>NW_005054317.1:6126969-6135453 GCF_000277835.1 Geospiza fortis
CAGCCCCGGGGGAGCCCAGCGTGTGCGGTGGCAGCGCCTGTCCCATCGGCCAGGGTGGCCCTGGGACAGAGGACAGAGGGCAGCAGGTGGATTCTCCAGGGTAGGAAATAGTTCATGCTCCAAATGACAACCCCTCCCTGTCCACGGGGTGAAGACACTCCAGGCTTTGGCCAGGTGGAAATATTCCTGGGTTTCAGTCAGGTGTCCACAAAGCTGGCTGCTCTCCTCAGCACAGTGGTGCTGCCCTTCCTCCCTTCTCCTTTGGATTTTAAGGAAGACAAGCTTGTTCCTAGAGACCAGATCACAGCTTGTCCTCAGACAGCATTTTGCAGTGCCCAATATTTGAAATCTACCTTGCATCATCCCGGAAGAAAATGCAGCACAGCTGTGATTGAAAGTGTCCACCTCATTGGTACCAGCAGAACAGAAAATGCTGGTCCAGGGCATGAACGAGGAGCACAGGGGGCAGCAGGCAGGGGCAGGGTTCAGAGGCTCCAGAAGGAAGCTCAGGCAGTGCAGCTGCTCCAGGATTTAATCTGGGTGGGACCTTCTGCATGGTAAGAATTTGTATGTCTTTGATGACGTCCTCACTATCGCAAATGTGACTGAACATAGCAGTCACCTTCTCATCTAGAATCTGCCTGGCTTTGGGGGGTCACAGGCACTCTTTAAGGCATTGCCTTCTTTCCTCAGGGTGACCTGTGGCTGTCAGTCCTTCCCAGCTCTGCTCTCTGCCCACCACCATGCGGGTAACAAGTAAGGAGGAACACATTTACTTTTCTCTGGTTTTCTATGGTTCTTTATGGCTCCTTCTCATTTACATGATGCCTTCCAGGCCCAGCAGCCCTGTCCTCCCCTGCCAGGGACATGGGAAAGGCCTTTGTATAAGCATCAGGTTTTTACAAGATTTGTGTTGATTTCAGCCTGTTGTATTTTTCCCAGTGAAACCTTCTGTGACTGGGAAGAGATGGCTATTGAGACGTTCCTGGTTCCATAAGAGCCATTCAGCTGCAATAAAAGTGCATTTTTCTGCTCTCTTTCCATGCAGGACTGGAACGTTTTGCTCTGATGAGCGCTGCTTTAAAGCCAAATGCCAATCACAGTTGTATCAGCAGCTGCTCTGCTGTAGCTAGTGACTAATTGGGGGATAGCAGCCTTGGGAACATAAGAAATATTTGGATTTACACAGCTTTCTGAGTAATTATCAGATTTACTTTAACATAGAGAGAAATATGAATAGTGCCTCCCAGCAGAGCTGAAATGCCTATCTGAGCACCACCACATACTCTGGAGATGGTAATTAAGAGATCAGAATCCATTTGGAGGGTGAGGGATTGTTAGCTGCCTTCCCACACCGTGCAGGCCCTGGCTGTCACCCTGTGCCTGCTAACCTGGGGACACAAGGATCAAATCCAAATAAACCAGGGGGATGACGTGGTGCCTGCCCCTCCTGTGACTCTCACCCCGTCCCTCTCGCACACCCAGGTGTGATCCGGGCCGTGGTGCTGCTCCTCACCCTGCTGGGCACCTGGTTCCTCATGCAGACCTACTTCCAGCACAGCTGGAGAGCCATCAGCCTGCGCAGCTGGCTCGGTGAGGCACCGGGGGCTCCGGAGGGAAGGTGGGAGAGGCTCCATGTGAGCCAGCCCGCAGAGCTGGGCACAGCTGCCCTGAGCACTGGGATTTGCAGCCTCTGAGCTGGTGGATTCAGCCTTCAGCTCTGACCACCAGGGCGGGGAGGGCACAGTGTGGTGTGCGTGGTGTGTGGTGTGGTGGGAAGCTGCACCGGCGTGGGTGGGTGCAGGGATGCCTGCAACCATGGGAAGCAGTTCTAGAGAGCTGCTGCCAGAACAGCTGCTCCTTCAGGGTGTCTAATCCTCCTGCTTGATACCCACAGGTGCCTCGAAGAAGCCCAGCAGTGAGTATCGCTCTCAACTTCATCACACAACTCCAGGGTTCAGGGGGATGATGGAAGCTTGGGATCTCCTTCAAGAGCCCCTTCCCTGAGGCAAAAATCCCCCTCTCGCAAACACAGGGGATTTTGTTACTGCACACAGCAGTGGGGTCTTTGGCAGGCCCCTGCCTTGGCCAGGAATGGGGAAACTTTGGGCAGAAAAGCCCCAGGGGCCTTGCCTTGGACACCAGCTCTGAATGCTCCTGGCACACAGCGTGTCACACCTGGAGCAGCACCTGGCCTTGGCACCATAAACCCCAAACAAGAAGCTGGTCCCAGCCCCAGGACAAGCCTCCTCCATGGAATAAATTGGTCCAGGTGTTGCCCCCTTGGTGGGCCACTGTATGCCAGTCCAGGCCCTCTCAGCCCCTCATGACACGGCCAGTGTCTCCCCATGGGGACAAAGCCATGGCCTTCAGCTCCACCCCTCCCTCACAGGTGAGAAGCTGCCCCGGCACAAATGTGGGAACCAGAAGAGCTGCCCCCAGAATTATTTTGCCTTCAAGATCATCAGTGGTGCTGCAAATGTGGTGGGACCCTCGATCTGCTTTGAAGACTTGGTGTAAGCAGCACATGGCAGGGCCAAGGCTGGCCTGGCCTCCAAGAGGGCAAGTTTGGCCTCTGCCAAGCACATCAGTGGCCATCACAGTGTATTTGTGGTTTAAAAAAATTTAAATAGATTTCTTTGATACCACTTTTGGTTATTTTGCCATCTACAGCCACTTCACCACTGTTTTACTGGTGTCAGCATCTCCAGGGCACCCCTGCACTCACTGGTGCTCTCTGCTTTCCTTTCCAGCCTCATGAGCAGTGTGAAAAACAACATTGGCAGAGGCCTGAACATTGCACTGGTGAATGGTGAGTCAGAAGGCACTGACCCCCTTCTCCCCACTGCCAGGGTCCTTCCTTCCCCAGGAAAGCACAGCCCACTGAAAACCCCTTCCCAGGCACTGAGGCTGAGCCAAAAGCACATCCTGCTGGTGTTGCATGGCGAGCACAGCCACAATCATGGTTGCAAGCACTGCCAGTGACAAGGGAACCAACCCATGTGGGTTGTGCACAACCAGCTCCACAAACTTCTAAGCAACACAGTGACCATTGCAGCAGTCACACCACACTGAGGGAATAGCAAAGCATTTTGCTTGTGGCCAGGCAAGGCCCAGAGCCACCCCAGAGCAAACTCACTGTGCTCTGTTTTCAATTTTAACCTTTCAGGAACAACTGGGAAGCTCCTGAAAACCGATGCCTTCGACATGTACTCTGGAGGTAAGCACAGTCACCCTGCTCCTGGGTGCCTCCCAGCCAGGGCTCACACCAGCACTGCTGGCTGCTGCAGCTGGTCTCTGTCACATATTTAATGATAAAGTCAGGTGGGCTTTGACCAGTCTGGGTGGTAAAAGCCCAGCTTTCCCTGAGGCCATCAAGCCTGGAGTCCTTACAATGCTTCCAGATCCAATATTGGCTTCTTGCTCCTTTTACGAGCATGTAGTAGCCTGGAAAACATTATTTCACTCACCTGAATAAACCAAGGCACTTGAGACTCGAGAAAGGAACTTTCTGAGATCAGGATACACTAATCCTGACACTTTGCAACCTGTAACTCAGTTTTTGCATACTGGTGGTGGCTGAGCAGCTGCTCATTCCCCTGCCTTTCACAGCAGGATAAATGAGGGAGCTCAGGGAGACAGGGCTCCCTCAATCATTCAGTGGGTTTGCAAACTACTCTTGGTAACTCTGGTTTTAAGGAGAATCATCAACATAATGAGATTTCCAGCCAAGTTCGTGAGTGAGATGCTCGGGGAAGAAGGCAGCAGTCAGCTCATGTGCCACTAGATGGGGCCTTGGATTCAAGCATCCCACAGACGCGGGATGAGGAGAAATTCCCCCGGTCCAGCCAGAGGCACCATGGCAGGGAAGGCAGCTCTGAGGCCAGGCAGGTTCATTTCTTGTGTTGGGAGGTAAATTCGCACATCTGGATTTCAGAGTTAGCAAGCAAAGTTTAGGAGGAATTTCCACCCTGCAGTTGTTCCAAAAGGAGGACATCAGTCCTGTGCACTGCAGGAGAGCCCAGGAAGGAACACAGGATGGGGAATGCATCATTTGGGAGCCCCCCATTCCCCCAAATCCTGGCTAGCACCTGCACAGTCAGGTTATTTCCCACCAGCCCAGAGGAGGCTCCCCCAGCTGCCATGCAGAAGCAGCTCCTAAATCCCTTTTTTCTCTCCCAGATGTTACCAAGCTGCAGACCTTCCTCCAAGGGATCAAGCGTGGCACCCTTGTGCTCACAGCAAGCTACGATGATGCTGCCACAAAGTGAGTTTGCCCACAGAAGCAACACCAGGCTCCCCAAAAACACACAGCTGGGGGAGCTGGGCATGCTGCTGCCACCAACAGAGAGGGGGAAGGAGGGGACACCCTGCTGTGTGTGACAGTGACACCCCCTTTCCCTCTTTCAGGATGAATGCCAAAGTGCGGGCGTATTTCACGGAGCTGGGCAGCAGCCACGTGGGCACGCTGGGATTCCGGGACAACTGGGTCTTCCTGGGAGCAAAAGGGCTGATGAACAAGAGCCCCTTTGAAAAGGTACCTGGCCCTCCCTTGCCATGAGCTCTGCAGGCTCCATCCTCTCCATGGCACCCCCTGAGCTGCACCTCACCCACCTGTGTGCAGAGGACAAGGAGCAGTGGCATTATCCCCACACCAAACCCAGCTGCAGCTTTTGCCACCTGGCAAACTTGCACTGCTCCAACCTCCTCATTCATCTTCTCTCTCTCTTTTCCCTGCAGCACATTAAAAATGATAAAGAGACAAATAAATACGAGGGCTGGCCTGAGCTGTTGGAGATGGAGGGCTGTGCCCCCAGGAAGATGGACTAGCACCAAGCTCCAGCCTGCCATGGAGGGCAGCCTCACCAGTCACACAGGGACACCAGCCCCGTCCTGGGGACTGCAGCCTCTCCACTGCCAGGTCACAGAGTCCAGCAGCTGCTGCCTTGCTCACAGGAACTGGCTGTTTCACAGCAGGAGCTGTGCAGGGCTTGGAGAAGAGCTGTACAAGTGCCTGCAGAGCTGAGCAGACACGTGGCCAGGCTGCAGCCAAGCCTCATCTATGGGTCAGTTTGGGGTATTCTATTTTTCTATCTTTTAACTAAAAACTTTGTAGAAGTTTTTTGTAAATTTCTTAAATGAGATTTCTAATTACAAAACACTACCTTCTCATTTCCATTTTCAAGCATAATCAACACTTTCCCCCACAGGCAGAGCATGCCAGGTCCTGTGCCACCAGTCGAGCATCACCCATCCCACAGCCCTGCTCACAGGGTAAAGTCATCCCTGGGGATGCTCAGACTTTGGTGGTTTCCCCCTGGAGCTCCTCCCAATGTCCTACAGTCTCCTACAGTCTCCACAATAAGGCCAGAAGTCCACGGGGATAGCATGCAGCAATGAAGGTTAATATTTGCAGACCAAAGTATCATCCCTGGGTGTTACAAACTGGCTTAAACCCAGAAGAGCAAGGAAAACTAAGTCTCTGTGTATAAAACAGGAGGAACTTTGAAGGTTCAAAATATTCCCAAGAACAAGATAAAAACCAAACAAGATTAAATGTTGATGCAAAAAAATATTATATATTTTGATTTAATAGTAAGACAGACAAAGAGACAGAAAGTTGGGAAAAGTGAGAAAATGCTAGGATTACTTTTAAAAGCAGAGGATAGGTCACCACCACACTGTGCTGCCTTGGTTACTGCTGAGACAGGGTGGGGGGAGTGGAGCAGGTTTTGCCCTGTTTTTTTCTGCTGTTTGAAGTGTCTCATCTGCCCTCCCTGATCTCAGGAGCAGTGTGGCTGGGATGTGGCCGCCCATCCTCGGGATGGAGGAGCCCTGCCCGGTCTCTGCAGCCAAACCTTGGTCCATTCATGGTGCTCCCTCCCTGCCACGGGACACAGGAGCAGGGCAGGGGTTCCACACCTCCCTCCTGACCTCGGTCCAGGGCTGCAGGATCCGTGGGGGTTCTCCCCAGGCAGCCACTGTCAGCTCCTGGAGGCCTCAGGGTGTGGTGGAGGCAGGGGAAAGGCAAAGGTCAGAGATTCTGCCCCTCGCTTTCCCCTCCAGATTCTGCACCAGTTTTACCTTCCTTTTTATGGGCCTCAAGGCAGGCTACTCACAGTCCATCCCACACATCGTTTTCAGGTGTTCAAAAGTGATTATGATAAGCAGACATAATGACAGAGCACTTTTTGAAGCCATTCTCTTATTATCAGGTTCCCACACTGGGTTAAATCCAGGCTAAATCCTCTGTGGCACATCCCCATCAAAGGTCAGGATAATGCCAGGGATGTGCCAACCTTGCGATGGATGGATGGATGGATGGATGGATGGATGGTTGGATGGATGGAAGGATGGATGGATGGATGGAAGGATGATGGATGTGCAGGTTTCTCAGGCAGCTGAAGTTGTGCAGCACAACCAATAGGTGGGAGCCTTTTACCGGCAGAGCCGGAGCCGGCATCGCTCTGGAGCGCTCCAACGCGCCCGGGTCAGCCACACACCGGAGCTGCAGCCCAGCCTGGGGCCACCTGGAAGGGAAAGATCCCTGCCCGAAGGCGAGCAGGAAAGCCCCACAGTGCTCCTAGAGCAGTCGCCACGCTCTGCCCAGCACCGAGCAGGTCCTGGGGAGCAGCTGCCCCCCGCTCCTGCCCAGAGGCATCAGCCAAGCACGGTCTGTTCCCAACCCCGCCCCGAGCCCGGCACTGCTGGGATCAGATCAGCTGCACGGGGCTTATCTGCCATCAGAGGCAGGGATGAATTTGCATCATGTACAGACTTTAATTTCCGATGATTGTATCTGGTTTTTCCCCATTCTCTGAAGCAGACCAGCAGTTTTGGAAAACATAAGGATGGAGTGTTTCTCCTGGAGCATTTGAAGGACAACAGACTGTCCTGCACAGCCTTCCGTGCTTCCAACAGCCCCTGCACAGCTCCTAGCAGGCAGTTCACAGGGTTATGGGAGCCCCCGGGTCACCCCAGGGGAGCAGAAGTGAGGAACAAGGCAGGACAAGGCCAGGAAAGGCACAGCCTGTCCTGTGCTGGCCACCTGCAGAATGAAACCCTGGATCCAAAACTCAGCACCACCCATCAACTGGTTTTCCCTAAACAAGGAAAAATCCCCACATAAAGAATGCAACACCTGTAAGAACTACCAAAGGCAGAACTGAAATAAAACCCCAAAACATCACAGAGGAATCCCCAAAGAGGTGTAGTATTTTATCCCAGTTTATCCTCCCATGCTCTTAGCACACACCTGATGGCACTGAGGGAAACCTGTGCCATAAATCGATCCCTAAATCTGCTGCAACAACAGCAGTTAATCCCAAGAGCTGAATCATCCCTACCCGTGGCACAGCAAGAAATAACACAGACACAACAGCCCTGCCGAGCTGCCAGCATAAATATGCCAACTATTTTAAGCCCCTCAAAGGATCTAGATTCACTCATAAACCAAACTGAAAACAGCCCAAGAGCTGTAAAGGTGGCTCCACTGGGTAAACCAGAGCACAGCATCAACTACAGCCCCCAAAAACAACCAGCCCCATTCAACTGCAGGAAACTCTTCCTACCCCTTCTCAATGCACGTTAGAAATCTGGTTTAAAGCCAAAATCAAGGAAATTTATGTTTCAGCATGCTACAGGCATTTAAAACTAGCTCTGAATCCATCATAGAGCAGTTACTAAGGTACATCATTATTTTCAAGAAATAGGGAGAGCTAAAAGTGCAATTCCTGTGCAGGGACCTTCAGTAGCAGCCAGTGTTTTGAAGAGCCATTCCTGCCAAAGTCTCTGTGACCTGATAAATAAATCAGAGTTTTTTAAATATCCAGACACTGAGAGGCAGGGAATAAATATGAATTCATGAGTCAAATTGAACTTGCTAATTTCTTTAAAAGGATCTGAAAAGGACAGCGGGTGCAGGGACAGCAATCTCCAAATGAGGTTTTACAGCGCTGTGGCATTTTGAAAGCCGTATTACTGCAGGGACAGGCACCTACCTGGCTGCTCTGCACTGTGCCACATCCACAGAATCTTCACCAAACACGAGCCTGAGCTGCCCAGACTGCCAGGATGCAGCTTCAGGGCACCTGGGCTCACCTGGGCTCACAGGAGGCACCGAGGCTGCAGCAGCAAACAGGCAGCCTGGGGAGTTTGTGGGAGCAAAGTTTGCAAAATCCAGTGTTGCAACAGGAGCCAAGAGCCAGGACGCAGGCAGGCAGCAGAGGGATAATCCTCCTTTATTTTTTGGGGTTCATTTGGGCAGAGCACCACAGGAGTATCTAGGAAAGATGCCACAGGCAAGGACCTGCGGGTGCCGGGCCGCAGCTGGGCGAATCCGCATCCTGTGACATCTTGCCCTGTCAAGTGCAATTACCGTAATCTTCCACAGCCTCTCAAAATACGGATCCCGGCTTAGAAACCGGGCATCCACAGCATGAAAGCTGCCTTTGTGCCCGGGCAGAGCCTGGGTGCGAGCCAGCC
>NW_005054317.1:6135539-6178312 GCF_000277835.1 Geospiza fortis
GGGGGGGGCGGCCGCGGGGGGCCCCCGCCGGTGCCGCCGCCGGGCAGGAGCCATCGCACCATGGGGGCCTCGCACGGCAAAAAGGTAAAAAGGCACCGGGGCGGCTCTGCTCGGGCTGCGGCGCTGCGATGGGGTGGGATGGGATGGAGAAGGCACCCCCGGCTCACGTGGGGCTCCATTCGCCCCGTGCGTGCCGGTGGCAGCCCGGGATTAAGGTACGGACCCGCTCCCACTCGTCAGGGCCGGATTAAGTAATTCCAGCTAATGGGCTCAGCCCCGGGGCCTGCCGGGGCTTTCGGGACAGCCGGGAGGGGATCAGAGCGTGGCAAGCGTGGCTTTAGGACAGACAAAGTTTGGTTCTCTGGGGAGAAGTGTCAGATTTGTTCTGAATGCCTGCAGCAGGCTCTGGGATGTCTCCTGCAGATGCAGGGCAGAGCAAGCCTTGAGTGTTTCTTGGCCTGGGAAGAATTGGTGCCAGCTCCCTCCCAGGACAGGGAGGGGCTGGGCTGCGTCCCATAGCACCAACCGTGTATCCCTGTCCTCCAAATCCCCAGGGGAGGGAGGTCAAACAGATCCAAATGGAAACGGTTTTATGGAGTCAGAGCCCTGCAGAGTGGCTGGAGATGGTTGTGCTGAGGATGTTGCACGTCATTTTGCTTCCATGGCTGATGACATTAGTGCCTAGAGATGCATCATCCCCGCTCAGCTGCAATGCCCTGTCTGGAATAAGACTTCCATAGCTTGTCTCCCTGCTCTAAGAGAAACATACTTGTGCACCATACTAGGTAATAACTTCACTGGAATGGGGACAGCAGTGATCCTTTGCCCCAGCAGGGACGCTTCATGCTCAGCTGAGCATGACTGTGGCCTTCAGAAGTATGGGCACAAAGTGCCTTTCAGAATTTTGCCAACTTGCTGGACTTTCTTCCAAAACCAAAGCTAGGCCCCCTTGCAGGGCAAGCATGTGAAGAAGCAACCCACAGGCCAGTGTGACCAACACCCAGAATCAAAATCAGAGCTGAAGTGGGACTAGTAAACATTTATCTATTTTTCTGGGCTTCTGACAAGTGCCAGGTGCAGGAGGTGCTGCTCCCAGCCAGCCTGAGCTGCTCCAGCTCCCATCCCAGGTACCAAGGCCAGGCTGGCTCCAGCACACACAGGAGCCCTGGCTGTTCCAGGGCTCAGGACTACAACACACCCAGGAGGAGCCATGCTCTGCCCACAGCTAATCCCCAGCCCCTGCTCACGTGGCCCTGACCTTCAGGCCCCAGCACATTTGCAGAGGCATTACTGGAAGCAGGGAATAAGCTGGTTAGGTCAGGCTTGGCTCAATGCCACCCAGCTAAGCCCACTGCATACAAAGCAGCCCCTGCCAGCCTCCTGACCACCAGACCAGACTGCTTTTGGACAGCTTTCCCCACTGTTCCCTCTCTCTGAAACACCAGGATCCCACCACAGCCCAGCACTGAATGGCCTGGCTTTGAAACGCTGCCGGGGGCTCGGGCTCTGCAGCTTCCTGGCAACTCCTAAAAGCTGAGGCAGTTTTACTTTCATGGGTACCAAAAGGTCAGAGATGTCTCTCCCATTTCAGCCTCCCAAATGTTGCCTGGCTTGACAAAAGCCTGTGCCACTGCCCAGCTGGCACCAAGCAGGGATGTCTGACTGGCAGCTCCTGCTCCTCTCCCCTTGGGCTGATGCTGATGGGAGATGAAAGCAAGACAACTCTTCCTGCTGCCTTTCCAGGGTGGGTGTGAACAGCAGGATCCAGCTCTCCTGAAGAGCAGGATGGGTCCAGGTGACAGGAAAGCTCCCCTTCCCCCAGCCCTTGCAGAATCAGGGCTCAGGGACCTGAGGCACAGCTCAGGGCACAGGGACCTGCCAGGGCTGAGCCCATCTGTCAGCAGCAGCCCAGAAGGACTCCCAAGGAGCCCAGAGCAGGGCTCAGCCCCCCTGGCCAGCACAGCCTGCATTAGCAGTCTCAGCTGCACCTCTTTTAGGCTTAGTCCAGAGCAGCACTCCAAGGGGATTACAGTAGTGGATTGTGGAGTGCAAGGCAATCCCCAGCTCCACAACAAAGGGGCCGGAAAGGCTGCCAGCATGGCTCCAGGGACATTTTTACTTTAAAAGGCTGCACCTAGCCCCAAAGACCCTGTTCTCGTATCACCAGTGTGCTGTGGGCCCAAGCCAACAGCAGGGCTCCAGCAAGACACAGATTTTTGCTGGGGTGCCCTTCTCTTGAAGGGAAGGCAAGGACTTTGCCACAGGCTGGTTCGTGTGTGCTGCAGAGCTGGTGCTGATTGTCTGATGAGCTGGTCATGGTTCCCTGCTGATTCCTCTGCTCTGCAGGGCTTCAGCCCCACTGGTGTGGCTGGCATCCCTCTAACCTCAGCAAACATCCTTCAAATATTCTGCTAGCACAGCCTCACCAGCAGCAGATCCCCGGGGTGCCAGGGCAGATGCTCCAGACCCTCTGGCAGAGGAGGAGGTTGTTCCCAGGCACCTGCACCTCTCCACTTCTTTTCCCCATGTTTTCTCAAGGCAGGGTTTGCATAGTGGCTGTTTCCCCAGGGAAAGTTCTCTGTCCCCAAATTCCCAAGAGTGTCAGTTTACACTAATGTCAGATGAGCCTGGATTAGCCCTGCTGCTGAGCAGGGAGCTTTGCTCTGTGGCTGGTTTAGAACAACAAGAGGCAGCACGCCAGTGCCAGGGAGAGAGGCTCTGCTTGTTCAGGCAAACCACAGTACCTGGCTGCCCATGCTGAAAACAGGGCTTTGAGAGCACCCTTTAAAACTCCTCCACCTGAGCAGGACAGGACAAGCCCTTCTGGGAGCTGCTGGTGGGATTTCCCCACAAGCACAACTTGCCCCACTAGTGAGGGATCCCCACAGTGTGGCCAGAGAAGTGTTTTAGCCTGTGCCACAGAAGGACAAAGAGGTCTGAAACAGCCAGCACCTTGTGACACCCCAAGGAAGTCCCATGGTCCAGCAGCCCCTCTCAGCTGGGAGGAAATATTTCTCCAAGGCAGTGAGCTGGGACACCTCTGCTCCATCACGCTGCACAGGGCAGCAGGCACAGTGGGATTTTCCTGGCTCTCCCTGACAAGTATTTCAGAAAGCTGGTAGCCAGTGTTCCTGCCAGCTCTTTGAAAGTGTCCCTGTGCCTGGGCAGCACAAGGTCCCTCTGAGGGACCCTGCCTGCTCTGACACTGCAGCCCTGGCTGTCCCCCCTCAGCCAGGGCTCCAGGGCTGCTCCCCATCAGCAAGAGGGGCTGCAGGTGCCAAGGGCCCTGAGCAGAGCAAATCCCACTGACAGCCACAGAATGCCAAAGGCTGTTTGATGGCACTGGCCCCAGGAGCAACCCCAAAACCAGATGGCAACCAGGAACCACAATGTGTCAGTGTCCTTGAGCATTGAGCTTCCTGGGGAGGAGGGTTTGCATGTGCTGCCTGCAACAAGCCTTGCTTAGGGGGCAGGGATGAGAGCCACAGAGGCACAGCAGTGAAGTCCCACAGTGCCTCAGGAGTGGGGACATTAGTGATAAAAAGCCCATTTCTGGGCAAAAATAACACACACCCAGAAAATAACAGTTCTGCATCATGAGACAGCAAACATCTCTAAGTCCTCTCATCTGTCTGACACAGCACAGTCCAGAGTGGGAGAGCTGGGCCAGGGCTAGTCCCAAAACCTCCACAGAAGCCCTCTAAAGTGACTTTATCCTGCCTCTTGCCTTCCTCTTCTTCAACTCTTTAAGGTGCTACAGGTAGTGACACATGGGGACTCTAAGTAGAGACACTGCTCTGGGCTTTTGCAGCTTTTACAGTGAATTACATGCTGTAGCATCCCAGCTCTCAAGAGGCCAAACTCATTACTCATACACTGGGGCTGCTCTAGCTCCTAGAATGAGATCACAGCTTAATTTCTTACTTCTCCATCCCAAGCATGCAGACAGAACCAGCAAACCAGCTCCAGCACCTAACATCACCCACTCCCTGCCTCTCCTTCTGGTCCTGAGAGAGCTCAAACGGGCTCAGTGAGACAGGGAGCTCGCTTGGACACAGCTAGCCCAGGCTGAAACTCTGCCTTCATGCATGACAAGCAGCACAAGGGTTTGATCCATGGGCAGGGTGCTGGGCAGGACACAGAGGAGTGTGCTGCCAGCCCCTCCAGGGCAAGGGCAGCGTTATCCAGCACTGCCTGCAGCACTGGGGGTGCAAGGGAGTCGTGGAGAGGGCTCAGACTGAAGGGAGGTGCATAATGTGCTCATGGGGAGACCAAGAGCAGCAATGTATGGGAAATGCTGCAGCTGCTGGCTCTGGGATGGCTCAGCAGTCCTCAAATAAAAATGGATTAAAGTAATTAAAGGCTTCACTGGTTCACTCTGCTCCTGGGGGGCTTAAGTGGCATCTGCTGCCTCCTCCTGAACCCTGCATTAACAGGGATGCTTCATGTCTTCCTTTGCTGTCTCCTCCATTTGCAGCCCATAGTGGCATTTGCAGCCTGGCAGGTGGCATCTCATCCCAGACAGCAGCCAAACTTCCTCCCTTTTGGCCCCTTCCTCTGGGCTCTCCTCCACACAGGACCCAGCTGGCACTGCAGGGATCAGACCCCGCTCTGCTTTGAACATTTGGTACCAGCACTGCCTGGGGCTGGTGGGGCATTTCTGCCCTTGCTTTTCCCAAATTCCATTTTTCCAAGGTAAGGACCAATTCAAGTGACCCTGGGCAGGTAAAGAGCCCAACAAGGGGGTGTCATAAGAGCACATTTCTGATGGCAGCCCTATCCTTGGCCCCTAACATATGGTCCCTAGTTGGGAAATGGAATGATGATGCCACTGCAGCCTGGCAGCCCTAGGACAGCATGACACTGTGCCAGAAATAAACACTCTTCCTATTAATCATGTGGCATAAGCCTCACTTTTTGCAAAACAACATTCTTCAAGGCATTTTAGAGTGTCTTAATGGTCTCTCTGCAGCATGACAACAATTCGCTCCAAAGCTGTTGGAGCCCTTTTGTGCCAGTGACTGATGTTCTTCCTGTGCAATCAGCAGCATCCCCAGAAATAGTAGGAGCAGTCCTTCATATCAGCAGTGGTATCACATCTGCAGCACAGGGCAAGAATAAGCTCCTGAGACACATCAGAAATGGTTTATCCATTGCAGCAACAACTTTTAACTGCTGCTGACAACACTGAGGTGGGCGATACAGGAATTTCCAGCAGTGAACAGGGCTACAATTTGGCTTTGCCCTGGTATGCAGAGGTGGTGTGTGCTCTGCACTTTGCAAGGGACCAGATTAAAAAGCACTGAACTGAAGTGAGGATGTCCTTAGGGACCAAGGCAGAACAGCTGGTCCATCGGTGTGTGCTCTGCCCTGCTTCATGCCAAGAGCCTCTTCGTGCCCTTCTCAGTGGGATGTCAGGCTTCACAGTCAGCTCCAGTGCTGACAAATGAGCCTTGTGCAGGGGCTGCTGTGGGGCTGAGCCCTGCCGCTGATTGCTCTCATTAATCCGCAGGAAATGTTCTGCTGAGCTCTGGTGTGCCACATTCCACCTCCCCAGCCGTGTGCTGGGAGCAGCCAGGGAGCAGCCTTAGCTCAGCCATGGTGGGAAGTTCCACCAGGCTCCCTGCCCCAGCGCTGGCAGCTCCAGAAGCCTCTATCCCTGTGCTGCTGCCTCCCTGCTTTAGTTGTTGGGTTTTTTTTTTTCCTTTTTCGTTGACAGTCAGTGAGATGGGACTCAGTTTGCCAGCTTTCACACCACAGGAGGGCTGTGCTTGCCTTCTGGGGCCACAGGGATTTGGGTGGGGGAGTGACATTGGTGAAAAGGACAGGCAGGGGTCAGCACAGCACTCATCTGTGTCAAATTGTGTGTTCTTTATGAACAAAATAACACCAAGCACTATTTGAAGCATTTACAATTTTCTACTCCACTAGGCAGCAAAGTGGCCACCTGGCTGGTGCTCCCAGACACTGGCACAGGAGCAGTGAGATGGGACTCAGTTTGCCAGCTTTCACACCACAGGAGGGCTGTGCTTGCCTTCTGGGGCCACAGGGATTTGGGTGGGGGAGTGACATTGGTGAAAAGGACAGGCAGGGGTCAGCACAGCACTCATCTGTGTCAAATTGTGTGTTCTTTATGAACAAAATAACACCAAGCACTATTTGAAGCATTTACAATTTTCTACTCCACTAGGCAGCAAAGTGGCCACCTGGCTGGTGCTCCCAGACACTGGCACAGGAGCTGAGGAGTGTCAGCCTGACCCTACAGGCAAACCAAGAGCCTGATCCCCTTCTATAAGCCTAAATTTACAAATTCCTGTGGTCAAACTATCCTTGAGGCTGCTGGCTGCTCTCGTGAGAGTGGCCACATGCATCTGCCCTCAGCTCACTTCAACCCAAGAAAGGCTGCAGACTTGTAGAGGTCAAAAGACCAGTAATGAAATCTTACACCAATAACTTGATATTTCTTAGAGTCCTTTGCAATATGATAGTGAAATCATGGTTGTGGCCAGGGACCAGGAGTAACACAAGCCCAGCTTGGTTTGAAAAGCCAACTCCCTCTAGGGAGGTGTGCATGGAGGGCTGGACACGGGCACAGGACAGGGGTGGGCTGGGCTGAGGCACACACTGGATGCTGTGGTGGCTCCCAGACCCCTTCCCATGACAAGGGCAGTGCTGTGGCAGCAGATTTTACAGCTGCTGGCCCAGGAATGCTGGGATGTGCCTGGACACCGACTCCCGGGAGCCTGCCCCTCCCAACTGCAAAAGCTGCCAATGCAGCAGTGTCCCACAATGAGCTGGGAGCACAGGAATGTGCACAGTCAAGCTCCCTGCCAAGGAGTAACCCTCCCAAACCCGGCACTGCTCTGCCTCTGCAAGAGACAGGAACCTGCAGTTTCTCACAACAATCCTAAGAGCAGCTTCATCCTGACCATCACCAGGAAGGCAGAACCAGTCTGCAAGCTCCAGAGGGAGCAGGGTGTCACACTGCCTTTCCTAACCCTCAAGAAATCTTGGAAATTCATCCAAACTGCAGAACTTCCTTTGGGCAATGCCTTCAGGGAATTAGCAGCAGTGTGAGGCATTGGGTTGTGCTGCTGACTTTCTGTGTTTCTCCTTACCAAAACCACAGTGTCATCCCAGCAAACATGAGCCCCAGCTTGCTGAACCAAATCAGCCTCAGCACCTCACATGGCAGGACTTTGCAGCAAAACAATCGAGCTGACAGATTTTTTGTGCATTGACATCACAGATGGGAAAAAGTCTTACTAATCCTCCAAAGTTCCTTCCAGTGGATGACTTCATTGATGTCTCTGGATCAGTCCCAGCTGCTGCAAATGAGCAGAGATAGACCAAAATTCAGCAATAACACAGGAGATTTGGTCAAGGTCAGCTCAGATGGCATCTCAGAGTCCAGGGGCATGTATGAGATGTTTTCGTACAGAGCACTGAAAACGCCAAAAGGTATTGGGGGCTTACCAAAAGTAATGGTAGAGAACAGTTTAGTTAACCTCTAAGTCACATGTTTTGTGGCTTCATCACAAACAGAAATGCTGGCTTCGATCTCCCAGCCATCAATGAACCTTGTTCCAGGTCATGACAACTCCTTTCAAAGTCTCTGGTTTTGGCAATAAGACTATTTTAATCAATGCATGTGGTCATTAATTGCACGCCCATGTCAGGAGCTGTCACAGCACCTTAGGGACAAAGTACCTTTCTCTGAGTCCATCTACTCCTAAATAGGTTGAGCAACATCTAACCCTGTTAATGGTGTCTCTCTCCCAAACCAGACCTGTGGGAAGTCACATCAGCCCGAGAGACATTTTGCCCATTTTTATACCTCTTTATCACCCTGATCAGATTGCAACAATTTCTTACTTAATTCATTAGCTCAGACTTTGGCTACAGTGCAATACAAATGCTCTGATACTGCTTCTTAATGACACCTGTATTGATCTGAACCTGCCTGAAGCCATTTTCATCACCCTCTCCATGGCTAGCACTGTGACCGTGCTGATGGCTCTTTTCCCTGCTTTGTCAGAGCACAGAGTCCAAAATTACTGTCAGCTGTGCTGCAAGTAAACACCACAGCACCCACACGTGGGACAAATAACACTGATTAATGGTTTATTCAAATTGGCTGGCTTTAAGCTCCAGTAGGAGCATTGCAGTCCCCTAGTGGGGAGCCAGGGAGGAGGACTGGGGTTAGAGCTGGTGGTTCAAAGCAGCCCTTGCCTGTGATACTGCCTCCAGACATTTACAGCTCTTTGTTGTGCATCTGAGTCAAGGCCAGGAACAGTCCTGCCAGGACACAGAGATGCCCAGGATGTTTGGGAGTAACACAGAGCAGTGCATGTAAAGCATGGAAATACTACATGCTTACTATTTATACCTTGTGTTGCTTTGTGGGATTTAACCCACTTAATCAGCAGGCTAATTCCAGCAGAAACAGTGGCTGTCCTCACTGACATGGTCAGTCCCAGGCAGGAGGAGCTGGCCTGCAGGTCCCAGCAATGTCTCCAGGACTGTCCTGCTCAGCTGCAGAGGGGCACAGTGTTCCTGTCTGATACTAGATTCTATTACTGCTTCTTACTCCTGGCAAGATGCAGTCACACTGCACACAGAAGTGGTTTTCACATAGAAATAGAAGGGTTTGGGAAATAGCAGGCATTTTCTGCCCATTTACTGCAACACAAATTCCCCATCTGAGCCCTCAGTGTGACAAATTAAAGCCTCTGACTGTCCCTCAGCTGGCAGGGGACTCAGTGCCATACCCTGCTTTGTCCCATGGGGAGCAGGCAAAAGTCTCCATCACCTGGGCAATCATTAACTGCCCTGGTGGGCTGGAGGGGGTGCAAGGAGAAGCTGTCCTGATCTGCAAATACACTAATGGCTCAAGTGGAGATTAGCAGGAGTGTGTTACCAACCAACCTGTGCCAAGAGGTGACAGGGTACCAGGGACCCAGCATGGCCTGACCAGCCTACACATCCCCTGCCTTTGGCTTTGCACCACCAAGGTCACCACCACAGAGCAACCAGCATGACTTCTGAAGCTGTACTGGGATTGCACAGAGTTTGTGCTGGGAGCTGGTGCCACAGGCTGGGAGGGAGGGCTGGGCTGCACAGGCAGTCTCTAGCACCACCAGCAGCACCTCAGCCCAAATCAAGCATTAACTCAGCAGAGCAAATGTTTAACCAGCCTCCAGGGCCTCCCTGCAGCAGGAGGTGAAATGCTGTCTGCCTTTGAGTCCAGCCCTGGGTGACTTGAGCAAAGCAAAGTTTTGTCTGCACACTGGGAGCCTGACCTGACTGGTAGTGATGCTGCCATCCCAACCCTGCTGAGAGTGGAGATTTAATAAAGATCCAGGCAGAGCTTTTGCTCTGTCTCTCACAGCTGCAGCCAGGCTCCTCAGCAGGCACACACTGTCACTGTCACTGGACTCCTATCAGTGGGCAGCTACACATCCAGGGAGGGCCTAAAAGTCCATCTAATGAACAGCCCTGCTAACAAGAACCTGGCTGTGGGCTCCTCCAGAACCATTTTCCTGTTCCCAGTACCCATTAATAACCATACAGCCACCCACCAGTGACACTCCAGGTGCAGCATTATTTTCACTTTATGTGCACACTGAATGAGAAAACCATGTCATTCCCCCAGCATCCCAAGTCCCAAGGGATGAGCCCTCTGTGCCACACATGTCAGAGAGTTGTACCAGAGCTATCCCAGAGCCCTGCCAGAACTGCCTGGCTGTGCCAGCTGCTGACCCAGGGACACCTGGTGCTGCCCCCAAAGATCCCCCCCAAAGCCCTGCAGCATTCCCAGCCACATGAGGCCATCCCACGTACAGGAGATGGGTGATGCTGGAATGAGCTCCCCGTGTCACCTTCTCCTAGGACATGGAGCCACTTCCTAAGACACACAGGGCAGCTGGTGAATGATGCAACTCATTGTCTGCAGGAGCCACTCCAGATAAATCTCAGCCAGCAATCAACCACCCCCACAAAGTAACCTTCAGGGAGCTACAGGGGCAGCACAAAGGCTTTTTGTTAATCTCAAAGGCACAGGAGCACAGGGGGAGATTGCTTACTAATTTAGACAGCAAAGAGAACTGTTCTGCAGGGAGCTCCCAGAAAAAGAGCTCTGCCATGAAAAGTGCCTTGGCTCAGGAGAGGAGCCCAGGTGTGCAAGCTGGTCAGGCACCAGGGTGCATCAGAAATGTATCCAGAAAATTTAGCTGGCCTTTCTCTGATTTTACTCTGTTAAAAGCAGATGTTGATGGATCACAGCCCTTTTCCACTCCCACATCCACCAGCCATAATCACACTTCCTTGGGAGCTCAAAACAGGTTTAGATCGATGCTCTTTTCCCCCTTTGACACATCTCCAGTGAACTCACAGACCTGAAACTTGTTCAAAGGTGACCCAAGGGGAAGAGCACAGATGTGTATCTTTCCTTTTCCATTCAAATTGAGCCAAATGGTATTTCTGGAGTGTGCAATGAGCAGCCAGGCCATAGGATAATGCATGATGTGAGGGGAGTCTGTTGGGCCATGAAGATCTTGTGGGGCACAGATGGGCTGTGAGATCACAGCTTGAGCAGAAAAACTGCACAGCCTCCCCACATAAAGGCTTGTCCTTTGCCACAGCCTTGGTTTTGGTGCAAAAGCTGCGTGGGGTCTTCCAAACCTTGCCTGTGAGTAATCCACGGCTGGACAGGTCAGACTGACTGCACTCACAAGCACACAGACACGCCACACACACTAGAGTAAGGACCAGCCTGCCTCTCCTCTCCTGCATCTGAGGCCCCATGTCAATTAAAATGAGCAGCTCCTGGTCAGGAGGTTAAAAATAATAATGATTTTTTTTAGTCTGTGGTAGCAAAGAACTGGCAACTTCTCCTATGTTTCATTTCCTGCGATAAAGCAATGCCTGTACAGTCTTTTCTCATTTCTCTCTTGTCTTTTCTTCCAGAAAGAATATTCCCTTCAGTCCAAGGGCCCAAGTGGAAGCAAGAAGCCAGGGAGTGGCAGTTCAGGTGAGTGCCAGCAGCTCATGCTGACCCTCAAAGAGCTTTGGAGGCAAACTGGGAGGGGCTGGGGCTTCAGCTCACCTCTGGTGCTGCTGAGCCCTTGGCTGGGATGGGGGAAAATGTTGGGATGTGGAGAGGTGCAAACTGTGGAAAGGTGAAAGTAAAAGAGCATCCCTGCGTTGGTGAGAACCTGGCTTCTTTCTCCAGTCCTTCACAGGGCCAGGAGTGTCAGGCCAGGACACGGCCTGGACAATGCACCCTCGGGTGCCCAGAGTGTGGAGGTGACTGGGCACCCCAGTGGTGCCCCCCAGACTTCCCCATCCCCTTCCTCTGTGTGGAAATGGTTTTGCTTCATCCCTGACCCTCCTGGGCCTGGGACACTAAAACCCACTGAAGAGCCAAAAGGAGTTGCTGCAGTGGTTTAACCCCTTCTTCTCCCCTACCTTTGCAGCCTTTGGTTTCCCAGGCTGTGTCAATTCAGGGGCAGCCAACATGGCACCTTCCAGCCTGGTGATGATGGGGACAAGAAGCCCAGCTCAGGCAGGGGCTGCATCCAGCAGCAGCAGCAGACCTGGGGCAGCGATGCTGTGGCATCACACGAGCTCTGATGCCACCAGGACCCCGTGGCCCCGTGTAGGGGCTGCTTTTCCCTCTCGCAGCCCTTTCCCCCGGGCCGTGCAGCGCTTGGTGGATGGCAGGGTGTTGCAACATGCCAGGGAATAATCACGATAGCTGGAGCGGTTGCCCTGGTGCCGGCTTGGCTGTTGCAGTGGTTGCTAAAGAGAGTGGGCGTGCGGCTTCCTCTGGGGCGATCTGATTTCTCCAGGAGCGTGGTTAAGGCACGCTGAGGAGAAATCGTCCTCGGTGGAGCAGGGACACGAGCAGGGACACGACCTCTGCTCCAGCAGCAGCAGCAGCAGCGCCTGTGCCGAGCAGCAGCTCGGTGCCCGGGCACGCACAGAGCTCTTTGCTCTGGGGAGGAAAAGGATCAGCGCCTTCACCTGTGCTGGGAAAGCACCACCGGGCAGCCAAGAGCCGAGGGGAGAAGTTTTCAGGGCGGCACCGAGGAGCGAGCAAGGCCAGCGGCTGCTGCCAGCCGAGCTCGGGAGGCCCCGGTGGGTGGCAGGAGCAGGGAGGGACCAGCTGCCACCTCCACGTCACCTTGTGTCCCTGCTGGCACCGCACGGACCCGGCAGGAGCCGGGCACTGCCTTGGAGCGGCCAAAGGCACACGAGTGACTGCCGGGGCGGGCAGCAGCAGCAGCTCCATGTCGTGGGGCACAGGGCAGCACCTGCCCCCCGGGCTCCCCCGGGCCTCGCTGCGGAAATCAGGTAAGGGCCGCGATCCCCGCTTCTCTGCGCTCCCCTCTGCGGGACGGGCTGCTTCACCCCCGGGATTGCTCTGCACTGCGTACACAGGTGACTTGGGAGCCTGTTTTAATTTTTTTTTGAGATATCATGCTACTTTAATACTTCTGTAGCTGGTTGAGAAGCTGCCCTTCTGCTTCTGCCTTTCCGTATCTCGCAAGAAGTTCCCTTAGAATACCCATCCTGCAATTCAGACCTTCCTGGAGAGGCACTGGGCAGGACAGGGGACTAACACAGTCCCTACAAATCAACATGGGAGGATATTTTCTGTGTTTAACAAAATACCTTTGAACTAACTTGAAGCATTCATTACTGATTGATGTGCATCTCTGTCATTGGCGGGCAAATGTGCAGAGCAAATATTTGGTATTTGGTAAGGTATTAAAACTAAGTTTATGATTGTCAAGAGGGACTGCTAAGCATCTGCCACTGTCAAACAAAACTAAACCAATGCTCCACACGCTGCTTGTAAAAGGCATGGGACGTCTTGGTGATTGCTAACAGACTAGGATCCCAGCCTTGCTATCTTTGCTTATCACAGTCCAAGGTAATTAAAGGAAATTATTAACCAGCACACCCAGTTCTGCCTGCCAGCAGAGAGGCACTTGGTGCTGCCTGACAATAACAAGCATTTCCAACTGGTAACTTCTACATGCCAGAATGCTGGGCAAGCCTCAGACCTGGTGGGATTTCTCTCTTCTAAATCCATGTGCATGAATGCAAAGTTCAGCAGATGCTCATGGTGACATCCAGAGTCCTTTACCTTTGGGGTGATGGTCAGTGACAACGTGTGAGCAATCTGTGCTCCCTTAGGCAGGTGCAGAGCTGGTGCAAATGGGGACCCAGCCCCGGGGGCTGTGGTGCTGGCAGGGGCTCAGCAAGGGCAAGCAGGACTGGGGACAAACTGGGGAGACTGGCTACACGAGTGAGAGAACACTGGCTGTACTGGAGGGGAGCACTGGCTGCACAGGTGAGCAGCCCCATCCCCAGCACGTGCTCAGCAGACACACAGAGGTAGGAACAGTGGTGACACGTGGCAGCAGTGCTGGGAGCTGCAGAGATGTGTCCCCCAGCCTTGTTTTACATTTCCATTAGGGTTTTCTCTCCTTTTCTGACCTTATGACCTCATGGGGTTTATGTCTGACCGTCAAGGCTGAGTGGAGACAAGGGGACCTGTGGTGTGAGCGCCTGCTGCCCCGAGGCAGCCACTTGATAGCTGGGAACTGCTTCTCACAGCAGCCACATCGAGTTACACTCACCCTATTGCATTATAAATACCAGAATTAGCCTTGCTTAATTATTTAAAACTATAGATTAAAAGCAGACAAAGGCTCTTTGACTCCTTCCCAGAGCACACCTATCATTTATCAGAGGTACGGTCGCCTGGTGACAAGCTCAGGGGAGCGTGCCAGCTCCATTGGTATGAGGTGCTCTGGCACAGCTGGAGCCAGAGGAGAGGAAAATCACAGTGAGGGTGGGAGCTGGTGCCATCCCACCCAGGGAGGGTAATGTTTAACATCTGCCAATCTTTGGGCCCACATTATTACTATTATCATCATTATTATTATCACTATTAACATCATTATTAACATTATCATCCTCCATCTCCAGGGCAGTAAGCCACAGCAGTCATTAGGCTGATGTGAATTACAGGTATTTTGTTCCAGGTTGTTGTAACAGCAGCACACGGATCACTGGGGTGATAAAGGCACATTTTGTGGGCTCAGCTGTGGGGACTCACCCACCACAGGGTGTCCAGGCACTGTGAGCCTCCCCATCAAGCTGCCCCCACATCCAGGTGCCTCCCTCTGCCCTGAACCCACCGACCGTGCAAAAGGGGCTTCCTGACAAGTGCCCAGCTTTGAGGTCAAACCTCCTGTCCCCCCAGCAGATCATCCTCTGCAATGCAGGTGCACACCTGAAAGCTGCTGTCATCAAAGTTTTGGGGCTTTCAGAGACTGACATGAAATTCTTTCCCATTTTGCCAACCCCAGCTCTTCTTTATTTCTAAAATACAGTTAATTAACACTAGAAAAATCATTCAAATTAGCAAGTGCCATCAATTGAAGAACCTAAAACCAATGACAAACTTTCAGCTTTGTTCTATGTAGGACGTAACATATAGCATGACCTCTTCTGCCATTACTCTCTCACAAGAAAAGCTGCAGAGCCAAACTCCAGCTGCACTTCAGACACTGGAAATGCATTGACAGAAAGTTCATATTCTAAAATGAAAAGTTAAGTTCTGGTTAATAGAGAAGCATGCAAGAGCTTAAAAGTAACAGAAGCTGATTTAAAGATCCCCCACACCTCCACCTGCACATGCAAACTCTTGTGGGGAGTGGGGACAGGCCCTGCTCCTCTGAGCCTTCCCAAGAGGGTTGAGGGACAGTACTCTCACGGTGAGGAAAGGAGGGTTCCCCAGAGATTGGATGTTGTTGGGGTCTGAGGTCCAGAAAAGGGATGGTTTCCCCCCATAATTGCAGTTAAAAGTGTCAGGAACCTGCATTACCCCCCAGGCTCAGGTTACTTGTGTAAATAGCTTTAAACTTGCTCTGCTGGCCCACACTGCTGTGTTGGTTTTGCAGCTGCCTGGCTTGCAGGACGTGTATGACCAGCTGCTGTCAGCAGCCCTTCATTAATCTCTTGGTTCTTTCAAAAAGACTCATTCATGAATAAATCCTGGCCATCCAGAAAACCAGAGGTTCTTCCCTGTAACCACCGTTGTCAGTGATCATTTCTGCTCAGGAAGTGGTCTCTTGGATCAGTGGTTTTACAAACCCAGATCTAGGGCTCTGACCCTGGACATCCTGAGGTTTTTGCCCAGCCTTGTCCCTTCTACCAAGTGACAGGGTCTCACAAGGTTACAGACAGCAATACCCTCGGAGTACAGATCCCATTCCCAGAATAATGCCTTCTGAATGTTTTTACATGGGTGGCATTACACAAAGGCCCATTATCTGCCCAGAAATGGATGCCAATCCAATATTTTAACAAAAGCAGTTTAGTCATCATCTGCCCCTATTGAGAAAACTCTTCTGAGATGCTCTAGTTCAGTTCTCAAATGACACAGACAGCAGAAATAAAACACTGTGAACTACATTTGCTTTCTAGATTTCAGCTGAAGTTGAACAGTGACCTGTGCTGCAGAAGGCAGCCACTGACAGCTTTGCAGTTTAAGGGTGCAGGTGGCATAGGAAAAGGCTGAGGGATGTGCAAGGGAAAAACAAGATGTCACAGGGGGCAGGATGTCAGGAGACCTTGGCAAAACACAAGTCAGGCATTTCACATAGAAACCTGCAAAAAGCAGCTCCTGTCCTGCTGCACCCCCCATTCTCCTGTACAGGTGCAGGTTGACAGGTGCTGGGCAGGACCCCAGAACTCCACTCTGCAGCTTTCTACATCCAACAGCTACGGATTAACTCCATTTCCAACCTGTTTCGTTTTTCCCTTGTAAAGAACAGCTGTAGCCATGTAGGCAGCCTAAGCAGAGCTGCATCCCTCAGGTTACCTGCCCTTTCCAGGACTGTTAATCCCTTTAACATTCCTGGGGATTATTTCCATCCTACAGGAAGGTGGCACAGGCTGCCAGCAGCAGTGCACAGCCCTGACACAGAGGGGCTCACATGGCAATCCACCACCAGGAAACAAGTTGCTTAATCCTGAATAAATGCTCTGTGAAGGGCATCTCCTCCTTGTGAGGGAAAACCAAAAAGCAGCAGCAGCCAAAGGAAGCATAGCCCAGCTCCAGCTGTGGCCAAACCCTCATGTCCAGTGTCTGTCCTTGGGCATGAGCCAGTCCTCTCCCTCCTCCTCTTCCTCCTCTTCTCCAGGAGCAGGCTAAAACCTTTCTCCTTGTTCTGGGGGGCTGCACTAAAGCCACTCAGCACCTCAAGCAGCACACCCTGTTCTACACTCCTAGTAGAGCATATTTAATATAAATTTGCAGCATTCGTGCTTTCAAAAGCATTTAGTGCTGCACCAAAGCTGCCTGATACCCTGTTTCCCAAAAAGATTGTGGCTGAGTATAGTCAGAAGTGGAAACAATTTGTCCCAGGATTGCAGAGTGATGATTTTATTGCAACTCTCCCAGGAACTGAGGGATTCATATTTCCAGGTGGTCTGAGCAGGAATTTGGGCTTTGCTTTAAGTCAGAACAGAAAAAGATATTAAAATGTCACTTTTCTCCTCCAGTCAGTCCCACACCCTGGGACAGGAGGGTGTCTGGTCTTGGGGCCATCGCAAAGATGCTGAAAATTCTCTGTGTGGTCTCCTAGAAAAACGAATAGAGACTGGAGGGTCATTTCGCACTATGGTTGAGAGAGGAGATAACTCCATGTGTGATGGCCAAGTACCTGCCAGGGGCCCTGGCATCCTCATCCTGGCAGTCTTGCTTTTTACTAACAGAAAAGCAGCTGGAAACACACATTCCCTAGAAAGCTTTGAGCTTCTAGAAATGAGGAAAGGGAAAACATCTAAAAGCAAGCAAAGACCTGAATTGTTGAAGCAGAGTTACTTTTTATAAGCAACACTCCAAAGCAGACCTATTTAAAAGGTCACATTGTCTTCCTCAGTGCAGCAGGGGGTATTAACATCCACGTGTGGTTTTTTGTTTGTGTCTTGCAAGGAACAAAATAAAAATGTTCAACACTTTTTGCTGATTTATGATGCTGGCCAGGGAGGTGCCAGGGCAGAGCCTTGTTCATTGATCTGCAGCTGAATCATGCAAAAACAGACATCCCGCTGTAAATCCACTGCAGAGACCTGGCTTGATTTACACCTCCAGCACCATAAATAATGACAAAAAGCAGCCTGATAGCACTCTGTCTCTGTTACATGGACATGCATTACCTCAGGTCTCAGAGATGATAGATCTACTCCCTGACAAACATTTTGCACTGGCTCCTATTTGCCAACCTGCAGGAGAAAGGATGCCCCATCCTAACCCTCAGCATGGCCCCAAGCTGTGCTCCAGACACGCCAGTATTTTTATATTCTCATTTTTCTTTTTCTGCTCAGTGTAAATGAAGACATTCCTTGAATAGTTCAGGCTGAGGGCTTCTGAAGGTTTAAATTCTTGTAGAGAGGTTCAGCGCTCCTTCCAGTCCCAGTCAGGGCTTTGACTTTGTCCCCAGGGCAGCAGTACAGACACCCACGGGAAGCCAAACCCTCAAGGTGGGTTTCTGCACACCCCTAGGTACATCTAGTGCTATGAAAACCAAGCACAGAGGTACCTGCTGTGTCTAGGTACATCTAGTGCCATGAAAACCAAGCACAGAGGTACCTGCTGTGTCCTGGCCCCTGCAGTTTATTGAGGCAAATTGCACTCCTCATGAGGACTTTCACATGCTGGTTCAACAGAACCAGCCCAGAAAAGCTTCCAGTCCATTTCAGTTCCTCCCACTCCTTCCTTCCCAGTTTTTCTCTTAATTTGTACTAGTTTAAGGGAAAAGTTCCTTATCTGCCTTCAGGAATAGGTTGATAAATTGCTGTTTCTTTGCAAGTCTCAGTCATGCAATGTTAGATTGCTGCAGTCTGGAAATAACCACATTAGCCCATCCAAAAGCTCCAGGCTCACCACGGTGCTCTCTCAAAATGCTGCATAAGACAGAAGGGGGGCCCTTCCCTGATGATCCTGGGTGTCTGGGGAAACACCACCAGCCCAGACTGAAGGACAGGATGACACCATTCCATGTGTGGGTGCTGGATCTGTGTGGATGTGGGGAAAGCAAATCTCTCAGGATCTGGGTCTGGGGGTAGGGAAGAAGGGACTCCCAGTCCTGAGTTGCAAAAGGAAAACTATACATCATGGAGGCAGAGGAAAACAGTATTTAATAAATAGCAGCGCTGCACCAGTGCCCTAAGAGCTAGCACAGCTTGCCAATAGAACCTAAGAGCTAATTGGTCCAGAGAAAAATACCAAAGTCACTTGAGTTTCAGCCATTTACACACTCAGGTGGGTCCTTCAGCCTTGGTTGGCTGCATAATCCTTCCATGCCCACTACTCACAGCATTGTCCCTTAGCAGAACACATCAAGTGGCTTTGAGATAGACAAATCCAAGAGGGACATGTGCCAGCCCTTCTCCTGACAGGCATCAGGATTTGGTACCAACACACAAGCAACTGTGGGCATCTGTGTCACTGGAGGCAGCTCTGGACTACACAGGAACAGCAGGAAAGGGCACTGGAATGACAAGGTGACATTGAGCCTAGTCTATTAGCACAGCTTCCAAAAACTGTGTTTCCATTAAAAACACCTGGCATTTTATTGAAGTTACTCCATGGAGAGGCCTTTTTGTTTGGAAAATGAAGACATAGCTTTGCCATTTGAAATATGAGGTTAACCACTTCATTCATGCCAAAACAAACCTTTGTTTTTGTACCTTCCTTCCTTCCTTGTCTTTTCTCTGCCTCTTCTGTGGAGAAATGAAAAAAAAAGAGAGAGAGAAATACAAGAAAAAAATGAAGCCATTTTACCCCAGTGAAAATCTGATATGTTTTCTCATTGTTCCAAACCTGGCTTTCATCTAACAAAAATTAGCCATGAAATTGCACTGCCTTAACCCTTGGCTGTTCTTCAGTCCCTGCATCTCTCTGGAAGGCGAAGCTGAGCTCCCAGTTTCAGCCTGGGGAGTCCAGCCCTGCAAGGGTTTGAGTCAGCCTGGCACTTGCCACCAAACATCAAACCACACCACCTTCCCTTCTGCCAGCAGTGATGTGTGATCCTAGAGAAAATAATGTGATACAAAAAATCACTGGTTGCAGCTTCCAAGTACCCTTTAAATATGCACCGAACTATTCACCCCAATTACACTCCTGTAATGGGCTCTGATTTGTTTGCCTTTGTTCCCAAAGCAGTAGGGCACTGGCCACATTAACATTCAATGAGAAGTTGTTTGATATTGAATCTTTTCTTCAGCAGTATTATTCCTTACACAATTTTGTTTGATTGCAATCCACTTCACATTTTTAAGTGCTTACTGACTGTGAAAGAATGACCTAGTCTGCTTTTTCTTGGCTTTTTTTTATTGATTTCTCTTTTAAAAAGGTTTTGTTCCTTTTATGCGTGAGATTGAAATAAAAGAAAGAGGCAACATTACTGAACAACTGTTTTTCTTCCAGCTCCATCAACCCATATAACTTCACAGTAGGCCTCAAAAATACTGTAATAATGAGACACTTAAAGACATGAAGCTGCCTACACCCTTTTCCTGGGACTTTTTTGGTTTTTACTGGTAAACTTCCAAATTGTTCAAATGAATAGTCAGGAATAAATTGCTCTTTCTGAGCACCTGATTAGACCATACACTGAATAATTGGAGGCAGACCTACTGTGCTCCTCATTTAAAGACACAGCCCACCACATGCAGTTTGTCTTATAACTTTGCACTCTATAGGAGTTTTTTGTAAAGAAAAAATGTAAAGGAAAACACCAGCAGTGAGCATGCCCTGTGATTTGCCTGAAATCCAAGCTGCCATTTCTTCCAAAACAGTGGGCTCTTGTTCTTACATCCAGAACATACAAATTATTGCAGCATGATCACAGACTGCATGGGCGAAGGATGCTTTTCTTGGCACTGGACTCAGTCCTGATGAATAGGTCAGCAGGATATCAGTAAAATCTTTCCTTGAAAAGAGGTTTCAGATACAGCAGGACTTCCTCATGCCAGTGTTTCAGAAGCCCCTTAAATCCCACAGCATCCCCTTGTGCTGTGGGACCAACAGCCTCATCCAGAACACCCAAAGCAGCAGCTCAACACAGTCTACACCCATGGCTGCTTCCAGTTTTAGTTAGATCTGTCTTGCATTAATTAATCCTTGGCACTAAATTCTGTAGCCACTGAAGTGAGTGGCTGGCAAGTAATTTAAGTGATTTAATTAATATGTGTCTCATCAACAACTCGAAGGGAATATTTTTTAAAACATCTAAAAATCCCACACCAGCACATGAAGGCACGTGCACTCTGACACTGACATGGTGTCAAGCAGCCAGGACAAGCAGCAGCTCCTCTCCTCTGTCTTTCCTGGGGTTCTCACATCAAGCAGGGTGAGACTTCTCATGCAAACACCTCATTTTTTCTTCCAGCATCGATGTACACGGAAATACAGCGAGAGCGACCAGATGGTGGGAATATCCTGACTCACCCAGACTACATAGATGGAAACCCAGACCTCATCAAACCTAAAAAGCTCCTAAATCCTGTAAAAGCCTCGAAGAGCCATCAAGAGCTGCACAGGGAGCTGCTGATGAACCACAAAAGGTAAGGGGAGGTTGCAGCCTGCCAGTGGAGCAGTCCACGAGGTGCTGAGCTGTCAGAGCTCAGGAGCTGAGGCTCAGGTGCCAGTGACAGACTGCAAGCTGGAACAGCAGGATAAATCCCCTCACTTGCAAGCACATTATCCTGTCCTCTTTGGCTGTATCCTTTCCTCTTTTCTCTGATGTGACCATTTCTTTTACAAAAATAGAATGAAAAGCCCCCGCTCTGCCATCCTGAAGCATTGGCTGGCGCTTTTTAGAGTCACAAGCACTGGAAGATGCAGGGCATCCCTACAGCCCCTTTTTGGTGTCCCTTGGAGGTTTTCTGGTTTTTCTATCTCCATCACTGATCTGCCAAGTCCCCAGCAACGTACAGCATTCCTGTGCACTTGAAGGTCAATCCAAAGGCAGGAAGAGGTGCAGGCTGGATGCAGCCATTGAAAGCTGAGGTAGCAGCAGGGTGAGATCATCTGCACAAGGCTACTCAGCAACTCCTTAAATATCAAATGGGTAAAGACAGGCTAGAATTCATATTCCTGACTTCCTACCCCATCACCCCAATTAAACTCTTTGAGGCTACAGATACAACATCAGGAAAACCATACCAATGATCAAGAACTTACAACTACATCATTCCATTGTGGCAACTGTCTGAACATCAGTGCAATAAAATCATATTTGGCTCAGAGGCTTTTAAGCACAGCAAAAAATCTACTGGCTTTTTATTGACATTTTCTGAACACCCTGAAATATCTTGACACAATAGCTCTTTGGCTGCCTAATTAAAAGGAGCACAGCCGCTGTTCTAAAGGACTGCAGCCATCACAAGAACCAGACACAGATATTAATTCAGTGAACAATCAAGCCTGCCAGCAGGGTGCATTAATCAATACTGGCACTGGCTGGGCTTGGGTTTGATTTGATTTTCCCAGAATCAGAAGAATTACAGGGACCTTTCTCAGATGTCAAAATACCAGCCAGATATTTTTAAAAGTCTCTGGCTTGAGAGTGACCATCCCCTCCCTAGTGATACGGCCCAGTTTAAAGGGTCCCCTACCAGCACTGTCTGACCTCACAGTGCATTATTCCAGTCTAACAATGATGGAACAAAGGAACAAGGAGCCCCTGCAATGGAAGCAGCAGAGAGGAATGGCAGTGAAGGAGGTGCAGACCCTGCAGCACCAGATCACAGTGGCAAACACGAAGTACATCACCTCTTGTGTTCCACCTCTGTGCCTGCCACAGTGTCACAGCCACCTGTGCCACCAGGTACTGGCAGGGGGCAGCTCCAGCACAGGCATCCTGCACCACCTACTCTTGTGGCCCTCTCAAGCATCAGTTTAAACCTGTTTTGGCTCTCCCAAGTATTTTTCAGCAAATATGTGAAACAAACCCTACTGCAAAAAGTAATCCACTGTTGCTGGTTTCTTGTCACTCTCAAATCTACCAGTTTTACTTCCTGCTAAATATTACCATAGAGGGGGAGAGGGGAGAAGGGGAGAGAGAAGGAATTATGACCTGCTCCTGTTTCTGCTTTGGTTGGTTTTTCCCCCTCAAGCAGCAGGGAGAAGCAACTGAAATCAGCAGCTTGTGTTACAAAATCCTTATCTTACTCAACACCTCTGGGCACTAACACAGGCTGATTAAATCAAAGAATAGTAACAAATCTACAGGCAACATTGCAAGCTGTGTCTCCAGCAAGCCAAAGCAGATTTTCCTTCTCTCAAGCCTTGGGAAAAGCAATTTTGCAGCATCCAAATTGTTCCTGCTTCAAAAACCATGATGAAAGCTCTGGGGCCAAGGCTATGGCTGCCTTCACTGATGTTGCTGTGAACTTTGTCCTGTCATTAAGCACAAAAAAGAAATTACAATAGGAAGTATCATTAAAAGTGGTACTGGAAGGATGCAAGCACTGAGTCCCAGCCATGCTGTGACAATGCAGAGGTTTGCTGCATCTGGAGAGAGTGGTTCCTCTCTCCTGCCTGCCAGTTCAGCTTCTCATGATGTGAGGTACCACCTCAGCACCTGCTCTCCTGCCAAGAAATCCACAGCCCACAGGGTTTGATGCCTCTACTTTCTAACAACCTTGGCCAAAACCAACCAGACTTTGGTCAACAGAGCCCTCCTGGTACTGAGGGGCAATATCCAAAGTGTGAAGTTTCTGAAATTTCAGGGAACACCTTCCATCTCTTTGCCACACATTTGTGCCCTGCCTGCATGGCCCTGCTGTGCCTCCTTTCCTGTGATCCCACCCCTCACAGAACAGGGGCTCACCTGAGATGCACCAGGTGGCCAAAGGGGAGTCAGGCTCCTGTGCCATCAGCAAATCCTCCGGCTCCCAGGAGGAAAGGACAGTTCATTTTGGCCTCTTGATCCAAAACTATCCATGTCAGCAGGGGGATCGCCGGCCCTCAGCTCCCGAAGCAAAGCTTCAGACGAAGCAAAGCTTCAGAGCTTCAGATGGGAAGCGCGGGGAGGAAGGAGCTGCCAGGACAATTACTGCAGCCCAATGACTACCCCTGCTGGTGGGAAAAAAATCGTCATTATCGCACGTTCTGAGCGCCGCTGAATCTACACCTGGCACGCTAAAACAGTAACAGCAGGAGCCTACGGACGGTCCCTTTTCCACACCCGACACAGAAAGCTGTGGTACCCCCGTGCAATGGGATCAGCCGAACTTCCAGCACCAAACGGGCCACACACGAAGAGCAACATGTGCCCACCCCAAGCAGGCAGCCCAAGGCACCATCAAACACCCTCAAACCTTGTGGATGGATTTGTGGGTCAGAGCTGGTTCATGGATCTCCCATGGATCTCATGGAACACAGGTCTCCCATGTTTCCACTTAGGACTAAGACAAGTTTTGGGGTTGCCAGGCTGGCAGTGGTTCCACCCCAGGTGTAGATGCTCTGGCTCTCATTTATCTGCTTTTTATCCACAGGGGTTTGGGTGTGGACAGCAAGCCAGAGCTGCAGCGAGTGCTCGAGCACCGCCGGCGAGACCTGCTCATCAAACAGAAGAAGGAAGAGGAAGAGGCAAAGAAATTGCAATCTCCTTTTGAAAAAGAGCTATTAAAGAGGCACCAGAGGCTGGATCAGGTAGAACTGAGCTTTCAGCCATCCTTGGCTTAACCTAACCACCTGACACAAGGCACAGGGGAGATGGGTGGGCTGAGGCCCAACTTAAGGTATTGCACTGCTTCCCCTCCATAAAATGGGAACCAAAGAACATCTTCCACTGTTGCCCCGCACAGCTGCAGCACTCCCATCCCCACACTGAGATCTACCACTTTTATAACACTTCACCCAAGACCCCATTACACACCACTCATCCTGGGTCTCCTCTGGGTCCCACACAGTGTCCATGGGGTTTTTTTCCAGTTCAAAGCACCCTAAACTGCACGGGGCAATGATAAAATACTTTGGGCAATAATAACTGGACCCAGCAATAATGAAGCCTTGTATTTTAAGGTAGCTGATGCCCTTTTGTCCTTTCACAAACAATTCTTTCTTACAGCTGGAGAAGGAGCAGGAGAAGCAGGAAGACCATGCGCCAGAATTCATTAAAGTCAAGGAAAACCTGAGAAGAACATCAACAGTGACAGGGGACGAGAAAGCAACATAGCTTCTGCCAAAACCCAATGGGATCCTGCCAAGGCCAACCCCCCCACTGAAATCTCTGTACATCGTGGACATTCCCAGCTACAACATTGGGGCTACTTGCAGTTATTAACACTTGCTCCAGTAGAAGGCACAGAAAAGGTTTTCCCAGACCAGAGGGAATCACTGTGGGAAAAGTGCAGTATTCAGCAAAGTACTCACACAAGTGGATGCAGAGAGAATGGTGTTATTTTCCCCCCACACTGTGGGTGCACACTAACCACTGCTAACTCTTGGTTAACTCTAGAGACACAGTGAATATTTCAAACAGGGAAGTCCGTGTAGGAACAGCTTGGGGGACTCCTGCTTCTTTGTGGAGGCAGGTTTGCCAGGCACAAGGGGACAAGAGGGCAGCTGCAGCTCTGGAGAGCCTCCTAGAAACCTGGTAACTAAAAGGGATAATGTGTGTATTACTGAGAACAGCCCAAGTGACCGTAATGGATTTCCCAAGGGTCACTGGCTTTACACCAGTGTGCCAGTCAAGCGTGGCTGAGGCTGTCTCAGCAGCACACCTGTACCATCAGAAATACCAACCTCTGTGTGCCCTTACCAGAGCAGCACAGGCAGGTGCAGCTGTACTTCACAAGCACCTTTAAATAGCATTTCAGCCATTTCAAAGTGGCTTTTTAGGCAGTTCCATGATCAGGCAGAAAATACATTGAGCTGTTCCATCAACTCCCCAGGAGGAAGGCAAATGCTCTGTGCAGAAGGCAAAGGCTGGGTGTTCCCAGCACAGGTGTCCATGCAAGTGTGCAGTGACCAGGCAGCAGATCCCTGTGGATGCAGCAGACAGACAGACAGACCAACAGCTTCTTGCCCCTGCACTTCTGAGCTTCATCCTCTCTCCCAGCAGCTGGGCATGTGCTACCATAGGGACCCACCAGAAATGCCCTGTGATGGAGAGGGGGTGATGTGGTCATGTCCCACGGGTCCCAGGCCGTCCTGTTAACCACCCTGTGGTACCTGTGGGCACCAGGGGGTACAGGGCATGTAGGTCCTGATGCAAAATCACTTGTCAGTGCTTCTCATCCCCTTTTCCAGAGGTCAGAGCTGCCTCATTGCAGTTGCCACTTTACAAAGCTTCTTCTTGCTGCTGGTATAGCCAAGCTGAGGTGGATGGTGCATCTGCACCATGTTTGGACAGAGCCTGTCACACTTACAGGGCACCTGTGCCCTGGGATATCCACATCTAGAGCTCGAAGTGTGTTTTCAGGAATATCTCAGCTTCTTGCTTCTCACACCAACCTGATACAAAGCCTGAACAGCAAAACTCATCAACTGCCTTTGGACACTGACTCTTGAACAGCCTCAGCAGACCTCGTCAGCTGGGCAGGTAATACGTGGGTAATCAACATTTATCATCCACATCTTCAGTGGATCTGTATGCAACTTAAGGGAAACTGGGCATTTATACATGTTTATAAAAAAGTTACTAACCCATTCTCTAGTCTCCTGGTGCAGTGGAATGTTTCATTTCAGAGGCTGTTGCTTGACCTGGCAGATTGAGTAAAATATCTGAGCCACATCACGTGTCAAGAGCAGTGATACAGGTATGGAGCTTCTGTGACAGACTGGCCTATAAAAGCCCTTAACTCAGCTTCAATCCTTGAGCATCCCATCTCACGGCACTGACTCTGCTGTAGTTTTTAAAGCCCTTGCTCATGTGCTTGTTCTAAACATTATTTTATTTCAGAAATCCAGTGCATATTGTCACTATGGGTCAAAATTTGAAAGGATCTATTAACGGCCTTTCCAACTGTGAAGCTTTTTATACAGGTTATGATTAAAACCATAAGAAAGAAGCAGCATCCAGTATTTTTTCACAGGGAAAAAAAAGCCAAATTTCTCCAAGGATAAAAAACTGTTGCTAAGATGCTTGTAAATAGCTGTAAAGAATGCTGCATGATACTCCATAGGTAACATCAGTGCAAGTAACTAGCCAGAATTACTCTGCTGAGGTTTTGTGAGGAGTTATGGCACAGATTAAGTAACCTTGATCAAAGAGCTCCAAAAAATTCAGCAAATTAATTTGTAATTTTGCCACGGATGGAAATGCACTCCAGGAGAGGCAATCTGTCGCTCCATATGCACCAGTGAAATCCATGGTATCAGCTCACCCTGGCTGGGACAGGGGCATTTATGCAAGTCCTTGGGTGGGAGCCATCCAGTGAGGTCAGCAGTGAAGAGGCAGAAAGGATTTTGCTGCTCTTCTTAAGTATTCAAATATTACCTGGAGGGGAAAAATAAATCAAAGTGTCTCCCTTTGTCCACCAAGCACAGAGAGGGGCTGCACACAACACAGTCCATTGTGGCTGAGAGTGTCTGGGTCATTTCCAGCAGAGGTCCCAAAGGGTGAGGGAGGGCTGGGTGACACTGTCCTAACTCAGGCTGGGCTAGCAGAGTCACAAGAAATCCTTCCAGCAGTGGAGAGACAGCAGAAAGCCCCGACCCAGCTGCCCACCAAGACCCCAGGGGCTGTGAGCTGGGACACAGCAGGGACAGCCAGCACAGGCAGTGCCCTGGGGCACACAGCAGGGCAGGGAGAGCTTCAGCCCTGACCAGAGCTCCAGGCACATGGGAAATGATCTTTTCACTGCTTAAACATCACAGCATTTTCCAGCACAGCTCTTCTCACCCCTCTGAACTGAAAACCCCCAGCTGGGCTCAGACACAGAGCCTGTGCAGCTTTCACCAATGCTCTTGAGCTTCATGGAAGAGCAGTGAGGAGATAGCACCCTAAAAAATCAGTGTAGGTATCACCAGGAAGATTTTGGGCTATCTTTGTGTCTCTATTTCTTTTGCATTAATTTTTTCTCTATGCCTCTAAAGCACATTCCTGAATAAAACTGGTGTATCCTGAATAAAACTGGTGTATCCAGAAGGTACAGATTATCAGAGTATTGATGGAAGACAATTTTTTGCACTGTGTATGCTGGTTATGTGGTATATAGTCTGTATTCTGTGTTGTGTTTATAAATTTATATAAAACTATATGTCATGCACCTCTGCTGAATTAACTCACTGTTTAATGTGGACACTTCTGAAGAAATCAACTAAATGGTGATTGTATATTTTGCTCTTTTCCACAAGGAACTGAAAAAGCTCCAAGTATACAGACAACAGCCAAATAAACTAAATGAACATAAAAAACAGTGAAGTCTGACACCAAGTCCTTTGTTAATGTTGTGTTAACTCGCTCATCAATGAGCTCTTTGCATCATCTGCACCCAGCACTGCATCCACTGCTTATCCCCAGACATCATCTCAATTGATGAAAGTATAAGGGCACACAAATTGTGAATCAGGCCTTGTGCACTGAAATTCCAATCTGATTTCTAACTGACTGTGGATGCCCACCTGCCTGGCAGGGTAAAATTCACACAAAGCCAAGGAAACACATCCTTGGATTTAATTTTAAAACATTTTTAAACTGACAAGTAATCCTCACACTAGTGAGCCTATTCAATTATTTTTAAACATTTTTAAAGTTGCTTTAGCAGCAACCAAAGACCACAGATTAAGTAGATAAGAAAAAGAGATGATGCTTCACACGTGCATGTCACACACACCATGGTTCCTGAAAGCCAAGACTAAAACTGAATGCAGTGAAGCAAATTAAATGGACTTCTCTGTCTCATTAGCAACATCCTTATCAGCACAGATGCCAACATCCCACTCAGAATAAGGCAGAGGTGGTGCTTGGATGCATTTCTCTGACACCAGGTATCTGCTGGGGTTGCCACAATGGAAGGTGTTCCCTGTGGCACTGGTGTGGCCAGTCAGCTCCTCAGTGGGGGTGAGATCTTCTTCTCCAAACCTGTTCTTCAGGTCAGGTTTACAAAACATCTTCCCACCTCTTTGATGCTGACAACAACAGCTCCCTTGCTACCCTACCATGGCAGGTTGTGTACTTCATTTCCTGGCATAAACCTTTCAAAGCAACAAATCTACTCTACGCCTTTGGTTAGACATGAGACCAGGGCGCTCATGCAGGACTTTGTAAAATGCTTTATCAACCTTTCCCAGCCCCAGCAGTGAGGTTTCAATGGGCTGTGCCCCAAAACTCCTGACAGTGATCACACACCTCCTTCCATGCATGGATGCCAATGGTAGTTGTTCATTGTGACAGTTTCTCTTGTGTGGAAGAGAGTAAGAACCAATCACTTCTGCTCTTTAGAGATAAAAACCTTTTAGCTATGCTCAAACTGCTCCATTGCCTGGGATTTCTCTTACTGCCAGAGTTTTCAATACCAGCTTTGCTCTTTATCCAGGTCATGCTGAGATCTCTTCTCCTATGCACTCACTCCTGAAGTGCTCCTAGGTAATTTGCTGCAGTGAAATTTCCTGTCAAGGAACACTTACATTTTACTGCCTGATTTACTCCTCATGACTGCCTCAGAAATGGGAAGTTCTGGTTTTCTTCCTCAAGCCAGTGGTACTCTCAGACTGGCCCTGGCTGAACACCCCTTCCAAGCAATTCACCTCTCCCTATCCTAGGTATTTCTCCATACTTGGATCATTTCCCAAAATTATCTAAAACTGCCACAGACTGAAACTTCATCAACTTTGTGTTGATGAAAGCATTATATGAAATCTTGAATTGGTCATGATACTGGTGAGATCCAGCCCAATAAAAATGGGCAAAAATGCAAAATTATCAGCAACATAATAATGAGAGAGTGTTCCAACACACCATGACCAGGTGATCTTGTGGGTTTTACTGGTTCTCATCACAGTCCATGAGATCTCTGGGCTTCCACAGGCACTTGGAGCCGAGCTGGGTGTGCAGCTCTGGTGGCTGTCCAGCTCAGACCTCACTAACACAGACTGGCAATGATCTACTCAGGCAGCACCTGAGCCTGCCCAAATATAAACCTGCATGAACATCAGGCTGCAAAGAGATTCAGGCACAGGCTTTTTCCAATCTGTCATCCCTCACCCTCCCTTCAGGAGAGCCAGACCCACCCGCTGAATTACAAACAGCAGTCAAGAAGCACAAGGCCGAGCACTTCAGACTCCAGCAGAAGGAAATGTAAGAACAAGTGGAAAAATCCCACAGAGCACTTCAGAAGGATGTGCTGCCTCCCCACCAGTCATGACCCCAAGTCACTGTGGGATGTGATACGTGCAGTACAGAGCAGAAACTGGCACATCCCTAGGACACCCTGTCGCTCTGGGAGTGGGATGGAGCCACAAGGCATCTTTAATCACCAGTGATCCTGAACACACCGTCCACTGCCCGTGAGCCACTCACTGCATTGCAGCTGGCTGCTATCATTGACTGCTGCTCCTCGTGGCTGCTGGGCTTGGTTCAGCAAACTCAGCTCCAGGCTTAAAATTATCGTTACCCAACACTACATCCAATGTCCCAACATTTGGTTGACTTCCCATGCTGAAGCAAGCCTTCCATAATGTGAACCCCAGGCGCTGCACCTCGCTCCCTGACAAAGCAGTTTCCAGCATGGGTCTCAGCGGCAGCACAGGCCCATGGATGAGCCGTGCCCAGGGGGGATCCTCTGCTGGATTCCTCTCCCGTTAGGCTCACCCTGCTGCAGCCAGGGTCAGCGGGGTGTGAGGGATGTGAGCTCCCACCTCCTGCCCAGCAGGGACAGGCTCAGGATGGCCGGAGGTGAGGGAGCACGTCCCCGTGTCAGGCTCCCTCGGGCCCCCGGCATTCAGGATGGCCGGAGGTGAGGGAGCACATCCCCGTGTCAGGCTCCCTCGGGCTCCAGGCATTCAGGACGGCCGGACGTGAGGGAGCACATCCCGTGTCAGGCTTCCTCGGGCCCCCGGCACAGCCCCGCTCCCCGGCCCTGCACCCCGAGCTGCGGGAAGGGCTGAGGGCAGTGCCCTGACACAGCTGGGGAAACGCTGAGCTCGTCAAACCCCCAGGCAAGGAGCAGCGCCAGCCCCAAGCGTGCTGCTCTCCACCCGGAGCAGGCTACGAAAACAATAAACCAACATTTAAAACACCAGGAGAAGGTGTTTTAAACATCAGGGTGTCCGTTCGGGGACGGAGCTGGAAGAGCAATCTCCAAGGCGCCACCTGCCCTTAGCGGATCAGAAGCAGCCCCGTTTGGAAGCGCAGAGCCCTCCGAGCGCTGGGATTTTCCTGCCTGCAGAGGTCAGCGCTCCCCGGAACACCCGCGGCGCCGGCCCCGGGGACAAGGTCCCCGCACAGGGCTCGGGAGCCGCGGCCCAGGCGGGAGGCAGAGTCGCATTTTCCTCCCGCAGGCGCACGGAAGAGGAAGCTGAGGCCGAGGCGGCCCCGGCGCCCAGCCCCGCGCTCCCGGGACGGCTCAAGGGCCGCGCCCGGTTACCCCGGCCGTGGGTGCCCTCCGCGCTGCCCCGGGGCTTTTCTCTCTGCACCAAGACACCTTGGACTAAAGACCTGAATATCAGAAAAATCAGGAATTGATAACACATTTGCAGTGTTTTCCACTGAAACATTTTCAGTGTTTCCAGAGTTTGTATTTCTTAAAGTAATCTGATGCTTGGAAAGGCAACAGCTTCTTAGAGGGAAAAATCTGATTTATTTTCTACTCACTACAGTTTTGTTTTTACTAGTGTCCTGCGACCAGTCTCACTAACATGGGGTTAGGGGTTGAGCCCCAAGGACAGAGGCAGCACAGGCAGAGCCACCAATGCCTTTGAGCCCTGGGCCAGAAACTCCCATGAACATTAACACATAGCAGTGGGATATTGCAGCATTAACTTCTCATAGAATACTGGGGACAGACTGGGAAAAGAAAAATATTTTATGTTTTAAAATATGTCATAAAACCTGCAATTTTAGTTCCTTGAAGTGCCATAAATCTCCACTGTCTATTGCAACGAGGACAGGATAGTGCCTAAATATTCACGCAACCCTTGTGCAGGTGCAACATCTTGGCCAACCTACCAAAACCATCCTCGCTGTGCCAACGCCTCCATCAGGCATCCAGTGACACGGGTGCCAGTGCCAGAGGAGCCCTGTCCCTTTGCAGAGTAGCGCAGGCTCCGGGATGGCTCTGCTGGAGACCAGCAAGCACTGTCAGGGCTCAGTGCTAGGCAGCGTGAACCCCGACCTCGGCAGCGAGCGGCAAACAGCCTCCTTCAGCGTGGAGAGGCTCACGGCCCTGCTGGATGGCGGCGCGGAGCAGACACAGATACGGAGGGCAGTGGGTGAGTGACCCTTAGACAAGGCCCTGCTGGGGGCTGGCACACGCCATGCCTGTGTCCTGCTGCTCTGCTGCTCCTGTGCGGCACAGTGGGTTGTGTGCTCCTGGGCATTTGCTTATCCCCCATCTCTTTAAAAAGTGGGAGTGTGGAGCTGGAGTCTTCTCTTCATGTAAATCAATACGACTCCTCCGCAGCCACTCCTGCTGTCTGAAGCTTTTCCTCCTCCCTGCTCCCATCCCCTGTCTCTGGCAAGACTGGTTAAACTGGAGTACAAGAACTGAGGGTGGAGGATCCATGTGTGAGGGCAATGCGTGCAGGGGCTGGTGCTGCTGTGCAGAAATGCACATCATGTGTGAGCCACAGCCAGCTCTCCTCCTTGGCACGTCAGGCTCATCCAGGTGGGGAATTTCATGCGTGGGTTGGCTCAGCCAGGCTGAGCTGCTCTCACTCGTGATGGGTGTGCCAAAAAATGACTGTTACTCAGGAGAAATAGAGGGAAAAAACTCTCACTGTTGTCTCTGTAACTGCATCCATATTATACACTTATCAGAGGAAAACAGCACAGCCACTGGGATCACCCTCTTCACAGTGCCAGTGGAGTTCAGTATAACCTTCCACATGAATACACTCAAGGCTTTAAGGCAAAATGGACAAGGGGAGTGTTCAAACTGACACAGAAATAGTGACTATGAGTTGTTGTGCAGTAGTGCAATGGGCTGGTAACATCCCGAGCAGGACGCCCAGGAGGCTCCAGCCATAATCCACCCTTTGGCTAATGCAACTCACCACAGCCTGGGCAAAATGCAGCTCACCACAGCCCTTACTGCCCTCACAGCAGTTGGAGGCAGAGAGATCCTTGACATCTTCTGCAAGAAGTCACCTCTCCCACCCTGACCAGGGAGGGTGCCTTACCCTGCAGGGTTCACCATTTCCACTGAACCACCATTTCCCTCTCTCAGGCCCACTCAGTTCCCCTTCTGCTTCCCCAAACCTCCTGCTTTTCAGAGTTAGATGTGACAGCCATGGGAGGCAAAACTGGCAAAACAAAACCTGCCTGCGAGCACCCTGAAAATCACAGCATCAGTATCCACGAGTCCAGTCCTGCCTGCTGTTCCCAAACGTGGCTCAAGGCACTGCCTGCACTTCCCCAGCCCCAGGAGAACCAACTGTTCTGTGTTGCTTTGCAGTGGAAGCTATCGAATCTGACCCTGTATTTAGCAGAGAAAATCAGTATTTCCAGACCCAGAATGAGAGGTACGAAGCAGCAGTCAGGAAGGCTGTTCATCTCCAGAAAAAGATGCATGAGATGGGATGGACTGAGAATGGACCTGAATATAAGTACATTTACAGGTGATTTCATTTTTTTTTTCTATGTACAACTAATTTTCTGTTAAAGAATCAGCTTTAGCAAAGGCTGGGAAAGGCCAACAGCTGACAGATTAGGTTTGGATAAAAATGTGCTGCAGGTTTTTACTTCAGCAGCACACTTGGGAAAAGAGAAAATGGGAGTACATGACTGGGAACTTCTCAGAGAACAGCACATGGGTACAGTGTGATAGATCAAGCAGTTCACAACATGAGATTTCCACTTCAACAACCTCATTACTTGTGCTGCAGCTCTCATACCACTTCTTAGACATTTTTAAATGTATAACCAGAATTGGAAGTGGTGCTGTTTCAGTTCCATTACTGACTTCTAAATAAATTAAATATTACATTTTGTGTATCTAGAAAACCCATATTTTATTAAAGGGAAAAAAAAAGAAAAAACTCACCTTAGTTTGTAGGTAAATGAGAATAAAGTATTTTCACAGTGCTTTCCTTTAAAAGTTTTCTCAACATTCATGTGGGGTTGAGCTCCACATTTCTATCACTTGCCCCTCCTTTCCCCCTTTGCTCAGTCAGTTCCTGGCTGGCTGTTGCCCAGGGCACGCTGTCTGCTTGGTGGGGTCGCATTCGCAGTAGGAAGGTGTGAGTTCAGAAGGGTCACTCTGAAGGGCAATGTCTGTCCTTTACACAGCACTGCTGACACTCAGAGCCAATTTTTGGCATTTCATAGACTCATAGCACAGTTAGGGTTGGAAAGGACATTTAAAGGTCATCTAGTCCATCTAGCCTTCTGCAATGAGCAACAACATCTTCAGCTAGATCAGGTTGCTCGGAGCCCTGTTCAGCCTGACCTGGAACGTTTACAGGGAAGGGGCATCCACCAGCTCTCTGGGCAACCTGTGTCACTGTTTCACCATGCTCACTGAAAATGAGCTCTTCATTATGTCTAGTCTAAATCTACCTTCTTTAAGTTTAAAACCATCACCCCGTGCCCTGTGGTAGCAGGCCCTGCTAAAAAGTTGACCCCATCATATAAAAGATGATAATTTTTTATGCTGAGCTCTTCACCACTTACAGCAAGCAGAACTAATGAAGGGGGAAATGTGCCATCAAGAGCTCTTGGACCTGATCATTACATTCCCATTAAAAAGCAGCTCTCCACTGCTCCCTCAGAACAAAAAAAATCCCACCCAGCTGTGCTTTTATCAGGCCCCCTGATGCCAAAGGCTGCGGCAGGACCAGCCCTGTGCTGTCCCATTTGCTGGATGAGGAGCAGAGCTGTCTGGCAGGGCAGCTCTTGCCTGATGGAACTCCAGGTGAGCACCAAGCTCTTATGACAGAGCCCTGGCTCCCAGTGCCAGGCACAGTGAATCACTCACACAATTTAAAATCCAGCTTTTCAAATCACAGCTAAAGGAACATTATTTCTGGCCAGGCTGCCAAGGATTCATTAAGTCATTTTCTGTTAATCAAAGCCATTTTCCTTTAACTTCTTTGTTCATATTTCCCCCCCACGCTGTTTCAGCATGATTAAGTCTCTCTCAGGGCCAGTATAAAAGAAAGGTCAGAGTCATTTGTTAACAACAGAAAGTATCTATGTGAAAGGAGATGCTCTCTAGAGCACTGCAGTAAAGCAATGTGCTAACAGCCACTCAGCTGCTGAGAACAGCACAGGCACTCACTTGTACATGTACCTATATCTGTGAGGTGATTCAACCATGTTCTGAGGAATCACAGGAAGAGGGATATAGTTATATTCCTCATGTTTTCTTATTATTTCTCACACACAAAAAAAGCTTAAATAAATTTTTCATCTGCGCCATGGAAATCACTGTACCCAAGTTCCCATACACAGTTTCTGGAATAGTGCTTTTTAGGATGTATGCAGGTGGTGATGGAAGGACCAGGGGTTACTTGGATGTATTTTCATTTTTCCACAAGAAAATAACATCTGAATTCAGGACAAATCTCTGTGAACCCCAGTATTGTTCACTGACAGCAAAAGGCGGCAAACAAACAGCAAAAAGCACAGCAACAAACCAAACAAACTGTAGTATTTCTCCAGAATGGGAATGGGAAGGTTCAGGAGATCCAGGTCCCAGATACCTACATGTGTAATTCAGTCTAATATGCCTCACAGTGAATTGCTAGGGTTTGGGGTTTTTCAAGTAGGATGCTGTTTTGTTCTTTCTTTTTAGTTCAGCCTCAAAATCTGACTTAAATCATCAAGAAAAAAATCCTATGAAGTAAAATAAAAATATAAAATGCTCACAGAGTGTCAGGAGCTTTGGAGCTGGGTTGTGCTTTTAGCTCAGCATCTGCTACTCAGAACAGATAATTCCTCCAAGATCAAGTGAAATGAGCAAGCAACACATATGCAAACTCTGTTATGAAAGAAGAGACAAAAGCAGCTTGGAAGGGCACTTTTCCTGCAACACTGTGCTGATGCTGGGTGCTGGGCAAGGTATGACAAGGCAGAAATCAAAAGGCAGCAGGTGGTACTGTCTGGTGACCGCTGCAGTGCCACTGCCTCATTCATCACATGCCTGGAATATCATCCCCTGAAAAACTGCCCTTGTGCCTTCTGTGCAGGGCACTGTCAGGAGATGTCGCGTTCCTCCTTCACCGCGTCTTCATGAGAAGCATTTCAGTGCTGGGCTCGGACAGACAGATTGCCAAGTGGATTCCTCTTGCCACCCAGCACAAGCTCATTGGGAGCTACGCCCAGACTGAACTGGGACACGGTAAGGCTGCAGGGAAAACAGCTTTTCTCTATGACACAAGCCTGCAGCCCAGATTCCCATGGGAATTGACTCCAAACTGTCCATCCTTTACTGGGACGGGGGTGGTTGGGTTCTTGTTCATGGTTCTCATCAGGAGGGTAACCACAAAACCCTGATAATACCCACAGCCAGCTTCCAGGGATCCTTTGCTCTCCCTATCCCTGTGATATGCCAGGAGATAGATACATACATAGATTTTTTTTAATTTCTTTTTTTTAAGGCACTTATCTTCAGGGTTTGGAAACGACAGCAGTCTTTGATACTGCTGCTCAGGAGTTTATACTGAACACACCAAAGATCTCTGCCATGAAGTGGTGGCCTGGAGACAGTAAGTACCACACCAAATATCTTGGGTTTTGCCTCCTTCAGTTACTCCATCTACCCTGGTTAAGTTCTCTGTTTGAGGGCCCAGGTGCTAGCAGGAGGCTTCAATAAAAGATACTCACATGGACAAGCAAGTAAGAGAAAGGGGGTTGTCCAAGTTCAAAGGCCACAAAGGAGCCACCATCATCTACAAAAACCCTTGTGTTGCAGGCTGAATAACTTCACTCAGGAAAGCTCTTGCCTCTGCAGAAATAAATATTCTCTTCGTTTTAAATAATACTCAGACAACCAAAAACTGCAGGGAGGTCATCAGCATAAAGGATTCAAGTCATCAGACAGTCTCAGCATAAAGGATTCAAGTGTGAAATTCTTTGCTCCCTTCAGGAAGGTATTTCACAGAAAATAACTAGAGTCACTGCAACAGCCACAGCACTTCCCACTCTCACCACTACTATTAGCTCAAACTTTATTTTTTCTCATATTCTGTTACAAAAATGTTAATCCAAGCCTCATGGGCAGCAACAGAGGCAGAATGATGGTGCAACTTCTGAGAGCTAAGAGCAGGCTGATTTAGGTTGTGGTGACCCATACCTGAGACCCAGCACATAATTAGTACTGACCTCTCTTAACTGTGTTTGTGCTGTACCTTGTCTTAAGGGAATGGGGCTGTTTTTCTTCTCACAGTGGGAAGATCAGCAACCCACACAGTGGTCTTTGCTCAGCTGTACATCCATGGGAAGTGCTATGGCATCCATCCCTTCATCGTGCAGATACGCAGCCTTCAGGACCATTCCCTCTGCCCAGGTAAATAACCCCAGACACTGCAGCACTTGTGCAGGTGCTCTGCCTATTTTGCCCTTAAATATTTTCTAAAACATTGGGCCCAGGGCGAGTTATAATTGCCAAAACCAAGCCAAGAGAGATAGCCAAGGTGCAGTTATCATTAACCCCAACTTTTTGATCTGAAGGGAAATTTAACATATCTTCAGCCATATCCAGACCAAGCCCTTAACATAAGCAGAAGCCAGGGCTGCTCTGAGCACCTCTGCATTAACACCTCGGTTCTGACCCCAGCCAGCACAGATCCCTCTGTCAATGGATCATGGAAACAAACTACTACAAGGCATCTGAATGCCTGTTTCACCCCTCGGGCAAGATCATCCATGCTGGGGAAGAAGCAGACCTGACCATGTCCTTCTTTGGAGGTCACCATCCTGACACAAAATGGGGAGGAAAAAGTTCAAGTGGAAGTAAGCAGACTGTGTTTTCTCCTGCTGCAGGCATAACTGCAGGAGACATAGGTCCCAAAATGAATTTTGAGCACACTGACAACGGCTACCTCATGCTGAAGAACGTGCGCGTTCCCAGGGAGAACATGCTGAGCAAGTTTTGTGAGGTATGTGTGGACTCACATCACAAACTTGCTGTCAGACAGAGAGACAACAGGGACCTGTTTAAATTTGGGACAAAAATCTTCCTTTGAGTGTCAGCAAGTCTCTGAGGTTTTACCAAGGGCAGAAGGTACCTGAATCCTAAATGAAAGTCAGCATCAAGAATTCCACATTCAGAAGCTGGGGATCATGGGGCAGGCAGAACCTACCTCTGCCACAAACAGTAAGAGTTTGCCTCTTCAAATGGATGTCTTTCATCCATCATCCATAAAAGCATTGTTTGCATTCAGTGAAGGATTTTTATATCCAGTTTATTCCATGCATAGCGATTGCACATCCACAGTAATACTGACTAAGGCAGCATCTGACAGCCTCTCTCTGCTCTAGGTTCGACCAGATGGCACCTATGTAAGACAGGGGTCCCAGCAGATCAATTATTTCACAATGACGACCGTGCGCATTTCCCTCATTTCAGACGAGGTTCTGATTCCCCTCAAGAAGGCGTGCACCATCGCCATCCGCTACTCCGTGGTTCGCCGGCAGTCCAAGCTAAAGCCTGGGTAATGCCACACATCCCGCGGGGAAGGGGACTGTACCCTGTGTTCCCCCACGCCAGTTTGTATTTCTTCTCTTCATTTTATCTTTCAGCCCATCACTGGCTGATTTCCTGGCCCAGACAGGGCATGATAAACATGCTTCCCCATTATTTACATTAACGAGCTTCAGTCAAAGTACAAGAGAATGTTTACAGTTCTTTCCAAGATAAGTTTCATACTTTGAATAGGTCAGTGGCTCACACAGGCAACTTATTCTTTTATAACTGGCCTTCCCCTGTAATCCCATAACTGAGCAGAATCCAGACAAAATGGACAAGTTGCTGAATTCTTATTCCATAGTGGTCTACTAATGAATGTGACATTAAAATACCTTCCAACATCCAGAAATCGAATATCCAAACTTTAAGCACTGAATTGTATTCAGTGTTGAATCCCCATTATTTTTAAAGAAATAAGTTAATTTGAATGCATTACAAAGATTTCCATTTAAATATTCTTTCAAAAGCAGAAAGGTCCTTGTGAAAACACAGTTTGGTTCAAACACAAACCAAACAGAAGAGCACAGCAGAATGAAGTATTGTAATAACCAATTCCATTTATTGAAGTCCTAAATGTACCAACCACAGAAGTGATAAAGAACATCCAAAAACAGTTCAGAAAACTTTAAATAATTCAGACTCACGCATTTTCAGGGAAAAATTTCTATGCACAGGGCCACAAAGATTCCATTTAAAAAGCCAAAGTTTATCAGGGTGCTGTGCCACTGCCTTTTCTGGAACACCTAACAACTTGCTGTCCTTGAAGGCCTCATTCTCATCCTCTCCTGCAGTCCCTGTCCCCCTCTGTACTAACTGACCACAGCAAGCTTTTTCTACACTGTTAGGCTTTTTTGGGTTTGTTTCTCCAACAGCTCAGCAAGCTGGACAGATTTTCTGCCACACTGTCAGCTCAGTGTTGTTCACACACTGCTTCTTGGTAATGAAAAATGCCATTTTCATTCTGCAGCAGGTAAAGTAACAGTAGCTATGCCCGTGTCCACACTCTCCCTGCTTCATCCGCTGTCTTTCAACAGGGAACAAGAAGTAAAAATCCTTGACTACCAGACTCAGCAAGAGAAACTGCTGCCCCAGCTGGCTGCAGCCTATGCCTTTCATTTCACCAATGAGTACCTGCAGGAGCTATTCGACAGGGGGTACAGAGAGATCCAGAGGAAGAACTTTGACATGCTGCCAGAGGTGAGCTGCAGCAGGATTAACTCATACAGCACTTCTGTCCCCTAAATGTTAAAGTATTTTAGCAAATTGGACAAGCATTCCTCTCACCACTAGAGAACTGGAGAAAGAGGAAGCACTAATTGCTCAAATGACGTGTCCCAGATCTGCAACCAGTCAGCAGCAGCATTCACTGTACCACCCCAAACTTTTTGTTTTGGGAACCATTGCAGAGTGAAAAGTCCTTGAAAAGCATGTCCAGAACCTCGTTCCAAGTAGCTGGTGGCACAAAATGTTATTACACAACTTCAGCTCCAATGCGCATGCACGTACATCTGAGCCAAAACCAAAAATGGGACTTCTTAAACAGAACAGAATATTTTGCAGTTAGGTGCTTGAAATGAAAACACACTCTGAACAAAGGTGGTCAAAGCCAGAACTGGCTGAGAGAAACCCAAAAATGCATAATCTGACTACAGTGTGCCCAGCAGGAGCATGTGCAGCATCCCAGAGAGACACCAAAGGTCAGGCTCAGGGAATTGGGTGCTACCAGCATTCAAAGAGGAACCTGACAGGGATTTCATGCCCAGATATTGCACAAAATTAAAAAAAGGAACTTATTCTGAGGATTCCATTGGTAATACTCTGCTTTTTTTCTCTCTTTTTTTAACAGCTCCATGCATTATCTTCGGGTTTTAAAGCTGTGATCACTCAGCACTGCACGGCAGGAGTGGAGATCTGTCTCCGGGCCTGTGGGGGCCATGGCTACTCCCTGCTGAGTGGGCTGCCTTCCTTGTATACCAAAATACTTGCTTCTTGTATTTATGAAGGGGAAAACACCATTTTGCTCCTGCAAACTGCCAGGTAACAATTAAAATATGTTCATCTAAAAGCCTGCCCCCTCATTTATTCAACCTTTACCACTTCTTCTCCAAAACCAGTAAAACCAGCTACTCCTTTCTCACAGCACCATCTAAAAATACAGCTCAGGATATAAACTATTCATGCCTTCAGTCTAACAAGCATGGAAGTGTGTGGGAACTGGATTATCTCTTCTATTTTTGGTTTGGGGACATATGCAGGTGCTGTTCTGCATAACCTCATTTTCCTCTTTGCCTGGTAGCACAGCAAAGGTATTGCTGTGAAAGTTTTGTGGGTAATGTTTTAAGCAACCAATGTGACAGTGGTGCCATGTAATGCAATATTGGTAAAGTGGGGTTGATTCAGAGGAAGCAAAGTTGTTGGATACTGAAAGTGGCTGAGTCATACTCTAAGAACATCACTTTCCTCCAAACATGCAGACTCATGATTATCAAGAGTAGATGAAATACAGGGTAAAGAAACTACAGCTGCTTGAACTTTTAATAATGTTTGTTTTTACTAGAAGGAGAAAACCAGGGCATTTCCAAGGGTCAGAGCACCACATAGCTCCGTGCTGCCATGCAGACATTTCTGCACTCATTACTGCTTTTTGCAAGATCAACAGCAAAGTCAAGAGAAATGCTGTACCCTTTTAATTCCAGACCTGGTCAGTCTAGCTCATAGCAGAGGTACCAAAAAACTAAGGGAGTGGGGAATGCTCCTTGTAAACTCTCTGCAAGGGTCTCATGTGTTAACATAATGTGACTGTGTGTTGGGGATCACAGAGGGTAAGACCAAATCACCATTAAAGCTCCAGAGTATTGAGAGTCAGGTTGCAAAGTTGATAATGTATCTAATCACTACACTGCTGAGACTGCTAATAGCCACAGCAAGTTTCTGCTGAAAAAAATACCATTATGGATTGCTGTAGTGTTTAATAAGGCAGACAGGCCCCCCCTGAGACCCACCACAGATCAGGTTACTGCGAGTAACATACAAAACAAAAGGTCATTACTTGTTCAAGTCCATTCTGGGCCACTGATGGGATGGGTTACACCTTGCTGCTTCTCACCTGAGCCCACTTTGCTTTTTGAATGTCTGTTTGCTGCAAAATCACCACCATAACCTGCTCTGACTGTTACCCTCTTCCCAGGTTCCTGATTAAGTGCTTCATGGCAGCCAGTGCTGGCCAGCCTGTGCCACCATCTGTCACTTATCTGGCTGCAGTGAAACATGGGAAGTGTCCAGCCAAGAACAAGTTGGATTTTCTCAGTCCAGATATTTACACTGAGGCCTATCAACACGTGGCAGTCAGGTCAGTACAGAGAATGGGAGACAGATTTTCTCTCTTTGACATCAGAAATGTGTTAAGAGCTCGGCTTCTTCTTTGCTTTAAAGGGAGGTAAAGTAAAATAAGTTAAACTAGGATTGGTACCATCTGTTCCTGAAAAAGAAAAGGAAGGCTACACTGGGTTAACAGCCATGTCAGATGTTCAGTATGAAGCTTTCACACTCAGAAGTTTTTAAGCCATGTGCTACAAGCAACTACGTTTCACAGAGTTGGTGGCACTATTAAAGTAAATCCCAGACCACATCACTGAGTTGCCATCTAGTAAGATCTTTATTGGACTCTGAGCAATTCTATTAAAATCTTAAAATTTCACATACCTGAGAAAGTGATGTTTGTTTTCAGTTTACACCACAGCAAGAATAGAGCCTCTCATTCTGTCTGTAGCCTTTCAACTACACACATTCAGCAACTCAACATAAATAAAAATTATATCATAAGTAGTCTCAGAATTATGTACACAGTTATGGACTGTATAGGTGCCACCTCTGAAAATTAGGGAAAAAGACAACCCTGCTGTCATTGAGAGCAGTGTAAAAACCAGTGTAAAAAAGCCACTCTTCAAAAAGCTTCCTCAATGGGAACAGGATTTGAATCCTTGTAGAAAAGGAGAAACATAATGTGACAGCAGTCCAGTATTACTGTTTGTTTTGCAAACTCTCCTTATACACACACAACCCAAGAAAGGCTCAGCCAAACCCCTGGTAAACTACCCTGGAAGCTGAGAAGGCAGAAATCCTTCAGGACCAGCGTGGTCTGGGTTCTTCCCACAATTTATACTTAGATTTTGCATAATCTACGGTCACTCATACTGAGTGTAGGTAACTCCAGATGTCAGAAATGCCAGTTTGCACTTCAGTCACACACAACTCCTGAGTGCAAATTCATGATGCATGTGAGATGCACATACAAGATGCTTTGTGCTTTTTCAATTTTCCAGGCTCACAAGCAGCACAGCAACAAAACTACAGGACTTGATCCAGTCTGGAGTCAAAAAGCACGATGCATGGAACCAGTGCACAGTGCAGCTGGTGCAGGCTGCAAAGGTTAGCAAAATTTATCTGCTTATCTGATGTTTGTCTTTATGAAACAATATGCAACAGAAATGGCATGATTAGCTTAAAGCCTCAGGGCTGTTTATTGTTTCCTGTTGGCATCTAAGGGACACCACAAACACAGTCACTGTGGTCTGCATGGTGGAAAAGTTGTATTAAGCAATTCCTTACCTGAAAAAAATGCTGTCTGTATAGGCCAGGTAGAAAAAGACTAGGAGAAATGAAAGGGAGAAAAAATACATTCACAGTTATGCTGCCACTACTGGCAGAATAAGACCTCCCATATCCTGCAACAAAACCCCACCATCTCCAGCCAACACTCATCTTTTTATAAGAATCCAGCATTTCTGGTGCCCAGAGGAGTCTTCCTAAAGCCACTCCACTGAAAGCTGGTGGAGTCACAGCAAAGGATGAAACATGCCTGGTACTTCTTCCATCCTCTG
>NW_005054317.1:6178348-6191200 GCF_000277835.1 Geospiza fortis
TGAAAGATAAATCAAATTTGTAAGAGATGCTTTCAGCTGAAGTAGCATTGGGACAGCAGCATTTGTTCCCTAAAACAAGGGTGAATTAATACAGAATTAAGCAGAAAAGAGGGGAGAAAAGCCCTAAATATTAATGAAAACTAAATCTGTTGATAATGCTGTATCTCCAAAAACCAAAATTCTTTTTTAATATGCAATTAAGTGTAATTTCCACTACAGTTACAGTGAAGGCCTTCCCTTCCCTTCCCTTCCCTTCCCTTCCCTTCCCTTCCCTTCCCTTCCCTTCCCTTCCCTTCCCACTTATTTTAACATCATTAACTATTTCTGAAGAGCCTAACATAAGCAGAGGGCTGGCTGTGGTATCATCAGTGCTGCTGGCAGACTCCAGAAAATGGGATCTGGGCCCCCAAAGTCTCTTAAGTATTTCAGGGACAGGAAAAGTCATCCAAACCCCTTGAATTTTCTCCATAACTTTAAAATTTTGATATACTGCTGATTTCCTGGGGCAATTCTGTATTTACTTCTTATTCCATACCTTCCCTGGAGATTTACCCACACATCTGGCAAGGCAGCTCTCTGACCTGACACCTGGCAGCTCTCAGCTGAGTGGCTCAGACACTGGGCAGATTCCACACAGGTTAATTGCTTGAGTTAATTGCTTGAGTGCCCACTCAGTGCCACTCAGCTTCTCAGGCAGGTTCTGCACTCCACGCTGGCCTCCACCTCTGCTGCTTCACCGTGGCAGCAGGAAAAGCAGCAGTGCAGGTGTGCCATGGTTACACCTGCAGCTGGAAGGGAACTGAGCGTTGGGGAGTGAACCCACACAGATCCCAGCACCAGCAACCACCCCCAGCAGTGTCAGTGTAGCCAGAGTCAGCCTAATTAATGCATCTCTGCACCTCTGCTAATACTCTATTCTGGGTCAGACATTCTGCTGGTGTGTGACCCCAAAATTACCAGTTTACTTAAAACCACAAAAGTGGGAGGTAAATTTGGTTGCTCTTCTGTGACAATGGTGTTTCCAGAGCTGAAGCCTTGTAGCCACTGATCCCAAAGTACCATGAGCCCAAGGCCTGCAACAGAAGTTTTCTCCTGTGGATGTACAAGCAACATTCACTTACAACACAAGCATATTCCAATGTGTTTCCTTCACATAAAGTCTTTGGGATATTGATCAGAACTATTTAGAATAAGTACCAGCATGATTTCTGAAGCAGTTTTCTGGAGTTTACAAATACCATGGTGTTGACTGTTTACACATTCTGTCTTCTGCTGTTGCTGTAAGCCATGAATGTGAAAGGCCTGGTCACCCAGCAAACAAAGGATACAGACTGGAGAAGTGCCAGGGAAATGAAAAGGTTTTATATTCTTTGCAAGAACATTTGAGTCATTTGGCCTACTAAAGTGTTTGAGGTGCATTCACTGTTGATTGCATTTGTTTTCCAGGCTCACTGCCACTACATTGCAGTGAAAAACTTTGCAGAAACTGTGGAAAAACTCGAGACCAAGGCTGGCATCCAGAAGATTATGAAACATCTCTGTGACCTCTTTGCACTGCACGGGATCTTCTCCAACACAGGAGCCTTCCTGCATGATGGATACACATCTGCAGCTCAAGTGGACATGGTCACAGCAGCCTACCTGGACCTCCTGGCTGTCATTCGGTGAGCTGCTTTGGCAGGACACACACAGCTCTCCAGTTTATCCCTGGGCTAGATATAAAAGGGTGCTGCTGTACCTATGGCAACATCTCCACAGTCAATTCACTTCATTCAGTGTTTATTTCCAGTGCCTGGCAGTACTAGAAATTGATTGAAATATCTACTCAGAGCTTGTTTTCGTGGCAAAACAGACCCCAGTGTCCTCTGCAATCTCTAAAGTTCTGTAACATAAAGTCTTAAATTATAAATGAAGAAGTCATGAACACTTTCTACCATCTGCAGTAGAGTGAAAGCAGAAAAATATGTAGTCAGAGCACACTGGCAGGAGGCAGCCACAGCAACCCATCACACATTGCAAAATCTGCTCAAGCCACAGCTAATACAGCCTCCTCTGTTGCCATGGCTGAGCTGCAGCTGGTACCCAAACAATCCTGCCTACAGCTACTTCAGATGCATCTGCTCCACACCATTTATTACCAGCTCTGTGAATTCTGAGTTAAGGTTTTCACTTACCACAACACTCACAGAGGCTTTTTGACAAAGGGTTCAACTGTTTGTTTAGAACATAGTAACTTATGGTGCAGAGGAGTTGCTACTGTATCTAAAATTCTACCTTAAGTCACCTGGAGAGAAACAAGAACACACTATAAGCAAGGGCTGAACAGGGCTGAGCTGAACAGCAAGGCTTTTCAGAACTGATAACAGAATCTGAATTAAGAGGTAAGTTTAACATAACATTTTCAAAAGCCTAACATGTTGTCTTTGGAATTCATTGCAATTTCTGTGTTAGTCCATGCCTTGTTAACAGGATTCAAGAATGGAGTATTTACATAATTACAGTTAGTAGAAAGGATATAACCACTTCTTGGTCTGTAGCAAAAACCCAGCCTTTCCCAAACCCTCAGACAGCTCTGCCCCAAAAGGAACTGGAAGATAGAAATGCTGACATTTGAGTAAACCACTTTCCATCCCAGTACCTCAAGTGTGAGGTACAGCCAGCACAACTTCCTACACCCAGGATGATGGAAGGATGAGGAAAAAGAAACCATCTCCTGCTTAGGAGATGCTGCCTGTGCTCTGGTTCTCCATACTGGCCTCTGGGCTAGATGGGCCCTTGGATGGGTCAGGGTTGTTTTGCTCTTACAGACATGAATAGAAGAGCTCAGCACCTCATGATGAGATAATAGAAATACTGAAAGGTGGATGAAGGTTGAAGATCAGCAAAGCAACTTCACATCAATCTAGTAGGAATCTTATTCCATTTTATAAGACACACATACAGCATTAAAAAAATGAAACAAAGACAAAAATCAAAAGAACAAACTGGCAAAGACTACTGAGAAAAAATCTGACATGAGATTGAGTCCTGAATCAGCCTGGGTGATGGAGCCAGGGTGAAGACCCTGCAAACACCTATTCAGCAGTGCAGACAACTCAGGGCATTGGTAGAACATCACAGAACCACAAAATTATTAGGGTTGAAAGGGACCTCTGGAGATCATCTAGTCCAATCTCCCTGCCAAGGCAGGGTCACCTAGAGATGTCTCTGAGGAATCAGAACAAGCAGGATTTCCACTCCCCAGTAAAGACAAGGAGGAAAACTGGCACGAGCTTTCCAGAAGAAACCTGTAATCTGCCAAGTTTATCTTTGATTTATTTTTCCATCTTGCAAAGCAGCAGCCTGTCAGTAACAGGAATGTCACTCCTGTGCTCTGTAGGAAGGATGCTGTGCCACTGGTGGATGCTTTTGACTTCACAGACCAGAGCCTGAACTCTGCTCTGGGCAGCTACGATGGGCAGGTTTACCAGCGCCTCTACGAGTGGGCTCAGAAATCACCCACCAACCAGGTAGGGATGAACTACAGCTGGGCAACCTCCACAGCAGCCAGGGCAGAAACTGCTTCTCTTCTAACAAAAGCAATACAGATGAGAGACAAGAGCTTTTAATTCCTCTTTGTATCACATTGGATAGAATAAGCTAAAATAAAACTCTGTTTAAATATTATGGAACAGCACTAAATGCAGGTTATTTTCTATACACTAATGCTTTCTACTAGTGCAAAACTTGAGGTTTTAAATATGTTTAACCAGAAAGAGTATAAGTGTTAAACAAGGCAATTTGATCCTTCATGGTCTTTAGCACTTTGCTTTCTCAATTCATCCATACTGTGGAATAATGTAAAAATTTTGTGTGATGTAAATATGTATTGCTCTGTTTGAAAACTCATTTGGCCTTGAGTGAGATTTTTACTGTGGTAATGGGTATCCCTTTGAAATTCCACAGTTGAACACAAAATTTGCCTTCAGCAAACATTCAAGTCCAAGCATATTTTCTGAGGTTAAATAGTATGCTGTCCCCTTTGGGAGGAGTGTGGTGTGCTGGTTATGAAGGACAGCACATATTACAGGGAAAAAGATCTTGCACATAGTTGAAGCAGCTGCTGGTTTGTTGGTTGTTTGGTTGTTTTTTAAGTAGTGCAGCTTTATGTATTTCAGAGATTGTTCTTTCCCTTCTTAATTGCCATTAATTCCATTCCACATTCTCTTTCTGAACAGATGAGCCCAGCCTACGAGAGGTATTTGAAGCCACTTCTGCACAACACGCTATCAAAATTATGAAGAACATGTTCAAAGTGAAGGACATACATTTCCGCCTGTTCTTTGTGCAGCAGTACACTTATGAAGCATCAGTAATGACTAATCAGAATTAATAATCAGTTGCTTACTTGCAGTTACAACAAGTATGAAAGATTCTCAGCCAGCCATTTGCAATTAAACAGATGCCAACAGCGCTGAGTGGTACCTGCTGCTGTGAGACAATCTAGTCAGGAATGGTCCAGGATTCACTGTTTTCTATCCTGAAGTGTGTTGACAGCATCAAAACTCTCATTTGACTTTCTTATTCTCTTTCTAAATCCACTATATGATGATTGAGAAAAAAAAAAAACACCACCACACTGTAAACCCTCTCTCAGTGTGTTGTATCTATATAGTGCCTTCAAAAAACCCAAAACAACCAACTTTACTGAAAAATTCATGGTGAAATCATGACCCTTTGTTTTTAGGAACAAGTTGTTCTGTTTGATCAGAAAATATATTAGAAAGTGCATCTGTTTTGACAATTAAAATAGCTCTTGATTTGCTCAGTACTGGAATATCCCTGCCTAATGAAGATGCAGACAAAGCTGATGCCAGCTCCAGTCTGCAGAATTTACCTTCCTATTAATAGAGCTGCTCATTTCTATAAATCTTGAGGTCCAATAAAGTGTATTATTTGGAATACTGCTTCTCTAATTATTATACTTCATAATTATGGAAAGGGCAAGCTGATCCATGCCAGTCATTAATTTGCTCATAAATTAAGTGTTGCAAAGAACATCTTGTGATTATAATTCAATGCCAGTTAACACAAATATTTCTTACCACGTGTTGCAAGAAAGAAACAACTTTTCCTGACCTTCATCAGTTCTGCTTTTCTTCCCTCCTTCTTAGCAAGAATAAAGCTCTCACTGCTGCCTCTTATTACATAAGTCAAAAACCTGCAGTGTATGAACAGGAAGAGACAAAATATGACAGGGAAATACCCCCAAGACAGCCTTTAGAGCCAGATATGGGATGGAAAGCTCCCACCTACTTGGGACAAGAACTTCATGAGAGAACAGGATCCACTCCATGAAACAGATACAAACTCCCTTACTCCCAGCTGCAATCAAGTTAGACCATAACCAGAAATTCTATTAATAACTATGACAAAGGGAACAGGATAAGTAGAAATGTCTGTATGAAATTGAGTAAAGCCAGAGAATTTGAGTGCCTTGACTTGAACATCACTAGAAAAAGCATTTTGCAGTAAGAATTATATATATAAGTCACTACATAAAGTGCTGACAAACCAGGCAACTCTATTAGCAGCTACAAGTACTTAGGCTCTGTGTTCCCTCCATCCCTACCCCTTTAGCCAGTACAAATATTTGCCATCTTTCTATCAATCTAAAGCAGTTTCAGAACACAAGCTTTGTCTATAATGAAGACATTTGAATCAACTGATTAACATAAAAAGGAACAAATTACATCATTAATGGAAGAATCCAGGGCCCTACCAGAGCACCCCAACTACTCTGCAGCACAAAAAACCAGAATTTGGGTGGGAGGTTTTTTGTTTGGTTGGGTTTGGTTTTTTTAAGTATGAGAATTCTAAAAGACAAAAAGAAAATACAAAACAGTATTCTGTATGTCACATTTTTATTAGCTTCTTCTGGCAGGCATTACACTTGGGAATAATATTGCACCAGGCATTAAAAATATGAATTCTACCACAGGGACATTTTGTATTTAGAATCCAATATAAATATTTGTCATTGTATTTCCATGGCTACTGATAATATTTGGTTGCTTGATTTATATGCATAGAAAGAAACAGTTGTCATAACTGTAAGAAACTGTACTTATCAAGTACTTTTAAAGGGTGGGATTTGTTTTCCTAGAATATTACAATACTGTTTATTGATTTAGAAACTAAATTAGTCTACACAATAGCAGCTTCTCCCCAAACTGCATTTTAAAATCTTTTTTGTTTCTTGCTCCCAGTGTCATAGCATTAGATGGATTAGAAACCATTTAAACAAGAGGTAATTTTAGCACTTTGAGTAGAGTCAGAGAATTGTGTTAATGACACAAAATACCCTATTGTACTGATTCTTCGGACTCCTTCTTTCAAACAAAAAGGTGTCTTGACTGAACAGGCACATGCACGGTTTTTTTTTCTGAACTGGACAAAAGAACAGAGCTGCTAGAGAATGAAACTCCTCCAGTCCTCACTGATAAACAATAAATAGTCGTATAAAAAAAGCCCATAGTTGCTTTAGCCAAAATCCAGACTCTCTTGGGTTCACTGTCCAATGAAGTTGCTAATCACTGAAGTGGCTCCTGTGGAGTCAGAATCAGTCATCTGTTTTCCGTGCCAGTCTGCAGAAAGTCCAGTTATGCTCCACTGTGTTTTCATTGGCACGCTCGCTCATGTGGTGGACCCTGGTGTTCCTGATGGTGAAGCCTTGCTTGGTGATGTACTCCATGAGATGGACTCGCAGCGACACTTCCTGGTGGTAATCACACGGCCCAAAGGTGAAGGACACCTGGCAGTCCCTGGTGTCCATCATGTGCTTGTTCCACTTGGTGAAGTGGTTTGAAATGCCTTCCAGCAGTGCATGGACCTTGGTGGTGATGGTGAGCTGCGTGATGATCACAGCCACCGGGTTGGAGTACTTGGAAAGCTTGCGGGTGCTGGACAGCTCCACCACCTCCTCAAAGGTATCCACAGGATACAGCGGCTTGGGGTCATTGAGACACTGAATCAAGGGTTCAATCTGATAGAAGTCTGCTTCCTTCCGGAGCAGGTCAAACTCCTTGAAGTCCAGTGGCAAAGTGAGCTCTGAGGTCCTTAAAAAGTTAAGAACATAACGGAAAAGTGGTCCATCTCTGTCAATAAAGTAATTGCCCTGAGCGTCCCTGGCAGTGGGGAAGTCTCCCCTGAACATGGCCCCGAGCATTGAGTCAGGATATCTCGTTAGAGTTGTGAGGGAGGTCGTATACATGTGTCCACCCACATTTAGCGTGACTGGATCAGTCATCTAGAAAGAGAGAAATTGCAGAGTTTATGAAGCCCCAACAAGAAGATTCGATCACCTTGCTGACACACATGGCAAATATTGCTGGAAAACTGGGGGAATCACACTTCTCCTGTTCAACTTCTAAGGGCTGCTCAAACCTGAACAAATCCAAGCCACCTAGCAACAAGGCACAACTGGCAACTAGACAGGATGATACTTAGCATGCAGAATGCACATTTCCAGAATGCCTTAGAAATCTTAACAACTGAGCTACTGTCGCAGGATCAAGTTTAGCATTCGGGCAGCAAGTTTTTTTTTCCTATTCTACAGATGGGGAAATGAGAACAGAGAAATTTCCTGAAGAACAAGTTAGTCAGAATGAGGCCCAGCAATGTTCCTTACTTTCACAATCTGTCTCTCATTCTAGAACAAAACCAAAACAAAAAGTAAAGAAAAAAATCAGCCAAACAAACGTTAAGCCTCTTTTTATCCCTCAAAAGAGGAAGACAATGCAGGTTTAAACATAGGACCAAGAGCTCACAATCAAAATAATCCAGGCTTTGGCTCAGAGGCTTCATTAAAACAGGCAAGGAGAAAAAGAACTTTCAGCTTTTAACTCTAAAAAGAAATATTTATTAACAAATTAGCATGCTGCATAGAAGTGGGAAGCAGAGCACAAACCAGTCTGCATCAGATTCCAGATAGCACATGAGGAAGCAAGAGAGAAAGGAACATAAATTCCATCTGGCCATCAACTCTAACAACCAGGACTGCAGCCAGCCAGAGAAAAGAGACATATGCATGGCAGCAGAATGAGAAGGGGAGGAAAATAAGATGTGCTTGTCTAGTTTGAGACAAGGTTTACAAGGAAAAATACTTTTCTTGATAAATAAAATGACAAAAGTCCTTTAAAAAATAAGCAGAAAGCATAAACTATTTTCGGCTTTTGTGTTAGGAAAATGGTAACAGTGAGCTCAAGGCATCAGTTCAGTCCTGGCTGATTGTCCCCAGCAAATGTGAACCTGGGCACTCCCCACAAAGTGCACAGGAGGTGTTCAGCACTCCAGGGAAGGTGTGTGAGCTGTTGTAAAGCTGTTCTAACAGGCATAGCTCCCCTTCTCTCATGACTGAAGCTCTGGATCTACAGAAGGCAGATCTGGAAGGATTCTTGCTGCAAGAGCTTGGAAGCCCAGTTGTGGTGCACAGTGCACACTTGCACTCACCATATATCCCCAGTCTCCATTATCCATCTGTTCACGTGCTTGAGCTGTGGTATTCCAAGTTTAACAGAAGGCTGCTGAAAGGATACACAATTCCTCTCCTCTTATCTCCCTGCAGGAAAAAGCACACACAAACACAGAACAAAACATGGCAGACCATCAGGACCTACAAGAACACCAAGGGGAATGCTTTCCAATCAAAGGCAGGCTCTCTGCCAGGAAAGCATTCAGCTACAAAGTCACATTAGCAGGAGAATCTGCAAACCCTCTTCTCCCTCCTTCTCCCATCACATTACCCACAGGACTGCCTCTGGAGCACACATAACCACTCCACCAGTTGCCTGAACATCCCAGTTTTCTTGAATAACAAGCAGTGTGCCTCTGAGGGCAATACATGTTCACAAGCAACCTTTCACCTGGGAAACTGTGAGTACTTTGAAAGACAGATGTCATTTTCCCAATTAAAAAAGTTTATTTAGCCACCTCTGAGGTCACACACGTGATCTGTTAATATTAGTCAACATTCCCATTTCCAGCTCCAGTTTCAAACTACTCAGAAAAATAAATCAAGTATGAAAGTCAGTGAACACTAAGAATAAAAAAACCCTCACTGCAGAATTAATAATTCAGTAGTGGAGAACTGCAACTGATAGCAGGAACATTAATCTACAGACAAAGAGTATGAAAGGACTTCCCAGACACCTACTCTCAAAAGCAATCTCTGTAGGGACAAGCCAGGGGACATCTAACATGCTGTCAACACACTCCAACAAAAGCAATTTGAGAAGAGATTCATGCTGTGACTTCCCAGAAGATGCTGAACTGTTGACTTGCATAACAAGGAGACTGTCCCCAGGAGCATAAGGCAAATCCACAGCCAGGCTGTGCAGCTCAAGAAGGGGGAAGTGAATGACCTCAGAGTCCAGTGCTGATTTGCCAAAGGTGGCCTGTCAACCTTGTCAAGCCATGGAAGGACAGGGAAGCCAGTCATCAGCAAGCCTTTATCCCTGCCCAGAGCCTGCCTCTCTGCTAGAACTGCTGAAAATTTAGGTCAGCCTGTTTTAAGTAGGGTAGAGCTTCTCAGCTTTGTTTATTTTTACATCTTAAAAGACCACACAGTTCCCAAGACTTCTGGTCCCATCCTCTTTACTAACAAACTTCAACATACAGCCACCCAGCTAAAGGCAGCACAAAGATTTAGCCAAGCCAGAGCCCCACGTTCCAAAACAACTCAATGTTCACAGTTAATTCCCAACCCAAAAAGATACCTTGCCCTTCTCATTCCTAGGAAATGAGGTGGGTTTCATTCACCACAGAACAAGGCAGCACAGCCCACCTCTCGGTGCCCTGCTGCCCTGCCCAAATCCACAGCCTGGGCAAAACAGTGTCCAGCAGGTCAGGTCCTTGGGACCCAGCAGCACAAGCACAGCCCCAGCTGCATCTCAGGTGGATTAAAGAGTAAAAAACCAAAATCAGTATATGAAAATAGTGAGGTCAGACAACAGAAGACTAAGGAATACTAAGATACAGAACAAGTCATACCAGGATCCTATTTTTACAAATTAGAGACAGAGTATGCCCCAAGAGAGTACATTAAAGCACATCCCCCAGCAGCAGATAAACCTGGAACGCCAGCTCTTTTGCCAACCTCTGTAATTATTTTTTTAAACTGCTGGTTTTGCTGTTTGGTTTTTTGTTTCATTTTGTTTTGGTTTTATTTTGGGGGGGGGGTGGGTTTGGGTTTTTTGTGGGGTTTTTTGTTTGTTTGAGGGAGGTTGTTTGGTTTGGTTTTGGGTTGTTTTTTTTTTTTTGGAATTGTCACTCAAGTACAGTTTGTAAACTTTTAGCAATAGACCAGACTTTTAAATTCTAGCACTTGTAGGTGTTATTCTGGTCAAGTACAAGATGAGAATAACATGCAGATGCATTAAAACCATATGAGACTGGTACAGGTTTCTGATACTCACTTGAAAGTGAAATGATGCAGCCAGCCAGAAACCTCCAGTAATCATGACAGAAGAGATCTGCAGTCTTAATAAAATTAACTGAAATTACACATCCAGAATATTTCAAAGGCAGAGATGTCCATCAGTTATTTTAACTAGGGAATATGATGCTATTTTGGTCAGCATGTAAGTCCAGTACAGATGAATCAAGACTCCATCAGGGAAAGAAAGAGATGACACTGCAAGCCAGTGCAGAAGCATGATTTAATCTTTGATCACAGCACTGCTGTGCAACACCAGAGTGAAAAATTTACAAGAGCAATTATCTGGAACAAACCTAGCCCTCAGCATAGAAGGGGCATGGAGAAATCTCTGTGACCTTTGTGTAAGGACCCAGAACCACAAGGCACACAGAGACCTCCCTGGCAAACCAGTGCTGGAGCCAGATGTACTGCACAAATGGAGATACCAGGAGGCCATCCTAAAATGCCTGAGTGTGATCCCAGCTCTTCACTACTTCCCTCATCAGCCTGGGAGCTCTGAATTTCCAGACAGCTTCACAGGTCAAAGTAGCTTAGTTTGGGTACAACCTGAGCTAAGGACTCACCAACCACATCCCAGCAAGGCTGAGGATGGACACCCTTCATGACATGTGCCCTTTCAATGATGCTTTAAATCCTCTTGAATGGGACACAGTGATCACCAGGGGGTGGGCAGACACTCCATCCATCCCCCAGCACAGGCAGCCTCAAGCCAGCTCTGTCCTTGTGTCACACACCAATGGACTGCACGCAGGGACAAGCTTGCCAGCTACTCCTGTCCAGACAGCAAATTACAGACGACACACAGTCATATCCCAAGGCAGCCTACATTTGATAACCACAAAAGAATATTTAAAGTGAAATTCAGTCAGACAAATTGCTGACACAGTTCAGCCAAACAGGATGTCCCTCTCTGGTGTGAGCAGAAGTGCACGGACGGTGTCAAACCACAGTCCTGCTGTGGTGACACTGCTCTGCCTGCAGGGAGGGCACACACAGCAGTGACACGGTCACTGGGGCTCGTGCCACAGCCCAGCACAGCCAGAACTGGAATGGCACAGTGAGAAGCAAGAAAAGCACTCAGGTCATCACTTTATACTCGACACACCAAACTGGATACCTGCATTTATAAAATGCTCGCTCTTATTTCATATGTTATGACTCAGAGGATTACAGGGCTGTTTATCAGCAGCACTGCTGCAACAGGTAGTGCCACTAACTCCAGCAGGGCTTCTCCCAGAACACAGCTGCAAACCAGTTTGCAAGCTGAAATTCAAAGAAAGCATTTAAGAGTCAGATGAATGTCTGCACCTGTGAAAACACACACAGACACAGACACACACACTCAGGCCAGGCCAGGGATGCCAGCAGCCCTGCCAGGCATTCCCACTGCTGGCACTACAGGCTACCACCACTCCTGGAGAGAGCCCTGCAATGGTGCAACATGCAGTTACTCAAAGGAGGAGCAGAAATAGACCAAGCCGTTGAAAGTCAAGAGGCACAGACCACCTGATTTGCTCTGAATGTTCCCCACCTAGTTTTCCAAATAAGAATTAAGGGATTTACTTGTTACTTTTGATTCCTACATCAATAGAGAGATGAAGGAACTCTAGCAGTGGCAACTTAAAAGTGAAAAAGAGCAAGGTAAGACTCTGACATACACTTGGCATTTCAGCTACTCACCCCCTTTGTGAGCTCCCTGCCTCTCACACTTAAGATCTCACAAGATGAGAAGGAACTCCATCCACCAGCACAGTTGTGCTGTAGAGGGACAACCTCTCACTCCCAGCCAGTCAGAATATTTGAAAGGCAAGTTCTTACTGCAAATTATTGGTGACTCACCTGAACTGACAAACACTGAGCAGCACCAGTGCTGACTGTTCTCCACCAAACTACAGTGAGCTGATGGTCTGCAGAGCACCCCTGAGTTCCAGCTCTGTGCCACCCTAACCAGGGGAGTGAGGAGGAGAAGGAGGAGTGTTCTCAAAACAAGCTTTTACCAAATCTTCTGGCAGATCAGCTTCACTAAAGAAAGCACCTACCGCCTTCTACACATATCAAGTTTATCATGACTAATGCAGTTTATTAGAAGTTAACTTAGCTCTTGCTTTTCTTGGGTTGTTTTTTACTAATACTCAGTCTTTACCTCAGGCAGGATGGAAAAACGCTCACACTAGCCACTCAACATTTTCACTCCTTTATGTTTAATTGCTTCACTATAAATTCCAAGCTCCTAAAGTTTCCATCCCTTCCCCAAGGAGCTCTATGACATCCTGTTTTAACTCCTAATTCCAAACCTTTATTTCAATTGCTTCTTGTTGGAAGAGCCCACATCCCAGTACGACTTTGGCCCTCCTATAAGAGACCCAAAGGAGGAC
>NW_005054317.1:6191213-6191800 GCF_000277835.1 Geospiza fortis
CCTGCTGAAGCAACCCAGGGCACTCAGGATTCCAGGACCTGTGATAATAATTGGGGTTTATCCATGTACTTTGCTTCTGTGATATTTACCAGTGTTTTTCCTTTGAGGAAACATGTCTCTGAACAGTTTTGGCGGCGGGCAGGTGTCAGAAACACGGAGCATCCCTGCACACAGATGGGGCTTAGTACACACACGGACCAAGGAGTGACAGCAACACGGGACAGAAATCCCCCCGGAAAGCCCAGAGTGGGGTCCAGAGCTTCGGCAGGAGCCGTGAAGTGCCCGTTTCCATCCCAGAAGAGCCAACGAGATCGCGGCAAAAGAATTCTCCCCCGGATCACCGTGATTCAGCAAAGATGCTGGGGATTAACCCTTCTGCCTCTCTCCCCGCAAGTGACCCGCGAGCCCACGGCCGGACCCCCACCCCAGAACAGAGTCCCAGCTCTCCTCCTCTCCCCGCGGGGAAGCAGGACCCGCTCCCCTCCCGGTCCGCAGCAAAGCCCCGGGTCCCGGAGCCTCCCTGCCAGGGCTCACCGCCGGCACCGCGGCTCCCACCGGGCATCCGCGCCCGACCGGGAACGGGACCC
>NW_005054317.1:6192472-6195303 GCF_000277835.1 Geospiza fortis
AGCGGGGAGGGCTGCCCCCTCAGGGAAGGGTCCGGCCCCGGGGCGGGTGGGCGGTGAGGTGACTTGGGCGCTGGGCTGAGGTGACTCCGGCGTATGAGGAGCAGGTCCCCGCTCAGCCCGCCCGCCGCTGTCTCGCAGGTGACGGTGCGGGACGCGCTGAACCAGGCGCTGGATGAGGAGCTGGAGCGGGACGAGCGTGTCTTCCTGCTGGGCGAGGAGGTGGCACAGTACGATGGCGCCTACAAGGTATGTGGGAGACGGTGGCGGCCCGGGAAGGGGCTTCAGGCGGGCCCTGACTCCTTTCTCCTACGCTGCAGATCTCCAGGGGTCTCTGGAAGAAGTACGGGGACAAAAGGGTGATCGACACCCCGATATCCGAGGTGAGGCTGCCTTCTCTCCTACCCTGGTGATCCCTCCATCAGCTGCTCCCTGGTTCTTATCCCTTGGTTTCCCTCTCTTTCAGATGGGCTTTACAGGAATCGCTGTCGGTGCTGCTATGGTTTGTACATTTGCATTCCTCTACTTCTAGTTTTAAAAATTAAACCGTTTTTATGTCAAAAACCCACATTTCAATTCATTTAATAGGCAGGGTTGAGACCAGTGTGTGAATTCATGACGTTCAACTTCTCGATGCAAGCGATCGATCAGGTGATCAACTCTGCCGCCAAGACCTGTTACATGTCTGCCGGCTCCATCCCCGTGCCCATCGTGTTCCGCGGCCCCAACGGCGCCTCGGCGGGCGTGGCCGCCCAGCACTCGCAGTGCTTCGCTGCCTGGTACGGCCACTGCCCCGGCCTCAAGGTCGTCAGCCCCTGGAGCTCCGAGGATGCCAAAGGGCTGCTGAAAGCATCCATCCGGGATGATAATCCAGGTGGGCACGAGCAGGTCATAGCAATACCTGGCACTCAGTCCTAAGGAATGGCTGGTTTTACCCACGAAACAAAGATTGGTTAAACCCTGAAGCACTCAAGGTTGGCTTACTGCAGTTTCAGGGTATGTAAAAAGACACAGAGGGATTCGTGCTTTCCCTAACAATGCTAACAGTAGACTGATTTTATGCTGCTGCCAGGTGCACAGTTTTAGTACTAGTTTGGTATCAACCAGGAAACCTGGGAGTATTTACAAATCTATCATAAAGGGGTTAAAACGGGTGAAGATGAGTTAGGAGAATTATTATATTACATTATATTCCTGCATTTATAGTGCCTATGTAACTCAATTTTACAGATCATGAAATTCAAATTATAAATTCAGAATGTCCTTATTCAAGAGCAGGGCAACCTTTGACTTTATTTTTTCACAAACAGTAATTAAAAATATGGGACCTTTCTAAAACTAGTGATTGTACTGTCATGTACCAAAAGTAAAATGGCTCACCTCATTTCAGAGTAGTTGTAGAAGTTTTTAAAATAATTCATTATTGAAGGAAAAACTTATATTTACTTTTTTTTTTTTTAATTCTTTCTGCAAGCAGTCCTCACTCCCTTGTTGCCTGGGTGGGTTTGCTGTCTTGAGCTGCAGGACTGTTAATGGTCAGTGCAGGCCTGTGCCTGCAGCTGTACACACTAATCCAAGTATGTTTCCTTCTAGTTGTGGTGCTGGAAAGTGAATTACTCTACGGTGTTCCCTTTGAAATGTCTGAACAGGCACAGTCAAAGGAATTTGTTATTCCCATTGGGAAAGCAAAAATAGAAAAGCAAGGTAAGGTGAGAATGCATTTGTTTCCTTATTAATTGACATGCTTGGCGCCTTTTCTTAACCTCTCATCTATTCAGGGTACAGAAAAGTATTTCAAATGTTAAGTATTCAAATGTTCTTTTATCCAGTGTTGTGGTTTCATGTTCTGTTGCCCTTACAAGGAAATATTACCTGATTGTCCATATCTCAGCTTAAACTATACCCTTCTAAAGGATTCCAATAAGGGATTTGTTCTGTAGTACAGATTGGGTAGGTGATGGCTGAAACAATTCTTTCCTCACCCAAGTATGTGGTTTTGGTCAAAAATGCAAAAAGAGATCACTGTAGTGTTTCTGCCCACTTTTTCATAATTTACCTCTGAATTATATGAATATTTGAATAGGATAATCTGAAAACTCTATTAAATACCTCTTCAGCTAGCTGAATTCAAGGGCAAAATTTGTGTCTTAACATGGTCCTTTATCTCTTCATACTATGTCTGGGCTCAGTATTTCAAATAAATCTAAGAACCTAAAATTTACAAGTGAATCCTAATGCTACCTTGAAAGGAACCTGAGGTCTAGGAAAAAGCTTTAAATCTCAAGAAGTTTTTTCTAACTCTTGTTTCTGTTCTAGGAACTCATGTTACATTAGTGGCACACTCAAGACCTGTTGGCCATTGTTTGGAAGCAGCTGCTGTACTTTCTAAAGAAGGTGTAGAGTGTGAGGTGAGTGGAGTTTGGGTTACTTCTGTCATTCCCTGAAGTGGGGGGGGAAAAAGTACCATCTACTTGTTCAAGTTCTGCAAAACTTCAGTGTATTACCTACAACAGTCTTAATACTTGCAAGTGCCCTAACAGCATGTGCTGTTCATGTTTCTGAGTTAGAAATTAGTAATGAAGTCTTGTCTTTGGATTCAGAACAGCTGGAAGTGCTGAGGGGCTCTGTACCCAAGCAATGGTAGCTCACGGGCTCAGGGCTCAGCTCACGGGCTCAGGGCTCAGCTCACGGGCTCAGGGCACAGCTCACGGGCTCAGGGCACAGCTCACGGGCTCAGGGCACAGCTCATGGGCTCAGGGCACAGCTCACAGGCACAGCTCACGGGCTCAGGGCACAGGCTCACAGGCTCAGGGCACGGCTCACAGGCACAGCTC
>NW_005054317.1:6195654-6215281 GCF_000277835.1 Geospiza fortis
GCAGCTCACGGGCTCAGGGCGCAGCTCACGGGCTCAGGGCACAGCTCATGGGCTCAGCTCACGGGCTCAGGGCTCAGCTCTCAGGCTCAGGGCACAGCTCACAGGCTCAGCTCTCAGGCTCAGGGCACAGCCAGGCTCACACTCTGCCTTTCCCCAGGTCATAAACCTGCGAACCATTCGACCGATGGACATGGAGACGGTGGAAGCCAGCGTGGCCAAGACAAACCATCTGGTCACTGTAGAAGGAGGTTGGCCCCAGTTTGGAGTAGGAGCTGAAATCTGTGCCAGGATCATGGAAGGTACTGAGTTTCACAGCACACTGATCTCATTCCCTACTCTAAATCCTGATTATTCTTGATGAAGCCAGGCAAAAGCAGTTAGAGGTTACATCAGAGGAGTGGAGCTGTCTTACTCTGGAGATTTTCACAGGGTGGGTGACCAAACCCCAGAGTTCATAAACACAAACAAGCCAGAACACTGCTTTCTGGAATATTAGAGCTACAGGAACAAAATTGTTTATTTAAATAGAGTAAAATTCAGAAATTGAATCAAGATGAAAGCATACTACTTGGCAACCTCACACTGTCTTCTGTTTCAGGACCTGCCTTTAACTACCTGGATGCTCCAGCTGTGCGTGTCACTGGTGCTGATGTCCCCATGCCTTATGCAAAAATCTTAGAGGATAACAGCATACCTCAAGTGAAGGATATAGTATTTGCAGTGAAAAAAACTTTGAATATATAAGTTGTAAATAGATGTTTTAAAATCCTTATCTACAAGGCATTCTTGGTGTTGGGCATGTTGTATGCATAATTTCCGTTGTATAAGCTCCATAATCTTTTGTACAGTGGGGAAAGTATAGTGACCTCCCAAAATATTTATATGGGGTTACCCCCCCAAGCCACACTTTCTGTCTGCAACCATGTGGTTATGCTTGTTTGTTCAACAGTACAGCTGGGTCAGTGCTGCTGTTTGTGGAGAAACCCTGTTGTAAACTCAGCATGAGGGAAAAATCCTCTGGTTTTGCTTGGCTTGTAAGTACCAGAGGAGCTGTGTTGAACCTGCTGCAGCAGTGATTGAGTGCAGAGCTGCAGAGAGCAGGAGCAGGCCTTGAATGCTGTACAGCTGCAGGAGCCTGTGGTTGCAAGGCCCATTAAAGAGCAATGATCAGGCTGATCACTGAAGCCCAGCCCTCAGTGCAGCAGTTCACTGCAGCTCTGAGCAGAGGCTGTGGCAGCCTGGGGCTGGGTTAAGAGATGGTGCTGTGTCTGCTTTGAAGAGCACTCTGCACATGCAGAAAGGCTTCTGTACAAGAGCTCAAATAAAGATCCTGAACCTTTCCACTATGTGATGGGAAACAATACCTAATTTTTCCTTACTAGCTGCCACATGAGAGTGATTAAAAAAATGCCCAGATGCTTTGCTTTTACTATTCAAGTTTTTTGTGGTTTCTTTTTTTTTTTAACTCCTCACCTGGGCTGACAACAGCACACCCTTACTATAGGTCTTGCAGTGCAAAATGAGTTATTCAGCTGCACTGAGCCTAAGCAGCAGGTGTGTGCAGTGTGTATGAAGAGCTGGGACACATTCAGAGCAGCCTTTGGAGATGCCAGGGAGCTCTGCCAGGCTTCTCTCAGCAGCTCCTGGTCCAGAGGGAAAGCTGCTTGGAGGGGTCTGTGCAGCAGGGGCTGCTCTGCCCCTCGGGTAAATGGGGGGAGACGATCTTCTGTAAGCAGGCAGAAGAGCTTGGGTCTTGTTTCTGCAGAGCCAGGAATACTCCCCAGGGTATTTCCTTTAGCAGAGGTGCTGCTCAGTTCTTGGGAGGTCTGGCTTGGAGGTTGAATCCCACTGGAACATACCCACCACACGCTGCTGAAGGAATTCCATTAACATTTTAATAAAAATGAATATCACAGGTTACATGAAACTTTGTACAGACAATCTCTGCATAGTAACAAACACTGATGTACTTGAATTTTAAAAAATGGATTATCTATAATCCTTTAAAGTGCAATTTGTTTAAGGTTTTAAATCAAAAAGGATCTTGCAATAAAGTTTAAATGATAGAATTAACTTGAAGTAACTTTTCATTTAATTAAATCAACAATAACATCCCAGTGCCCTATAACCTCTCACTTCAACTGCTTCCTCATTTAAAAACACTTTCTCCTAGAGTTGAAGGTAGGATGTCCATTTAAACAAGCTTCATGAGACAGCATTTTAACTCCACCAGCAAAACATGGTGGGAATAAGATTTAATTCTCCAGTTCCCTCACCTGTGCAGTATGTTTTAAGGGCTGGATTATGTAAAACAAAGTGTTGACTCCATGCAGCAAGAATTGAGTTACAAGTGCATGAAAAGAGTTGAAAAACTGAGCAGACTAAAACTACATTCCTGTAATTTGAAAAAATGGGGTGGAATGGAGCTAGGAAAAATGCATTAATTTACCATCATCATGGTCATTCCTATTTTCAGATTTTTTATTCAGCTGTACAGGAGTTGCTGTACCCCTGAAGCTGTAGCTGGAGAACACAGTTCCTGCAGCCAAGTAAAGACCAGAGTACTCATCCCAGCAGGGCAGAGCAGCTCGGGCAGGGCAGTGCTGAAACCAGGGAGAGGGGAGCTGCAGCTGCTGTGTGCTGGTGGGGCAGCACAGGAGGGGGAGAGGGAATTGAATCCTGGAGTGACCGGTGGCCTCAGCTGATCCTGGGAGCGCTGTAGTCGCAAGTCTGTGTTTTCTTCAGAGTTCCTTTCTGGAAGTTTTGGATGGAGCTGAGCAGGGCTCCTCGGCTGGCGCTGACCTCGGGCCGGGCCGGGGGCACCTCCGTGCTCACCTCTGAGCCCGGGGGCGGAGCTGCTGGTGGCAGGGGCGGCGGGGGTGGGGCTGGGGGTATGGACGATGCTCCTAAGGAGTTGGGGAGAGAAGATGGAGTTTGGTTATGCCAGGCATGTCCTGCCCCAGAGGCTGCGTGGCTGGACTTGGTCAGTCCTGCACTAGTCCCATCATCCCTTGAATGCCAGTGAGTGTGAAGAACAGAACAGATGGAAAATGCCAAAGTGATCAAATCACTCTATCTGCAGGTGAGATGTCATGGCATCTGAGATACCTCTGAAATGAAGCCTGAAGGGCCTCAGGACTCAGATGCAAAACATGACTCCTGTGTGATCTTGCACCAAGGAAAATAGAGATCACTGAACAGGACTTCCCAGGTTCAGCTTCTCCTGCTTGTCCCTAGTGAGGCAGTTTGTTCTGTGGGACATGAACAGTAAGAAAGACTGGAAGCAAATTTTACTACCTGTTCTTACTTACATAACTCACTTTACAATCCTGTGAATGAAGAACCACATCACTGTAGTATCTGTCATGACCATTTTGCTTGGCCAGATTATACCTCATTTTTAGAGTACTAACTGCAGATAGAGTTTCTGGAAGTGTTTACACTTCCAAAGTTCTGTTTGACTTACTCCAAATATGTTGTAACACATAGTTGTTTTGACAGACTGAATGAATCACATCACTGTCACACACATCTCCAGCCTGCCTCTCCTGTTCCCAACTTTGTACTCTGTCCCTTGCTCTCTCTGCCAGCCACATCCACTTTCTGCTTCTCAACCAACCTCAGCCTGCACGTCCTGACTCCCTGGGAAGCCAGAGCCCACAGCGGAATGTGCAGCTGCTCCAGCAGTGAGAGCCTGCAGGGAGCTGTTTCCTGGCAGTTCAGATCCACGCAAGTGGCCTCCCTCATTCACACAGCACTCTCCCAAGCACCCTGATCTTGTGCAGCTCTGCTGCTGCACATCATCACTGCTACACCAGTCAAATAACAATGGACCATCTCATCTCATGTTCTGGAAGGAGTAGATAAAGATTAATATCCTGGCACTGCTCAGCAGTGAGTTTGAACTCTATCATCTAGATCATGAGTTATGCCATAGGAAGACTGAAGAGACAAATGGCACCTATTAACACTTGCTTCCAGTAGCTCTGACCTATAAGGAGGAATATACTGGTAAGTGCAAGAACTGTGATACTGGGCAAGGAAAACAACATTAAGGCAATCGAGAGACTCTTTTTCCTAAGGTGAACAAATATCAAGTAGAAGTGAGCAAATATCAAGTAATTATGTAACATTACGCCACTCAGACTCAAAAGGGATTTGATGAAGGATAAAGCTCAACTACAGAAAAAAAGCAGACAAAAGTTCTCTGTGCTGCATTTGTCTGTCAATTCCTCATCAACAATTGTTTTCAGGCTAACAACTAACAGTAAAAACAGAACTGCTGTTATTAAAACAAGCAGTTATACTAGATGAAAGAAATAATTCAAAACTCCTTCATTTTCTATCTGTACCAGTCTTTGAAGAAAGACTTTTCCCATATAAGAGCAAGCTCAAAATGCAGAGTATTCACATAAAGCATCCAATTTTGGCAGTGTACATTAATATGTGCTGTGACTGTAGCACTTCCAGCTCTTCAGGAGAAATTCTCATTGGCACAAAAGCCTTCTGTGAAAACAAAGCATTGAAGTACCCATTAAGCTCATCTTCACTCTCTTCCCTTCCAGAGGAAATACTCAAGTCCTAACAGAAACACCAGAGATCAACTGAAACAATTCAACCTGCCTGTTGCATGTGAATCAACTGCTTTCTAAGGTAACTAAAACTTCACACAATGGCAGCACACACTGAAATAAATTACATACTGGGGCCTTCTAACTTATACAAATCTGCTTTTTACACTTGCCAAAGATGTACATCAATTTACTATTAGAAATACTGACAAAACATTCCCAGTATTAGAGTCCTGTTTGTCTTGTGGATGGATGCCAGGAAAGAAAAACTTGGCACTTGTCCAAAGGAAGAACAAGACCAAAGGCAGTCCAAGCAGCCATTTAGTGGTTGAAGTGGTCAGAGCAGGACTGGTGCACCAACCTACCTCCAAACAGATCATGCAAACTGCTGTGAAACACCAAGAGCAGCTCATCACAAAAGAAGTGCATCAAAGAGATGCAAGAACTGCAGAGAACAAAGACAAGATTTTTGTCTGGAATTGCAAGGTGTGGCTGAAAGAGACTATGCAAGTAGTTGTACAAGATGCAATAGGGAATGATCACAAAAGCAGTGGCCAGGGAATACAAATACAGTGGTAACGTGTGAAAGAAGGCACATGTTTGACACGCAGAGGGCAAAAGAGACACAAAATGCTTGGATTACTAAGTATTAGTAGGCCAAGATTCCATATGCTATCTTCAAATTTTAGTCTCGTTATTTTACAAGAGTAGAAAAGACAGGGAAGTAAGGGCAGAGATCACCTTTCTTCCTGGAAAATTGTTAAATTCCTCAGGACTCACTATTATTGAAATTGAGCTGTAGTTGAACTCTTGGGAAACTGCTAACAGAGAATTACAGCTTACACTTGAGCTCTGCTGTGAGACATAAATACACTCAGGGTTCAGAATGGCATCTGACAAGCTATGAGCATTACATACTGAACCTGTCAATTAAGAAATCTTCAAAAATCTTCATATCCATTCACTTCAGTTAGGTAATCGACACCAAGTTGTCCTTCCCTTCTTGACACGAGTGGCGCAAAAGAAATCTCAGTTCACACACACGCATTCATACACATTTACATCTACAGATGAAATTGTTCTGCCCTACAGTGAAATCTTGTCCTGTATTTACTAGAAAAAACATTTGAAGCAAGTGCTTAGCTATCACTAGGCCCTTCAAATACATATGTTGAAGGACGTTGCCTGCAAACACACATTTTATTCATTCATGCAGTTGTAAGAATAAAACACTCAAACAAGAACTTACCAAGGGTTTTTACAGGGACATTTTTGTTAAAAGAGTGTGTTAAAAGGAATAGGAAGTAAATCAGATGCTGTAAACTTGATGCCTGAATTGAAACAAAAACTTAATTATGAATTTAAAGTGACAGCAATTGTGTAAACAGCATTAAAAACTTGGCTGAGAATGGGATGTGAACAAAGAAAATAATTTTAGTGATAGTTTTTAAAGATGCTGTATTTCATTAAAATAATCTGTAAGAACATTCAGATTTTTTTTCTTCTATTCCCTCCCAATACTAAGCAACTTCAAGATTTGCATCCAACTTTCCCATTCAGAAACAGAGCATCTTTAAAGAGATAAATCAGCATTAGCTTACTTTTCCGAAAATTCACGTTCAAAATGATGCATGCTCTATTGAAGACAGCAGAGAAAGAGAAAGGACACAAGTTAATCATCCAGTTCTCGTGTCAAAGTAAGAAAAACAGACACTGTTAGCTGAAAAGTTAGTACAGAAGTCAATACATTCTTACTCACTGACAAATATGAGGACAGCAGATTGACTATTTCATATTACATTTACAATACTTCACTCAATTCTGAAAAACGAACAACAATTTTCCATGCTCTAAGCATTATTATACTTGATCAACAAATACAACATCCATGCTTTCAGTTGCACATGCCATAATTCAAGCTCTACAGGATTAAAGTGCATTTAGAGAGATTTAGAAAGAAATCTGCAGGAAGATTAGCCACAGAAGACAAAATCCATTCAGTTCAAGAAACTCTTCTGCTGTATCAACACCTGTATTCACACTTGTGGTCAGAGACACCCAGGAAAAGCACTTCCTAAAGCATTCCACCTGTTTTACAGGAAGGTGAGGGGCAGGAAAGATGCACCATAAGGGTGTCAATGAAACACATGTCATACTGAAGGATTCAGAACAACTGGCACAGAAAAAGATTGTTAAGTACAATTCTTGCACTATTCCTGCAGGGCAGTCCAGAGAAGCAAAAGTGACACCCTCCAAATTTTTCTCTATTGAAAGAGATCTTGCTGTATCTTACAGGATAATTTGATTTAGAAAATATTTAGTGGAATTTTAAATAACCCATACCACACTGTTCTGCAGCCCTTCTGATCCTAGCCACTGCTCACAGCCACAAAGAAAATTAACAGATTTTCACAGCATCTGAAGCAAAGAATTGTGGGGGAAAAAAAGAACCACACCAGGAGAATGTCAGAAACACAGGATGTTACATTAGAGTCACTTGCATGATCTAACAATGTATTTCAAATGTTCTTTAGCCAAGTACCTGCAACACCACCAGCCCAAAACATTCTCACCAGTGAGAACAGCCCATGAGAGCCAACATCTCCAGAGGCACCTTTCCCCTCATGCTCTCAGTCCTGCAGCTGCAGCTGCCATCACACAGCGGAAGCCAGCCATGGTTTTATTCCTCACTCTGGTTTCCATCGACTCTCCCAAGCTCTCTGCTGCAAGCCAAGCCTCACAAAGCCTTTGTTTAGAGACAAAGAACCTCTCAACACACGAGAACCCCCTGCAGGAGGTTCCTTCCCCAGGGCATGCCAGCCTGGAGCCCTTCCCCTTTGGTCAGTGTCTCTCTCTTCACACACCACACCATGCATGAATAGTTACAGGCCAGGGCGGGAGCAACAGCAACAGCTTCTCCTGAGGGCACTTCTCCTCATCAGCCTTAGTTCTGCTGTGGTATTGTATCAACAGGATGCTTTGAGAGGCCCCAGTTCCAACACAGCCATACCAAACCAGACAGACAGACAGACTGAAAGCCTCAATGCCTTTTTGAGAATCATCTCACCACACTGACACCCACGAGCAGTTTTGGTACAGAGGTAAATATCCTTAGTAAGTACAAGGAAATCAGAAGAGAGAAATGCAAGCTACAGATGCATCACTTGTCACAAACAGAGTCCTACCACTGGACCAGTGTGTCTTTCCTCAAGGCAGTAAAAGCAGACTTAGAACAGCTAAAGCTACATCACTGCTGGTGAAAAAAACCCTCTAGTTTTCTCTCAGAATTAATATCTGACATTTCTTCTACGAATTCTATTCACAAAAGCATTCCTGAAAACGTGACACTTGGCTTTACACCTCATAAACAGCACCAAGCCATCAGCTCACTAAAGAAGTCCCAGTGTGAGGACAGGCAGGGCCACCAGCACCTTGTCACACAGGGCTGATCCCCACAAGTCATCAGGAGCACACTGGCACAAGATGACCAACAAACACACTGTGACAATATGCTCTGAACTGAGACAAGTTTCGAGCACAAACCTCAGCCTTTGATCCACATCTGCACATAAATCTACATTTCATGCTTAAAACTTGAAAAAGCTTTCAACCAAGTTCCAAGAGATCCAAGTCAGAACATAACTAAACAGTAGTTTTATACAGAAAAAAATGCTTTCTAAACATCTGTCCATTTTGGAACCATGTTTCAGCTACTTCCTTGTGGAAGTCCTGGCAGAACTGGCAACAAATTCTCCAGATCACAGTCAGTGCACCAGAGAACAGCAGTGTTACTCTGCAACACAGTAACAGTCATCACCTTGCTTAGGCTGACTGGGAGAAGTTAGTTCCTACAACACACACTTCCCATGCCCTCAACTTGAAGGAGAAATTACTAATTTGAATTTCAGCATGACTGATTTGAATTACATCACACAGACTGCAGTGTCCTTTGAAAGACTATCCACAGCAAAGACAAATTTGATTGCATTGCTTTGGTTAATGAGTTGTGCTGTGGAGAAAGTTCCTGGGACTAGAAATCCTATGGCAGGAGTCACCATAAAAAATGGCAATGCCATGGGCTGCTTCCCCTCTGGAAATGTACTCTGTTAACATCTTTTGTTATTAATATTGGCCAGTGCTCCTCTTCCAGTCTTTCAGACTGAAGAATATGCACTACTGCTCAATATTCAGATTTGTAATTAAACTTTCAGACCATTTCTATTGCCCACTCAAGCAGATTCTTCACCACTTCCCACCCCTGTCTTAAACATTAGCAAAACTCTCTGCACAGCCACCCAGCAAACTGAAAAACAGAACTGGCAAAAATAATAAAGATACTATTTTTAACTTAAATCAGTCTTGTTTCTAGATTTCTTTCTACAAACTCTACTGGGTTATCAATGGAGTGTAGCAGAACTGAGGAGATTTATGAAGCTTAAGCCACCGAATTTGTCACACCTAAAATTCCTGAAAATAAATCACAGCAGTACAGGAATAAAAAGAACAAAGAAACAAGGGATGAACAAGCAGTATTTCAGAGTCAGCAGACCATCAACACCAGAACAAATGCATACTGCAACATGAGGCCCAGAAAATGCCTGGAAAGTTGCAATGTGGGCAGGCCTGGAGTAACACAGACTTCAAAGCAAGCAGGTCCACCCTGGGTAAATCATATCATGTGTATCTCAGAAAGGTTCTAGTTACAAAAGGGGTCTCTGTGACCCTCAAAAGAGAGCACAAGCCCAAAGTCAGGCTGCCACAAGGTAACTGACATCTGGTGTTCCATCCCTGAAAACCATCTCCTGATCATCCTTGGGAATAACACCACCACTGAGGGGCAGAGGGGAGTAAAAAACAACATAAAAAAGATAAAAACTGTAATGATTGTTGAACATACCTGCTGTGGAGGGCGGAGTGGGGGATGATGGAGATGTTAAAGGGGAACTGGCCCCAGAGCCTGCTGAATAAAACAACAGTCAAGTAACTACAGCTGTGACACGGCAGTTCAACACAGACAAGACAGATTGCTGGGAGCAGGCCAACTTTATTGACTGAAAATCCAATCCTGCTTCCACATCTTGGGAAATGTATCCATCCATAGGAACAGTGGCTTTACAAGCCCCAAAGGCATAGGAAATGCACTCAGCATTTCTCAGTGGGAAACACTTCTGCTGCTTAGGCTGTTGGATACAGCATACAAATTCTGTTCACCTTAAGAGCTGTGCCAATGCATGGGTGGCACCCCATCTCCCCTAAGAGATGATTTTCAGTCAGTGCTGTACTCCACAACAAGCTGCCTTTGGACACACTTTAGCCAAGCAAATCAACTCTGGTAATCTGTTTGTTCCATAGTACCAACCACACCTTTTAACTAAAGGAAAATTTGTCAAAGGCTCTGTTGTTTTAAAATTTGGCACTGAAGCAGCAATTTAAGACATAATTTTCTCATTCATCTTAACACCTTACTATGTAACACAGATCACCAGAGAGTCTCCCTGAAGACTGCATTATTTAATGGCCCAAGTAATGGATGTTGTTGTTATTCAACTCAATTATCAAACAGAATGAAGAGACTGATCATTTTTTTGAGGAATGGGGCACAGAAAAGAGGAGGCATTACTTTAAATTTGGCAACTGAAAATATAACATCAACAATATTTTTAGGACCTCCATTTAGTTATTATTAAATACCCAAAACAGTGGTAGCAGACTTTGTAAAGTGTTGGTAATCCCCAATCTTTTCAGACAGAAGATGACAGGAATAACAGAAAACCTGACACAGCTGTGTAGAAGCAAATTCCTCTCTCTGTAGTTACCTGAGTTATTTGAGTTGCTGTATTTGGCTGAGTGCTCTTCCCCACTTTCATTGGCAGAACGTTTTGACTTCTTTAAAAGGGAGCAGAGAAAATGGAAGATAGCAATGAATAATCACTTTCTATGAAAGGTAAGGATTGAACTGACACACAGATTTGTAACAGCCACCCACTGTATCACACAATGCTTTTCAATGCTCAGCATCCCCCTCCCCATAGCCAGCACACACTGACGTGGTCACAAGAGCAGCAAGGCTGTTCTGTGCTCAAATATCTCCAGCCAGGCCCCAGGGAACTCCAGTGCCCTCGGACCACAAGGGAAAGGAAGGAAACTGACACACACACCCCTCCCCAGGAAAGAAGAGGAACACACACAGTGCTGCAGGCTCCAGCACCTCCCCAGGGAATGGGACAGAGCAGAGCAGCTCCTCTGGGTCTGAGCTGTTAACCAAGACTGGTTTGTTCAGCAGCCTCAAACAGGCTGCACCAATATGCAAGTCAGCTAGCACTGTAACTAAAACTTTTTAGTAAATCTATTCCTTAGTTAAAGAAGTGAAAACAACCAGGAAGTAGTGCAGAAAAACACAGGAAGGAGTAGAGTCATGTACATATGGCTAAACCTGTGCATGGTAAACATTACAAAGAGAAACACATCTTTTTCTGTGGGAGAAAACTATTTAAAGATTGCTTACTTTTCGTGCCAAGATCTTCCTTTTCTTTTTTTCCTCTTCAGAGCCATGATGAGATTGAGCTCTTGTCAGCCTTCTGTGCTGGTGAATCTGCAAAATTAAGGAAAAAATAGAAAAAGACCACGGTAAAATCTCAAATGTTTGAAAACAATGTCTGAGGTACAAGAAAACACGTTGTAGTCACTTTGTTTGGATTCCCTTTTTCATTTCTAGCTCTTCCTTTACTGTTTCTGGTAGAGAATGGAGACTTGTACTGAAGTTAAAATGATCCTCTAACTTGGGAGCCACTACCTGTGAAACTGCAACTCTTAAAACAGTGAAATGCCATATAGTCAACACAACAGCTGTTATACAACCCCTCATATTGCATTTTTGGGAAAGCAAATCTGCTGGTGAAAGCCTTTATTACTCAAAATCGCTTTTGAGTAAAAACTCACTTTCTGGATGCAAAAGTGATAAGAGGAAATTAAATGTCTGTAGGAAATAAAGAAATGTAGACCTTACCAATTTCTGTTCCTCTGTTAATCGCTTTTCTATGCATTCCTTGGAGATTTTCAATGCCTCTTTTAGCTTAGTAGGAATCTAATACAGAATGGGGAACAAAATCATGGCACAAGATGTGATAAAGGAAAGCACAACTTCACTGATCAAAACTCACCATTCATCAGATGACATTTCTCATCTAAAGCCCCAAGATGTGACACTACTCCTTTAGTGAAGCAGAAAAGACCCTAGATCAATGTTTTTCTACTCCAAATCTAGCTACAGATCAGCAGGGACAAAGAAACACCAAACCCTGGAAGGGATACTCTAAAAGCAAGGATAGATAACTACTTTGAGACTCCAGTCACATCCCCCAATTTCTGTAAGGCTGACAACACAAGACACAGGGCACAAATCCTCCAGGAGAAGCCCCTGGGGCAGCTCCCCAGTGGGGTCAGAAGTGGCCCCTGAAATGCCCCAGTGCTGGAGCTGGCAGCAAGGTGCTGATGGTCTCAGGTAGCAGAGCTGGCTCCCAGAGGGGCTGGCAATGGCTGTGCCATGGCATTTCCTCTCACTGCAAGGGACCTGCAGGGCACAGAGCCTCTGCTCACACAGAGCATCACCATCAGCCACACAAACGGGCTCCAGCTCAGCAGCTGCCCCTGAACACCCCTGGGTCACATCCAAGGGGTGGCACAACATTCTCAGGGACAGGGTGGCAAAGGAATCCAAACACTGATGGCAACAGCCAGAGGCAAATCAAGCCAGATCTCCTCAACTCCCTCTGTCAACAGGTAGCTACCCACACCCTGCCACTACCACAAACATCAGCAAATCAGTGTTCAACTCTACCTTAAACTGTGGTTTCTCAGAGTTTGTTAGCAGGACATCACTGAATAATCTGTGAGTTGATAAAAAAAAAGTAATATTATTCCCAAGAGACAGGCAAAACCAGAACAAGAATACTACTGGCACTGTTCACTTAAACCCCTCTTTTTCCCTTTGCTTCTCTGTCCTCAACCCTTGGCTGCAGATTTCTATGTACTGCTTCTTATTTTCTAAGCACTGCTGTAAGAGTAGCAGCACCCAACACTCAGAATGTAACCACTACTTATGGCTGAGAAAACTGGTTTGTGTGAGCTATTCTGAAAGGGGATAGAACAGGTACAGTTATCAAAGGCAGAGAAAGGTTCCCCCCAACAGAGAATATCTTTTCCTTAAAAGCATATAGATTTTTTATTTTAAAAAAAATTCCAGGGACTTTATTTTAAATTTCACCAAAACAAAAACATAGCTCTTGTTAAAAAAAACTTCTCTTAGCACAACCCTTGTCTTAGAATTAACAAGGAACATGTGAAAGACCAAGTGAACTTAACATTTGAAAATATCTGCATTCTTGCCTGTCCTCTACAAAAGGCAATTAAAGCAAATACTGTAATATTTTTGGCTCTCCCCTCTATGGTATCAGCAGAAACAGAATAAATTATTAATCCTTTTCCATCCAAAACAAAGACACTAGAGGGCAATGGTAGTCTGAAAATAAACTGGTTAGCCCATTTCAAGATACTTTGTCCTGGAGAACATACTAGAAAATTGTCACAGAGAGACCTCAGTCTTGGCTCCAAAATAAATAATTCTGAGTTGCTGTTCACTATGGAAAATTATCACAGGCATATAGTAGAGAAAATTAATTCACATCTAGAATCAAGTTAATTCAGGAGAATGAACAATTTAGAAATAAAGCAAATTTTAAAATACTTCAAAAATCCATGAAAGTTCATCCTTATTTACAGGACTTTCTGACCCTTTCAGATTACATGTTCTTATGGCTATAATAAATATATATTTCAATTCTAATAATTGCTTTAAATTACATTAATTGCATTGCATAGCTATGTAGAAGACTTTTGTAAAGAGTATTGGTATGAAGGGAATGTAGTATAACATCTTCCACATAAAATGCAGCTGGGCATAGATTGCTTATTCAGCATCTTTAAACACCTGTATATTTCTGTATTCACAGTTTTCCTATAGTATTTCTACCTGCTTGCACTGTTCTGTCTACCTCACACCTCAAAAAGCAGAGGAGGGCAGGAGAAGAAAGAATTGAAGGCTGCAGTGACTCTTCCCAACCAAGAAATCTGAACCTGAGAGCAGGCTCCAAATGCACTGCAATCTGTGCTGTGAGAGCAGACCCAGATTTAGGTATGGTCAACCTGCCATTGAGGGGGCCCCAGCTACAGCATCTCACATTGAGAACTAATGGAAGAACCTCCCACCAGAACTGTGGTTCCATGCTCAGTGTGCTGGTGGCATGTCCCAGCATGGGGACAGCAATTTCCCTGGAATGCTGTGCCCTAACTGCAGACAGGTGTGGTCCCCACTCAGGGGCACCATGACAGTGCTCCCTTTCTGCATCCTGGCCTTGCCCCCCTGCACTGCATACTTGAAAGGCAGCCTGTAAGGAAATTTATTCTGTCTATGCTTCAGAGAATCCCTGAGCCAGCCCTGCAAGAAACCAGAGAGAACTTCCATTTTACATTTCAGACCCAGAGCAGCTCTGAATGTCACTGCTGAGCAAAGCAAGAGACGTATTTCACCAGTGCTAAGTGAACAGCAGAACCTTCTGAAGACAACATGCAAAAAGACTCCTTATTGTAAATCATTTAAATCAATCTGTACATGATCTCAATCATGCTTGGATTACTTGAATGGCTGGATTAATTCAAATCATGCTAAATAAAGTGCATATGTAACAGCTCCAACACAGAGAGACAAAGAAACATTAAACACACATATTAACAAGGGATGGGTTCTAGAAAGCCTACCAAGCTTCACTTGGGATACATCCCTCAGAAGAAGGAGCAAACCTTTCTAAAGAGGAACAAGAGCAGAAAGTTTCTTCCTCCTGAAATAATTAAAAACATTGCTATGAGCATAAAACAAGTCGAACAGGACTTACGGCATCTGTAAGAGCCGGGAGACAGTTGGCATCCCATTCTTCAGAGCTTCACAAGTCAGAATGGACTCCAACACTGACACTGCCAAAGAAGGAACAAGAATTAACACATTTTTGCACAGCAGGATAGCAAATGATTTAGAATGGACGTCTGGCACTGCTTGTGATGCTCCCCTAAGTATTGCATAAGGCAAGCAGTGATGAAGCTCTGTGGCATGTGGGTTTTATTATAGCATTACTATTACACATAGAAGCTTTTCAAGAATGTTAGACATGAGGCAAGGGAATCCAGGCATCTCATTACTTGCTAAACACTGCTTTGTCACTCACCTAAAAAAGTTTTACTCATGCATCAGATATATTTGATGAAGAACACATTTTCTATTTGACCAAATTGCTAATTCTTTCTGGGCACAGGGTGCAAAGATCTCAGGCTGTTATTTCACAGCCCTTCAGCTTAGGTAAAGTCTAAGAGTGCACCCAGGCAGCTGTGACTGAGATGTTCTGCCCTGCATACTAACCAACAAACACTGATGGAGCAGGGGGGAAGCTCTCCACTGGAATGGTGTCTGGAGGTCTTCCATAGGTCATTTCATACAGTAAGTGTCCAAAGCAATGAACATCAACACCCTCTAAAGTCTGTGGGGGAACAAAAATAAAATAAAACCACAACTTGTTAGTTTTTCACAACTGGTTAACCCAGTGATCTTGCATGTGAAGACAGAAAAGAGGAACCATTAAGGCAGTTCCTAACCACAACCATTTCACTGCATAACTGTAGCTCAGATGAAATCTTCATGCTACAAGCTACAGCAGCCTCTGTTGCCTTTCTGTACAAGATGGTACAAATAGGAGAGCAGTGTAGTCATGTTCTGTAAAGATGTGTGAAGTAGCAAACTGTTCACAAAGCAGTTTAGAGATCTACACACCAAGAGAAGTCCCAACCAAGCACACTTTCCTGGCTAAGTCAAACAGCAAAGAATGAGATTCATAAAACAACCAGCTGTCACTTTACAGGGAAGTAGATAAAAAGATGGGAAAAACTGCATACCAAACAAACCTAGGAGAGTCTCTTTTGCTCCTCCTTAGGTTTGTGCAAGCTGTACATACATGCTGAGCTCCCAGACAGCATATTTCCAAGATTTCTGAATCATGTTTAAACAGAAGAGGTTCCTCTTACTGTAAGAGGCTTTGATGGCACTAACAGATTTGGACTAACCATGAACTTGTGATCATTTCTTTGACAACACAGTAGAACTTGTTTAGCAAGGTCAGCAAGCAGCTCTCTCGTGATGCTGCACAGAATTTATTACAATGGGAGCCTAAAGGCAGGGAATGATGTTACTGCAACAGGGCAAATTTGTTTTCATATTTTTGCAGTTAGATAAATATTTTGCTTTGTAAGCCTGCAGTCAAACAGACACCCCTCAAACAAATAAAAATAACCTTTTAATAGCTAGAATCTTCAAGCATCTGATCAATTTTCACAGTCCCCACCAAAGATAAGGCTGATTACTGCTCCCAGCTAAGCACAAGTAAACAGCTGTGCTCACTGTACAGACATAGAAGTGAAACTGTAGTAGACAATATGCAAATTCCTATGAAATACAGACCAGGGTGGAAAGAGATCTTAAAACAATTGCACTTTACCTCTATTTGTGCTGGCACTGTTGTCATAAAAACACTCCCCTGCACTCCCCCTCTACCTGCTTCCCTTTGGCCTCAGCCTCACTCCAGTGTGCTGCAACAGAGCTGCTGTGCAGCCAGACAGTGATTTGGGGGAAGAAAAAAAGCAATTTGATGGAGCAAAGTTCAGATTTAAAAAAGGGGCTTGGAAGAGGATTTTTCATTCTAGTCAGTTCTCCACAAACAAAGGCTGAGAACAAAGATTTGCATAAGAGTCAGATGAATTCCTTGTCTGAGCCTTACATTAATTTTCCGAAACTGGGAAAAGTATGATCGATAAAATGATGGGAGTCCCAACAAGGAATTTTCTAGATCCAGTAACTTGCAGGTATCCCCATCCAGCATCACATTGGCAGAGTGAAGATGGCCATAAGGAAATCCTTTCTCATGGAGGAATTTCAATACCTGAAAAAAATGGAATAGAGAAGCACTATCAGAAGATGCTCTGATGATCTCAAGACTGTAAAATCATCAACTTAAATGCTCCAAGACTAAAGCAGACACATAATAAATGAGACCCCCATTTGGAATGCTCACTCAACTTGATCTTCTATCTACATCCTCTTTGGCTGACTATTCATTCCCATTTCACTGGTAGCACTTTTCACAAAACAAATATTTGATGCTGATCCTCAAAGCAGGCTTATGGACACCTCCCAAAGAGATCTGGAAACTAAAATTTAAAATTCTGCTGAATATGATAGTTGGAGTAAAAAAAAAAATTAAAAACATGCTAAGAACCATGAATTTATGGTACATGTTCTGCAGGCTATGAGTTAATTCTTTCCCTTTTTACACAAGGAACAGACTATATTATCACCTTTCTCCCATTTAAGCTCCATGCATATCAAGTGCATTTTTTGGGGGGGTCATAAATGGTCTCACAAAAATATATCTAAATTCAACTCAGCAGATCTCAATTTACATTTAGCTTTGAAGTCTGCTGCTGATATAAAGCTCGTGTACTCAGAAATGTGTCCATTTTCTGTAGTTAGGCCAGCTGGCCTCCAAAATAATAAATCAAAAAAGCTGGCAAATAAAGAAAAAAAATTACCTCTAATATTTGCCTTCCATATGTTTTTATTTGCTGAAGTTCAAGACCTTGAATTTTTTTAGGATTGCAATACTTCTTCAGGAATGGGTCTTTTGGCTTTGCCTTTAAAAGAAACAAACAAATCAAGTATCATGCCCAGAAAAGTCATTATTTGTCTTAGCTTGCTTAGCAATTGATGGCAAACACTTTTATAAAAAACATGAATGGTTATTCCAGCATAAGCTGTGCCATTTGACTTGGGGGTAGGGGGAAGATGTTACCTTGTAAATAAGGTCCTTTAGTGTCCCTTTTTCACTGAACGGTCTAATAACCAGCGCTGAAGATTCGTTGGCAGTGGCAAAAGTGATTTTGTAAATATAAGGATGCTACCAAAAGAAGAAACTGAAGGTAAATTTTAGATTATGGATTTTTAAAAATCATTTGCATTCAATTCACAAGTAAGAAAAGATCAGTCTGAATTGTATATTTAAAGTAGTAAATTGGATTCTGTCAGTGGCATGGAGTAACTAAAATGATTCAGTCTTAACCTGGAGTAAATGCAAAGAAAACTTCACAAAGACATTATTCAATTAACATATAAATTAAAAAAACTATTTCAGCCAGTCTTTCATATGCTTAACATCCTTAAAGAGAGACTCCAGAGACTCCTTTTGTAGTCAAATGCCAGTTTTTCAGGCAGAGATGTCTACTGGATTTATAATGTGGCATTTCACAGGAGCTTAAATTGTACACCCTCCACTGCAGCTCTACTAAGATGCTCCTGCCTTGAGTCCAAAGAACTGAAAAAATAATGAAACTTGTTCCACTGCCTCATCCACTGCTGCCTGAGAATATGCCAGCTCACAGGTTGGCAATTACACCCAAACAGCACTATCCTAACAGCCTGAAGGTGTTGAGGAGATTAAATAAAAGCTCATGATCTCACAGTACTGCACAAGAAGAAAAAAATCAAATCAACCACAACATTGAATCTCCTGTAATAATCCTGCAGGATTAGTACTTGTGCTGAGAACATGTTACTTCTTAGTATATGAGAAATGTAATTAAAAGGTTTGCAAACCTTTAATGAAAGCAAGTCTAAAATTACAAACTATGCCAACTAGGCTACATGTGCTTTTCCAAGATCAGTCCTTGACACACACTTTTGTGCTAGCACAATTTAAAAATCTTTAGTACTCACAGAACAGGAGGAAAGAAGTTTCACAGCATACTGTAAGTCTCTGTCAGACAAGTATTTATCAGGGCCAAGATCAGCCTGGAAGTAAATAGGAAAAGAATAGCATCATAATACATGTTGCATTCCATACAGAAAATGTGATCAATGTTCTACCCTGGTAAATTAGGACACATGTTTGAAGGCATATTTTGAAGAGCAAGCAAGAAAATTACACATACAAAATGAAACCTGAGGAGGTTGAGTAAGGCCATACAAACATCCTGACCATAAATAAGTATTACTGCCTCTTTCCTCCCACAGACCTGACATGCATTACTACCACTGAATGAACTTTGCCAACCCTAAACTGGGGGACTGTGTACATTAGGAACTGATAAGGCACGTTCTTCCTCTGCAGCAAGAAAAACTTCCCTCCTCCCACTAAAGCCTCCAGGCTTTAGTGACATCCATGCTCCAGTGAAGTGTCACAAATAGCTGTGCTCATACAACCAACAGGGTAACACATTTCAGCACAGGAGCAAAAGCAACTCTCATTAAGGGAGCAATTCATGCCCCCCTCACCTATTAACTTATCAGTACAACTAAAGATCTGAGTAGGAAAACCCATGACTTTAAAAAGTTCATCTCATTATTTTTAGTGAGCACATTTATATTATGGTCAACAGCCACATCATGACAAGTAAAGAATCCTGAGGTGCAGGTTTGGGAACAAGTGACCAGGCACAGAAACTTCCAAACTGGATTTGCCACCAGAGGAAAGAAATACAGGAAATTCCACACCACACATCTACCTAAGGGCTTCCTCAAAGCCTGAGCTCTTCGATCTATCTCCCCATCACTCACACATGGTAGTCAAAATCAAACTTTGAGTGAAATTGAGAAAGACTTAAGCATGAAATTAAAGCATAGATACCCAGCTTAACACTAGCCGTTCCTTTGGTTGATTCTTAATTTTCATTAGGAAATATTTCTTACGTATTCGCCAACCTACAAAAAAAAGTAAAGAAAAAAATCAGCAGGGGCTTTAATTAAACACTGCAAAATCACACAGCTTACAGGCAGGACAAGGTCTGTAAGCAAAGACAGTACTGGAATCTTAGGACAATTCTCATAGTTGGGGAAAAAATCAGAGAAGTTTTCATGCACACATGCCCCTCTTACCTATATCTTTTAATGGTTCAACTACTTCCCACTT
>NW_005054317.1:6215291-6229973 GCF_000277835.1 Geospiza fortis
AAAGAGGGAGAAAAAGAAGGAAAAAAATTTAAATGTTTTTATGCACTGTATAATGTAATTATCCACATATGAGGTAAGATTCAATGCCAGAAGGAAGCCTTCAGGAATTCAGACTAAAAGTCAGCAAAATCAATTCAAAAGGAAATCAGATAAAAACACAGTTAGAGGGCATTTGCATTTTTAACCTGATAACTCAAATCCAGAGAGAAAACAGAGAAAGCACTGCTTGGAAAACTTAGCTTCCCCATCTCTATTCTATCTGTACTGGATCTACATTTCCAAGTCTAAATCACAGCTCAGATTTCCCACACTAGGTGTACACAACATTAGAATATCAAATGTTCCTGCTGCATCTGTAGAAGTGCTTTTATCTCTTTGACATCCATCTATGTTGCTATTACTAAGTGTAGTTTATGTAAACTCTTTAGTTCTGTTTCACTATAGGTTATTGTGCCCTTTTCTGTGCAGGCAGAGGTATTTGGCCAGCTATCATGAGCCTTCATACATTTTGGGGGCCAAGGGGGAGGACACCCATCTGGTTAGTGAATTCTCCCACAGCTGGGAACACAACTGGTTTATTCATGAAGTGACTTGAGGGGAAATCTCAATGAGAAGTGGGGGGAGAAAGGGAATCATGCCAAGGGAATCATGGCATAGAAACACAGCAAAAAGGTAAGGATGTTATGATCTCTCTGCACTGTATCTTCTTCCTTTAGAAATATGCTAGAAAAAAAGTGTAATAGATATCATGTCTCTGCTCCAGTATTTAGGAAATGACAAAGTGATGGTGTCTCTAAAGTCCATAGGCAATGATGTGTGTCACCAGCTTCCCAGCAATTTGCAGGAAAAACAATCTTGATGAAAGTGCTCAAAATTAACACAGAAATCACAACACCTCCTTGAGAATTTAAACTGCTTGCTCAGCATTAGCCAGACAAACTGCATCCTTAGAGAGTCACTAATAATTTACAACTCCTGCACAGCTTATCACATTGGGAAATGTGCTCTGCACTTTGAAGCTGAAGTTACAAGAATGTTACATAAAGAGAGAGAAAATAGACAACTGAAAAGGAAGCAGTGAGTTCCTGCTTCAGTAGGCTCTGCTTCCAAGAAAACAAGCTTTGCATTTTGCAAAGAGTTGGTTTGCCTATGAACTAAATTTGTGGAGTGGGTTTCATCACTAAGAGGAAGTTTTTTCAGTCGGTAAGACAAATATTTATTGACATCCAATGGCTGAAGCTGAAATAAGACAAATTCAAAGAAGAAACAGTTAGTAATGAAGAAACTGATCACTGGGATATCATTTTAAGGAATACAGTGACTTTCCAGTATCTGTGGGAAGAGGGTATCTGCTTAGTCTAGCCTTGAAAAAGTACTCAACCTAGCTCAAACAATTAGTTCTAAATTAGCTCACACCCAAACCAAGAGCAGGAGCTAGACAAGATAACCACAATTATTGAAAGATTCACTGTTCAGAAAATGGGCTGTTTTAACAGAACACTAACAAACTTAACTCCACCTTACCCTCTGACAGAAAAATTCTTTCCCAAAAGCAATTCTTTTAATTTATTATGAATTATGAAAAGTAGACGTCGCTCTCACCAACCCCCCCTCCTCTAAGTTCTGCTTATACAGATCTTGACCCTCTTCACTCCACTGTGAAATAACTCAAATATTTATATTTGGCAATCCCAGCAGGATCCATGCACAGAGCTGGAGAAGCCTTATCATAAATAATCACATGCACAGTAGGATAATTTTGAAGATTGTTCCCCCCATGCTTCAGTGTAGATCCTGGCCAGCATTGACAGAAGATACACAGCACACACTGAAGCCAAAGTGAAGCACAGTTTTGCATTTCCTACTTACCAGTGTAATTTACAGAATAGCTGTTTGGGTCCAGGAATTTCTTTACCAGTTCACAGTTGGACAGTATGTGATGGGTGGTAATTACATCCAGGTAGGCCTGGAGGCCCTTCTGTCTTTCAGCAATGAATTCACGCTCCATATTTCCAATCAACTTTTTTGGAGGAAGAGGTAGACTTAGAGTTGAGATCTTAAAAAGAGAGGAAAAATTACTAACCCTGCTCTCAAAATACCTCAAGGATATAAAACTAGCAACGCAGAAAGCAAAAGTTTCTCAGCCGCAAGCTAACTACTGGATAACTCTCTTTGTATTGTGTATCTACAAGCTTTTCTATTTTTCCTAAGCACTGTTATCAGAGTCAGATGACAGCTCACATCCCACTGTGAAGAGATTAGTAAGTGGAACAACACTGAAAATACAAGGAGACAAATTTTTGCTAGTGAGTCATACACTTAAGATCACTACCAGAAACTTTCAGATACTAAATAACTACAATTTTCAGCCAGGTTCTTTCCATGATGTACTTCTTCCACTGCACAAAAACAATTCACACCTGATCATTTTTTCTGGGTAAGATTTATGCTTTCTTATTTCATCAAGTGCAGATTAGTAACTTTCATCTGCCTCTATGTATCTGTAGGTAATGTTAAGCCCTATTAGTATTTTAAATATGCAATTTCATATACGGTGCAGATTTCCATTTTATCTTCTGAATTTGTTCCTGTACATTTTTTAAACATCTATACATCCTTCAACCCAGAAGCAGCTGCAATCTACCAGGGGATGTACACTAATTGTATTATACTGACACAAGAGATCCAAAACTTAAGGGAAAAAATCAGAGAAATCCTTCAAAATAGGACAATGAAAAAAATTCAAAGCCTTGTGTAACTCAGATCAAAGAGATGATCTTTAGTGTTTAGATTCAATTACATCATGTGAATTGCCAGAACACATTTTTTGTGTTGTTAACACATCGTTGTCCTGCAGATCAAAGCACCTGCCTTGGGTAAGCTGAATCTCCCTGGGAGTTATCTTTAAGAATTGTGTGTTGCAGGAATCAATTACACCAGATGCAATAACCTCATTTCTAAAGCAAACAGTTCACCAGGGAGAAGACTGGAACTTCTGGTGTTTGAACAACTTTCATTTTAACTACTGGAAAAAGTAACAGATTAGTTCAACAAACTGGGGCAGAAGGAGCATTCCCCTTCCTTTCCACCTCCTTCATTTGAACACAGGAGTTGTCCTCTGCTAACTTTAGTACTCCTCCTACTTCTCATTTTCTGACTTCAAATTATGGACTGGAAAAGAGCTATAACTATGTCTGAATTACAGAAACTATTAATAAAAACCAGGAAAAAACTAAAAGCAACCATATATCACTTACAGCCAGTAATTCACCAAATTAGTTTTAGCAGTAGAGGCAAACAGAACTCTCTTTTGGCAGACCACTCATTTCAATTAAAAACTGAGTTTCTAAACAAGAACTGAGTCCTCTTCTAGAATTATTCACTTAAAAAGCATGTCAAATAATCACCTTTACCTTCTTGACCTGACAACTAGTTACCATCAGAGAGAAACTGACTCTAATTCACATGTTTTCCAACCACTATAATTTGTTTTAAAACTTATAAATCAGACTTCTACTATTTTTCAACAGAAAGTAACGTTCAGGCCCAGGTTTTGGCAGCTATCTGCCAAAACACACAGCACAGCACAGCAAGAACACTCCAGCACAGAAGAGCACCTCACTGAGGGCCTGACCTTGCAAAGACCTCACATGCTTTCAGACACCACTTCTCAGCTCACCACTGGAGCCAGGATGGGAAGAACCAGGGAATTAACATTCTTATCTTCAAACCACAGCCTGCTGAGGAATGTCTGTTCAAAAGCTGCAATAAAATGCTTCACAAAAGCCAGATATCTTGCTGTGAATTCCAGTACTTCCAGTACCAGCACTTCACTTGACAAAACAGAAGAATGATCTCCACTGATCTCTGTCAAATAAGTCAAGAGGAAGAAATGCAGAACTGACTGGAAGAAGCTTTTCAATCTGGTACAATTGAGATTTCAGGGAACCTGTCTTGAAATTTTATGATACAAATCAGGGTTACATATATATATACTTCATTTTTTCCAAGGCATTTGGCAGGACTGCATTCTCTAGCCTAGACAATTTTTAAATTATCAACTCTTACTATAGGTAGTACTAGATTAAGAACAGAAAATTTGCATTCCAACTCAACCGCAGCTGTGCTCAAACACATCCACACAAACACACAGAGAAGTCAAGTATGCCACAAGAACTTGGAGAACTTGGGCTTTACACCCAAAAGAAGCTCCAGCAGTTCTTTCAGCAGATCTTTAGCTTTGAAGGAAAAAGATTAGGGTTTGGTATCTTCTTTTTTGTTTGGAGTTCTGTTTGTTAACTCTAATTTCAATATACACAAGGTGAGAGCTTAAAGAGTTTTAAAACACATCACGGGACCTGAATATTGTGATGGAATATTGTTGTTTAGAGTTTTGGATGGAAACATCTGAGAAGTGGTGTTGTCTTAATGGATGAGGAAAGTTCAGCTCCAGCATCACAAAGAGTAATTTATAAAAAACTCTGAAACAGTGGGAGAAAACCACTGGAGGAGACCAACTGCTAAAGCACATGGCCTGCTAATTTAGCCACCATCTCATATCCTCCCAAAAAAGTTAGAGGTAGATTTTGATAATTCTTTTTAATGTTTTCCAGTCATCCAAGCAGCTGACATTTTTGTCCTGGATCTTAGTTTCTCTTGTTTCAAATTTCCCTTTTGTCCCACTCTGCAAAGTTGCTATCAGATAATTCCCTGGACCCTCCACTTTTATCATCCACCTCTATTTCAGATAAAAAGGCTTTTCCTTTCTAAACTCCATCACACATAACCTATTTACCTTCACTTAATAGATTTTCCACATAGGCCTAACTTTGCAGTACCTGTCATTTCTGGATTTTAAGTCTTAAAGGTCCATTGCCTTCTCTACTAAAGCTGCCTCATTTGAAAGGTAAATGAGAAGGCAACAAATCCTTTTCATGCCTTAACACATTCTGTTCCCCCATGGTTAAGAGCAGCTTGTTATAGGTGGCTGCAAAGTGAACTCTTCCTTCTTTTCAAAACTGTCACAAATTTTTTTCTCTGTGATTTCTATCAAAACTATGATTAGACCACAATGACCCCAAGGTACTCTGATGACCAGTACCATCTCAACATCTTGTGTTCCCATGGGTGTTTGTCTAATTTTAGATCTTGGATGTCTCTGGTGCAGGAGACACTCTGTATTGCATTTATTCAGCACATCACAGAGAAGGTTTCTAGGTCATGATAAAAGTTCCTACGTGCTACTGCACATTTAACAGAATAATTCCACAAGGCAATAATAGGAATAATTCCACAAGGCAACCAGGCTGCATCTGTTGAATTATGACTGATTTGCCCTGATCCACCTGCAGCAGAGGAAGCAGTCACAGTGGGCTCTCAGAGCACACAAATCAACACCCTTGCAGGGTTTTGCTCACCAAAGTTCATCAAGCAGATAGCTGACTTGATTTGGGGAGGAGGGAGGAAGCAGTATTAAGCTCTTGAATTTATGAAACACTTAACAAGGGAAAAATTTTAAAGTCACAAAAATCTATCCTTAAATTGTGCTGTTCACTTTTTATCCTGTTTGGCCAGTATGGAAATCTCAAGCAAGGAGTTTGTCTCCTGTAGATGTTAATCACTGCTGCTTCCCCCCTGTTCCCAAACACATTCACACTTCTGCTTTTTCCCACACAAACTAAAAAGAAAGAATTGTCCTAAAAAGCAGAAGAAAACACACAGTAAGTCCAGTGTCTGACCAAGGAACACTCCTCAGTGACACAGAAAACCATCACATGAGAAGCAGCATCTGGTAGTGCTTTTAGAGGAATATAAATAATGAGACACATAGCACTTCAATGCTGAATTTATAAGGTTGGTATGTGCCTTGGCTTTCTCCAAGTCAAAGGAGGAACAAATAAAAACACATAAAACCGGAACAAGTCACAGGATTGAAGGGAAAGATTCAGTATCTGCCAATTTCCTCCATTTCTATATAAATTGATCCTGTTTATGTTAAAAGTCAAATTTTACAAGAGAAAACTAGGAGGAATAAGTACACATTCATGTTACATTTGAAGTCACAGTTTCTCTTTACAGCTAGGCAAATTCTTTTATTTTTTCACCACTATATATAAAAATATCACAATTCTGAATATATTCTTCTAATGACATTTTTATTCATATATGAAGAGTGAAAATTACCTGCAGGCTATTATTCAACAAGTCAAAGTCACTATATCGCCTCACAATCTGTAAAATAAAATACAAAGTTCAGGAAACAAATTACTTTTTCCATTAGAATTTTACTCCTCAAAATCCCATCAGAGAAAATTAATTCCCATTTACAATCATCTTCTTTTGCAATTTTTGTACAAATGCCTAACTGCTGGATTTATGTCACATTGCCAGAGAGCAAAAAAGGGTCTTTAATCACAACTTGATCAGACAGAAAATGCATTCCTAAAAATTATGTTAAAACAGTACTTGTGAGCAAAGTTGCCTGCAAACAAGGCATTTTTGCCATATCAGATGTAACAACTTTTCATGCTCATCTTCATTACTACTTCTTGGTTTCATTGGTCTCATAAAAGCAGAGCTGTGATTTTAGCACTGAGAAAGGCAAATTGGAATTTCAGATTTTAAAACTATGGTTGTACCAACACACAGTAGAAACATAGGACAGGCATTTTTCCTAGAATATCCAGAATAGCAGCAGACAACATGCCTTCTGTAGCTGGCAGCAATACTGTTTTTCTCTTAGTTTTGACCAAAAGAATTCAAGCACTTCATGTTCTCAATTTCAAATCAACATTTCTCTTTCCAGCTCAAATTTTAAAAGCTAGGAATAGGCAATTTTCAAACTTTTCCTAAAAAAAGAATCCTGGTTACATGAACTACAACTTAAGAAATTACCTGCCAACTGTTTTCTGTTGAAACTCCTCTCTGGACACGGATTATGTATTCCTAATAAAAGGAAAAAATCATTAGAAATGAGAACTAATGAGCTGAAGAAAGTTATTAGGCACTTCTTCAAATAGGACAACAAACATTCAAATGGAGTTCAAATGGAGAAAATTCAGATCCAGCACCTTGGGGAATGTCAGAGCTGGGTTTGCTCAGAGCATCCCTAACAGTTGCTCTGCTCGCCTTTCCCAGCATAGAAGACAAGGAGAGCTCCAGGAGCTTGCACACCTGTGGAGCACTCGAGTGGTTTAATTCAGTTACAGAAAAACACAGCAAATTGAAGATGTCACAAACCAAGACACATAACTGTTAAATTAGAACTAAAGTGTCTATTTTCAGAAAGTCAGCTTGACATGGTCCCTCCATATTCTTTCCTCTTACCCATTTGGAATCATAATTATGGTATCTTCCTGCAAAACAAGAACCCAAATCCTCATAACTAGTAACATAAATCCACAGAGCTGATAACATTTAACCAGTGTAGTTATCTTTGGAAACTGTGCGACAGAAATCAATTAATGGGACACCTGGAAACCCATATTCACCACTAACGTGGTTTTTCTTGTTTTGTGGCCATTGCTGCATTTTGGGAAGAGGCTACTTCACATACAGACAAAAAATTGCAGCAACTGCTTATTCATCAAGTCTCAAAGGAACATTGGCTGTTCCTCTGAAAAACCACACCAGTGATGATTCACCATGTGCAGTCATTCATCTTTTCTAGGATTTTGGAAGAAGCTGAGTTATTGCTCAATCCCTTGTAGCACTTGCTCTTTATCTTGTCATTTTCTATTGAGCACCAAGAAAATGCTCTAAGAGAGGCAGAACAAAAATTCACTAAACAACCATCAAAGCATCTTAATTGCACACAACCACTCTGGTCAACCCAGCCCTTCTGGAGACCCTCATGATAAACAACTTGGGACACAGAGCTCATTCCCACAGTAAGATTATATTTTAAAAAAAAAACATATTTGGACCGCAACTATTTTTCCCCACACTTACTTGAGCATTTTCCCATCCCATCCATATCTGCTTTTGTCACCTAATGCACTAATGAAGGTTCCTTTTTATGTCACAGGGTTTCCAACAGGAAAGAGAAGAGCAAACACTCTCCAGGTGTGGCCATGAGTTCTGTCTGTAAGGAAGAGCCAAGTCCCCACCACAGGCTCTCCATCAGCACTGACCCTAATGAATTATTGTCCAACTCAGCACCACCCTGTCAATACAACTAAGGAAAAAGCCTAAATAGTCTTCTGAGTTGGTTGAGGGCCTTTTTCCCCAAAGCTGGTAATAAGATTGAAAGTCAAACAGCAATAGTAGAAAGGCAGGATAAGAAATACAATCCCATTCCCAGTATCTGCCATGGCTACACATAATCAGCAGAGCACAGGATGCTGAGTTCCAGTGAGAAGCTGATACTTCCTATTCCCTCTGTGTGGCAACAAGCTTGTCCTGGGATTATAATTAGCACCACTGATATATGCTTCCCATAGGACCAGAGAAGAGCTTTCAACTCCTCAAGTCCAAATGCACAAAAGCCTTTATATCTCTGCCAAATTCTGGTTTAGTTAGGAAAAAAACCTGAATTACAACAATCTTCTTCTGAGACAACCTGATAGTGGGACTGACACTGTGCCCATAGGAAATAAATGAAAGCACAAGGAAAACAGAGGCACACTCTGGATCATTTCTCTTTAGCAGCAGCATCAAATGTAGGAAAACAGGGTGGAAAAAAGAAAAAGCTAGTAATTACCAGAGTTCACTCCTGCAAACAATTTTAGGCATTAGCAACCAGGCTCAGGGAGGTCTATGTTAGGTACACTCATGTAGAAATTCCCATGGCATCTTTCACTCCTACATGAATAGCTCAGAATTTTTCCTATGACTCAGTTTACCAAATAACTTCAAAGGAGCCCTAACAGCTGCTGGTTGGGAAAGAAAGGTCTCAGCTTGCAGCAGAGAGATGACCTGCTGCTCTGCCTTGCCCATGGGCAGCAAGGTCACTGTCAGCAGGAGCCTCCAACAGGACAGGCCACAAAACCATTCCTAAAACACAAACCACACCTCCACAAAACCATTCCTAAAACACAAACCACACCTCCACAAAACCATTCCTAAAACAACTTCCCTGGCTCCCTCCACACAGGTGAGATTTGTACAGCCACTGCTCTTCCTCTCAGTACTGCCAAACCACTTCATGACACAACCTTGAAATTCCTGCAGCAGCTCAAAATACATCTTAAAAGGTGCCAAGCAAAGCAGTTTTACCTATGGGATCATTTCCTGGCTGCTCCAATTAGTCAAAAAAAGCTGAAATGGGTGCTGGGAGGAGGAGGGAAAGATGTGTGACCCCAGTTGCACACTGTCATTTCCTAAAATCTTCTTCCTAGTACTACAGAGTTCTGGATACAGTTTCTGAAAAGGAATATTTTCCAAATAACCACATGGAGCAGCGACAACCACACTGCATTTCTCCAATCCTTTGCTGGTAACAGTTTCACACTCACTGCGTGGGATTAATGTTATCCTGAACTTACCCATTTTCAGGCAGAGCCAAGATTTAGGTGGTTTGGGTTTTTGGATTTTTTCCTCCCCAAAATTCATCAAGATTAGTCCCTGGTGCTCCAGCACTTATTAAAACGTTATCATCAGCAACTCAGAGCTACTCAGCAAAATTTTGCTAACATTCCTGGGCGAAAATTGCAGAGCAAAGCACTCCAAATATTTAACAATTGCTCTTTATCACCATTCCTGGTTTTCTCAAACAGGAAGCAAACAGGAAAGAAGGCTTTTGCAGAGACAAAATAGGAAAAAAAAAGTGGTGACTTAAGAAATTCTTATAATAAAATGTAGAGTCTCAACAATATTGGGAAATACATTCTTTTTCCCCAAGCAAATAGTCTCTAAATTTCCAGCTCAGGATAGTCAGTCTCTTTTTCCACAGATTTCTGCTTTACATCTGTTTAATCCAACAGGCTTGAAAAGCCAACCATTATAAAGATCCAGGTCACCTTCAGGTCACATCAACTAAAAGTTTGGAAGGGCTTTATTTTATAACCATTAAAGAGAGGAAAGCCTAATTAAGCATGAATACAATCCCTGCTTAAGTAGGCTGGATTGGAACAATTTCTAGTAAGAAGCTCTTTTAAATGTTTATTTAGAAAATCTCCCATGCGAAAAGCAGCAACAACATCAGGAGAGCTGCTCAGCCTCAGAGGCCTCTCTGTTACAGGGCACAGCATTTATTTGCTATTGCCCAACTGCCTTAAAGCCCATCTGAGGTAGGAGCAGCAGCAGTGGTTGGTGTTTTCCCTCTTTCTAAACAATTCAGGTGTGTGTCTGTGCTGCACCATCCACACTCTGTATCCTCCTGTAGTAATGAGTCAGCCATTCGGGAAGTGAAAGCTATGAACCAGGACAACTGCAGGGAAAAAACAGGACACACATCTACATGTAATGAAACTTAGTGAATGTGAAAAGCTTTGGAGAGAGATGAGAAATCACAGATTTTCAGTGCTCAGCATCACTGTGACCTTCACCAGAAAGGCAAATTACTCACTATTTACCAGGAAATACTCAGCCAACAAAAATATTCTAATTAGGGTTTACTAAAGTACAATATGGAAACTAATATTTTGACTACAGTCTTCACAGGACCTGCAAATGCAATACTAATTTATTAAGATCACCAGTGGAAACCGTAAGTGTGGAATATTTAAAATTATATGTGATGGAAGAGCCATCTTTTGTGAGCTCAGGCTGGAGAAGAGGTGGGAGGTAATCGAGTTTACTGACTAAATCCAGGGGAGGAGCTGCATTTCTGAAACCTCAAACAAGTGAACTATGACAGTTCCCAATGTAATGCCATGTCTATAAGTAACTTCATGTTTGTTTTTGTCCAAAGTGAACGCAGCCTTGAAAAGACTGAATTCTTTGTAAAGCAGATGTGCAAAATCTTTTACAAGCTTTTAAACTAAACCCTACAGTCCTAGAAATATGTGGCTCCATTTTTCTATTTGGAACAATAAAGGAAAAATAGAAATGCTTTTTCAATGTTTTTCTAATCTAACAGCTATGAGTGTCAACATTCATCATTGCTTAAAGAAAACTAAAAGCCCTGAAAGATTGTTAGGAGAGGGATTTATTTCAGCTGTTCATTTCCAAATGCCTTTAAGACAACAATGTACTGGATCAAAGCTGGCTGTTTCACTACTTCAATTTCAAAATATGAAACACATGAAAAAGGAAAATTACTTCAGAAAAGAATTGAGAAATGTTCAGAAGAATATGTACAAGTCACCAGTAGTTTTACTGCTGAACAGACTTGCAGGTACAGTTCTTAATAAGGAAAATGTCAGATTTTCACAGAAGAAAATAGCATCCTATTTTAAGGCTTAGAAAGAAACCACTATTAAATGGTGAACACACAGATGAAATATTGCAATATGAGGCAAGTTTAACAGCCAAAATTTATTAAAGCTTTAGTGCTGAAATTGCCTCTGTTGTCAGAACACAACATTTGGCATCAAGATGAGACACTTGCAAATGGCTCAGTATATTGGATGTAATCCTGCTCCTATTAAAGTCAAGGAATGCAACAAAACTTCATTTTCTACAGAAGGGTTGGTACACAGACCTACAAAGGGACTGACTCATGGCTGTGGAAAGGTGCCCAACACAGCCCTGGAGTTACACAGTTCCTCTCCCCGATGCAGTGCTAGGGGCTGAAGCATAAAGAAAGAGACAAAATGAAACTGACTGGGCTTGCTCTTGTAATTTCAAATCCATTAGCTGAGATGCCACTGGAATGCACCTGCAATATGTATTTTTTTGGCTTTCAAAATGAAAAGGACTCCATAAACACCACGCTATAGAATTAATTGTATTTAAGTGCACATTCCAACAAAACTCAGACTGCTTGTAACACACTTAACCAGGGAAACAACTTCTGCAAACATAGAAAGGCATCATTTTCCCCTTCCAATTATGACTGGAAATAAATACACAGAAAGAAAACCTCAGTGAACAATTTCTTTGTTGCAATGCAAAACCACGGAGATTATGTTCCAGCTCAGATGTTCTAAGTCCAGCAAGAACTCCTGAGCTCTTCTGACTTGAACGAAGCAGGCTGAGCCTGTGAGCCTATCAGGTAATTTGGCAGTTGGCTCCATAACAATCTAAAAACTCATTTATGGGGGGGTTAACATACTCTTACTAAGCAAAAAGTGCAAATCCTCAGAAGTCCATTTTCAATAGTAGCTTAATCCTTTCTGAGGCTTCTGGAGAATTCAGGTAAGAACATAGTAGTCTCAGGTTTTGTTTTCAGTTTTGTTTCTTTTAGTTTCACCTTCAGCCTCAGGAAACAGAAACTCAGCCTCTGCCAAGTACAGCCCTTGATTCAATGCTATGAAGTTTACACTTACCCAGTCTGTTGTACTAAATTTAAATTAACAGAAACTGCTTAGAACAATACACAAGCAAACTATTCATTAGACACAAGCTTTGGTCTTCTGTGTGATATTTCACCATGTCTACAGAGCTTTTCCTGAAATTCTTCACCTTTTCCTTAGCTGTTTTTTCAGAAGCTGGCTATTTTCAGCACCAACAGAAGGTTTACATAATTAGTAGTTCAGTTGCCATGTTAAAGTTGCACCTAAACCCAGCCTAAGCCATCTTCATATGAGTGCTTTTAGAAGCTATGATCTACAGGAAAAAAAAATACAAACCCAAGTTTAAAACAACTCTTTCAACACTAAACAACATTTTAAAATCTTAATATATAATTGTGACAAAAGAATAAAAAAATGTTCATGGCTGCCTTTGCTTTAGAACAGGCCTAGTTCTCCAAACATTAGTTTGGGATAAAAGATTTTATAGATCTACATCCTTTGAAGATACCACTTTGAGTTGGAATGAAGAACAAAACTGAAAAGCATTCATATAATGAAAATCTATTTTCTTCTAGCTATAATCTAACAAAATAAAATACAGTTTTCAGGTCCCACAAAAGCACTTCAACCCTTATTTCTTAGAAGGGCTTCATTTACACACCTCTTCAGAGACAAGGATTTATTTCTGTGGCTTATTTTGAATCAGGAAAGTTCAAGTCAGGGACAGCATCACCCACCAATAAACAAGCTATTCAGACACCAGGGACATAAGATGAAGTATCTGAAATGACAGAATAGTCCACTTACATCAAATAAGAAACCAAATCTCTGTTAATGGCTTCCTGTATTTTGTTATCCCACACTGGCTCTGTATAAACCATCTGTGCTACACACACTTCAAGCCATCTTTCAGCTATCAACAGGGCTTCTGCAGTAAAACAAACAATTACTAATAGATGTATCTTAGAGACAGATTTTAACTCAAAAGGCACGGTGCTCCAGCATTCTGTTATTAAGAAAAGATCAGAAGAAAACAGCAGAGAATTTTCCTGCACAACTGTTAGTAACAGAATACAGAGATGAAAGACGGGGCTATCGCACTCCCTCACGCAAGATGACACAAGAAGAGTCTGGATTGCAAAAGTTCTTCCAAGAGATCATTCTAAAAGAATCTTGTGACTTTTCCTTTTCCAACCAGAATCATGCAAACCAAAGGAAAGAACACAAAACACTATTGTCATTTGCACTAACAAAAAAGCATAATAAGGAAACAAGCTACTAACGAAACATAATCTGGTCTGCTGGGGAGTATTAGGAGTTACACAACTTCTCACAGGACTTGGCACACCCATCCTTCAGCTACTGAATCAGGTAGAAAGCATCACATTTGCCAGGAAATAAACCTCTTTAGTCTTACTTATAAGAAGAGGAATTACACCAATTGAGAGCCACAGCCCGCTGGATTCACAAGACCTCCTAGACAATTTCTCATAGGTAACTTCTGTTCAGAGAAAGACTGGAACGTCAATAAATGTGAGTTCCTCAGACAAAAAATAAACCACTTCTTAGTGTGAATTATTTATATGAAGAATATATAATAAGACAGTCTGTAAATTAGTTGTGTACCCCACGGTGAACCTGCAGTTATTGTCGTTCAGGTTAAGGGTATGCAACAGATGCAAGGAACCAGGAAGCAATCCATAATGCAGGAATCAGAGCTGGGTAAGGGACATAAGGAAACCCTCTCTCCATTTAAAGCAAGCTCCCAACTGGAGTACCTGCTGCTGAGCTACCTCTGGCCTCCTCTCCAGCATCCCTGCTCTCAGCTAATTACAGCCAGTCCTCTGATTCATGCTACTGCTTGGTCATACTATAATGAAACCTGGTTTTCAAAGTGGAAAATAACTGCAAACAGGACATTACAGAATTTTGATTATTGCTGCATGCTCAAAGACAGTTCTTATGGAAGCACTGTGCATGTGTCCTAGGCATCCCAAAAGAATTAATCCGTGACACCCAAGTCACGGCAGGGTTTGTCCTGCTGAGTGCCACCGCTCCCAGAGCTAAGAACCGGGGCTGGGGCTGCGGGGTCTCTGCGGTTCGCAGGCTCCGCTCGGCCCCACGGCAGGACCCGGAGCCGAATGCAGCCCGTTCACGTGTAACTCCATCACCGCCACCTGAACGCGGCACGCAGAGCCCATCTCTGCTCCACGGGCTGCACACCCCGAGGGAAGCAGGAATCACAGTAACCCACAGGCCCGCTCCCAGCGGCCGCGGGGCAGCAGAACCCCGCAGAGCCCCCGCAGAGCCCCCGGTCCCTCCCGGAGGTGCTGCCGGCTGTCCC
>NW_005054317.1:6230798-6235292 GCF_000277835.1 Geospiza fortis
GTTCCTGGTGCCCCCGGTAGCACCGACAGCGGCAACAGCAGCTGCAGCCCCAGGGGAATTAGTCCTGAGACACTGCTGGTCCTCCCAAAGAGACCAAGAAAATTATAAGGGCACTTGCTGCTCTTTACCTCTCAGGGGGTTTTGTGTTAATAAAATAATCAGAACATCCTGTATCTTTTACTCAATTTCTAGAATTTAGGCTTTGGAGTTGATCTTTTGTGGGGTTTTGGTTTCTGGTTTGGTTGTTTTTCAAAACACAGTTTTAAAGTTGTTAACAAGTGAATTCCTCAACATGACTTTGATTGCAGCAGCATAAGAAACTTTCTATTTGAATACTGCTTAGTGCTTGAAAACCTACAAGTTGGGCACCTGTCTGCATTTCCTCTTTTTACACCATACACAGGAATTACTCTCACTTTAAGATGTTGTAAGACTGCAGAGCTGGGGTGTGTCATACACCTGGAGCAGCTGTCATGAACAGCTTCATCTCTCTGTCTTGCAGCTCCATGATGAGAGGAAAATGGGCTGTGCTGCTGTGGTTCAGCAGCCAGGCTGGAACAGCAACCCCAAGTCCCCAAACTACTGCTCCTGCAGTGACCCAGGAGGTCAGGCACAGATCTGATTCATTTTGTTAATAGGCCTTAACAAGACAACTTCCCACCTGGAGAGGCAGGGGAAGGAGGGGTCTGCTTGGATGAAGTGCTTTGTCCAGCAAAAGCCACTGACAGGCAGTGACCTGAGGCAGAAGGAAAGGAAACTTGAAGTGAAACAGTTCCTACACACAAGAGATAAGGAAAGCTCTTCCTAATTACTGCTTCCGGGTTGCAAACAGGCCAAACTCCAAGCTTTGGAAGGAGAAGGCATGGAGTCAAACACCTGAAACATTACCCCTTCCTCTGCTCCAGTGTGACTAACACCGGGGGTTAGAGTGCAGCACACTCTGGCAGCGCAGCTGTTTTACCAGCAGCTTTCATCACAGGCTGAGGAGAAACTCTCTTTTCTTAGCAGACAACTTCTGAGGTTACTTGCAGTCAAGGAAAGTTTCAAATGCATTTCTGCTGCAGAGAAGACAGGGGGATAACAGACACTTTGCCAGAAAGTTATATGAGCCACCACGTGGAGGCCTTACTCCTGATGGCCTCAATCCTTCCTAAAAGTTCCTTAGTATATAACAATCTTATGCCAGTACTAAAATAATTTTACCCAGATGATTTACTAATGAATTTGCCAGAAATCTACTCTACCAAGGTACTTTCAGTGGACAAAGGGAAATCCATGTTCACACATTCAAGCAAAGAGAGAGAAGCCGCAGTTAGTACTCAAATCATCTGCCCTTGCTTGTCTTGCCCTCAGGAGCACAAATACAGTAAGTACAAGTTGTGACAATATATATTTCTAAAGCCTCCTTCACTCTTTCTAGGAGGCAAGTTTCAGAAGAAACACCAGCTGGATGTGCCATGCAGATTACAACACATCTTGCAGTACATGTGTGTCAGCACCTCCACTTCTGTTCCCATTTTGAACCCAGCACTATCCCCTTCCCAGTGCTTGTTGGCAGTACAGCTGTACAGAAGGAACAAGTTTTAACTGAACTTTGCTGGTGTGGACTGCAATTTTACCAGAAAGAACAGCCTCAGTGTGAGCCCCACCAGTCCAAACTTCCCACTGTGGCAGCACAAAGGCTTCTCTGAATGTGCCACTTTGTCACAGCAAGTGCCTAGTTCACCTTGGCAGAGAAACCCATCATGGTGAAAAAAGGAAAAGCTCTAATTTCAATGCAGTTCTAGTAAGGTTAAGTTTGTGCACTTTCAGACATTTTGAAAGGCTTTTGTTGCAAATTTACTGGTTTTAGTGATGTCACATAAAAAGAGACTCAAAACTAAGTGTACATTGGTTCTGGCCTTTATGCTGAAGTTGCACATGATGAACAGTTCTAACTCTCTGGCACCATAACTTTCACCATCCCTTCCATAACAGTTTTCCCACTTTCTCTGACCTGACATGATACAGAAATGTGTGCAACAGAACCCTTCAGTCGTTTCACTTCTGCTGCAGCTGTGACTTCTTCACCAACATACAAAGGAGCTGGAAAACGAATCTCCTGGGAAAGAAATATACATCCTTGACCAGGCATTTTGGTACCCAGAACTGCAGAAATAAGTCCATTGATCAGAACTCCATGGACAACAGTTCTCCCGAACCTAGACTTCTTTGCAAACTCTTCATTTAAATGCAAAGGATTTGTGTCACCTGTTAAATAAGAAAAAGTAACTATATCATTCTGTGTAAAAGCCTTGCTAAGTTCAGCTTTGTCTCCAACTTTTATGTGTAAGTTCTGAAATGTAGGATGTCCAAGCAATGAGCTGATAAACATTGGCTTTGTCAAGGCTGTTTGTTGGAAAATCCTTCCAGAAATTCCACGCCTGAAGGGCCACAACATTTCCAGGAACTTCTCCTGCATGCAGCTGAACCAACAATTGCCTTCAGTCCAAGACTAATTCTCTACTGTTGCCGGATAACGCAAGTAGAAACGGAGATGTCTGGTTTGGGGAAAGAAAAAACAAACAAGAACTGAAAAAAACCCACCATCAAATGCTCTCAAAGTTGAAAATACTTCAATTTTCCTTTCAAATGATAAATTAAAAACTTAGAGCTATGCCTGAGCAGCCTTTTGTCCAGCCATGGCTTCAGAAACAATGAGTTCTCAGAACTCATTTTATTAAGCAGCATCCTCTGGAAAAAAATAAGCTCTGGAAGTGCACGTTCATACATGCATTGTTAAACAAGACCAACTGACAGTAACCATTAAAAAGGCAGAAAGTGGAGTAGGGAAAATAAAACCTGGACCAAGATGTGGGTCGTGAACACCACTTGCCAGAAATTATTTTCTTGCAGGCGTATTAATGACATCAGGACTTGTCACTGGACTGAAACCATGGAGTTATGAGACAGTCACTGCTGTCACATTGTACAGGACTCATTTTAAGATGAGAACTGCTCAAACATGGGTCCACAGACCTGCACTGAAAGGCACTTCATCCCCCAAACAAGGCATTTTGGCATCTAGGCCATCTTTCTATGAAAAGGCAGTAGGTTTAGGCAGCCTGCCAAGCTTAGAGCCAGAGCTGACACCTGGGGGAAGGCACCCAGCCCCACAGGGCTTTACCTGCAGCACTCGGAAGGCACACCTCCTGTTCTGGTAGAAGCCCAGCAAGGTTAGAGCACTCCACAGCTTGACAAGGCCACTAAATAAAAAGAAAACAAAATATATTAATAAAATTTGGAGTTTTCTGTTTTCCTGCAGCATAGACATCTCAAATAGAAAGTATGTTATGCAAGGAATAACAAACCCTTAACAGTTTAACAGCAGGTAATTTCACTAAAGAGTTCTAGCAGCAAAACTGCATCTTGAAGGATTATTGCAGTGGCTGCAGTCTTTGACACAGAGACTGCAACCTCAAGTTCACTTTACCAGAACTGTTCTTGTTCTCAATGTGCATTAAAGTTCATTCTTCACCCAAATCACCTGCAGTTGTCATCACCATTTAGAGTAACTGTTCCCATCTTTACTACAGAAAGAGATTTAAAACCACTACCTCAGCAATGCTTACTTCCTGTCTTAAAACCATTAAAATCATTCTGGCTTAAAGCAGGAATAATGTACTGATGCACAAAGTTTCCAAGACTCAGTGATTATTTTCTGCATGCTGCATGAAAGTATCTGCAAGTTAGGCTTAATTCTTCACAGGTCATTCTTAGTTTAAGAGTTCTATTTTCTTACGAAAAATATTTTCATGGCATGGAAGCACAGACTGCACCTTACCTGCTAATGACTCTTAATATGGCAGACAGAGTTTTTTCCTCATATGTTAAGACATCAACAGGCAAAGCTGCTCCAACCTATGAAAACAAATGTTTAGTATCACTCTATGTTTTTCTCGTGGTTTATAAGCAATTGATTTAACTCCCAGCACATTACATCATTAAAGGTGTTATAGTTATGCTCAAATCTCACACAAGTGTTTCAGTGACAACATCACTGGGTTTTAAATAACACCCTTCCTCTCAGAGTTCTTTAGAAACCACTTTCATTCCCACATTACAGCCAGAGAAACACAGACCAAGAGGTGATGTGATCTGCTTAAAGTCAGCCAGGAAAAGAGTAAACAGAGCAAAAACAGCAGTGTGGACTTTCCCATCCAAAAGCTGTTCCCTTCCCACAGTTCTCTTTTTAAAGCCTCTCTACAGCAAAAGCATCAATACCTCAAATTCTAAAAACAAGTATCAAAGAACGGTTTGAGCTGGAAAGGACCTTAGAGTACATCCAGCTCCCCTGCCATGGTCGGAGGTACCTTCCACCGGAGCAGGCTGCTCCAAGCCCGGTCCAACCGGACCCTGAGCGCTGCTCGGGATGGCTGCGGGCACCGAACTGAACCGCACAGCTCCATCGGGAGCGACTCGGGAGGGCTGCCTGGTCACCGGGAACCGGCGGGT
>NW_005054317.1:6235796-6284066 GCF_000277835.1 Geospiza fortis
GGTCACTGTCACCATGGCAACCGCGCGGCGCCTCCGGTGTCGCCGTGGCCCGGCCCAGGCCCGCAGCCGTGCCCGCGGCACCGAGTCCCGCGCCAGAACGCGCCGTGCGGATGGAGGAGAGCCAGAGCAGTGTCTGAGGCTGAGACGAATCTCTGGGAAGCGGCGGGAACAGACCAAGCGCGGCATGCAAGGCTTTAGCTTCGCGAAGGCAAACACGGAGCGCCGCGCCACAAGCGTGCGACTGCAGGCGGGCACGGAAACGCGGCTGCGCTGGGCCTCCGAGCTAAGGGGCTGCTCCCGAGACAGTTCCTGGTAAAGGTTACAAACACTGAGGAGACTCTGCTGCCCCAGCCTCAGATTTGCAGGGACACACAGCTGAAACGAACTGGAAAGTGCACATAACGAGCCTGGCAGCCTGTCTGCACTCACCAGTCAACAGCTAATTGAGGTGATAACACAATTTTAGTATCTTGTACCTGCTCTAAAGATTGGCATGAAATGTATCCTTACCACAGAAACAGCAGAAAGGATGGAAGTACGTTTGCTCTGCTGAAATAATTAAACATTATCCTCAAAAGAACTTCACAGAATCTCTCTTCTTTTACCAGAAGTTTTATCCAGGAATAAACACCGACCCCAGCAGAGCAGCCAGCAGAGCAGAGCAGCCCAATGTACATCCAGCAGGCTTGAGTCAAGGCCCAGCTCACAGGACACCTTTTGCTGCACCTTCACACGGATCAGTCTGTGCAAAGCTCCTGCATTATTCCAGCAGAGCTTCCTCAAGCTTAGCACCACAATCCACCTGAGCTCTGCTCCACGGATGACTTAAAAAAGGTACATAAACTGCCAAACGTTCAGAAACAAAACTTCAGCAAAAGCAAATATAATTTCACATCTACCAAAGTACTTTTCAGGTTGTTAGTTAGGTTAAAGAAAAGGCAGTTTGCCACGAAGTTCAGTAGCTGTAAGTGTAGGCTAACAAGATACCTTCAGGAATACTGTGTTTCTCCTGGGAATTGAGAAGCAGTTATTGCAGTGCTCAATAAATCACTTCCACAATAATTTGGCAGAATTATCAGAGCAGCCAGTTTTACTGGGACCAACACTACCTACAGAAGTTTGTATTACTTTTAAGATATTAGTAAAATTTCATCACCAAGCAGCCAAACTTGGAGGCCAGGTGCTGTATAAAATGTATTTTTGTTATTGCAGTGGGGCAGGTGCTGCAAGAGGAACTCACTCAGGCACTCCCAGGGCATCCAGGGAGCTGCTGGAAGGCTGGGGCTGTGTCAGCTGCAGCGAGTCAATAACGAAGACACACAGGACTGTACAGGAAGGCTGGACACAACAGGTCAGTTTTTTATTAACCAAAAGTGAAGCTGAACCCCAGAGTGGTTTAACTTGTTAAAACCATATGTTTATATGGCAGATATTTTTCTTTCATGTTCAACACTACAGTGCAAGAATCAAACTTCGCAGCTGTTCATCCTTTGAGAATCAAGTAGTAAAATGAATTAAAATAAGGGTCCCTCAATGAATCAATTAAAAAAAACCCATTTAACTCAAAAGAACAGACCAATTTTAAGAACGGTCTTATTAAATTCTCCCAAGTGAAAGACCTTTAAAAGCACTTGGAGCCTTGAGGTAGCAACTTTATGCAGAATTTAATTCCCCTCCTGCCCCACAGAGGAAAATTAGTAGCGCATTATTAGCTCCAGCCAGCTAAGCTGTGTTGAGTGTCTCCTGTGAAGTGACTTTCTCTTGCCTCTTGAAAGAGCAGTGTAGTGCTGCAGAGCACCAGGAGGAAATCCACAGGGAAGGCCTCTTGAAATAAAATTTATGGTTTGAAAGAAGTTGAAAAGATCAGCAACGACTGTAACAACGAAAATTATCTGAAGTGAAAAAACCCAACGTGTATTTTGGCAAGACTAGTTTACAAATACAAGTCAAGAACAAGAGTCTGCTTTCAGCAAAAGAAAGAAAGAATGGAAGTGACATTCAAAGGGGGTTCAGGGGTTTTTTGCCCTCTGTGCAAAATTGCACTTTGTTTTCAAAGTTTTATTTTAAGTTTTGCACTTTTTTTTCTAAGGGAGCACTTCCACACTTTTTTGTTCTTTTACATTGTTCAACCTGTGCTGTGACATTAGACAGAAATACCAAGTGTCAGAATATTTAACCACTGAAAGCTCCTCTCACTGACTTCACAACAATCACAAGCAGGGAATCACAAACAGGAGATGTCTTCCTCTAAGCCTCGAAAACATGATCCTCTGTGCCCACTTTGCTGCTGAGTTGTTTTATTAAAAACTAAATCTCTCTTCACTGCCAATTTCAGAGACTCAGTGGCAGATTTACTGAACACTGAGTGGTAACAAAACACCTGGGCTTACTCTCATTGCCACAACTGCAATGAACAGTGTGCAAAGGAATGAGCTGAGATACAGGGATGGGGCAGATGGTCACAAACAGGTGCTGTACTTGCTCCCTGGACTCAGTATCAGCACTTGCACATCGCCCACTTTTGCTCACTGCTGGTGCTCTAACCAGATTCCTGGCAATACTGAGTATCTTACTAAAGAAGCTTTCTTTCCACTACCTTCATGCTCCAAAACTGTACAAACAGGTTGGTTAAACCAGACCAAACTAATCAGGCACATTGCACATTATAGCTCTCAAATGGATGAGCCTTCTTAGCAGCTCATTCTCTTTCAGCTCAAAGCCAGCTGCCTCTCTACACCACAGAATGATGCTGCACAGAGCCTGGGTACAGGATGGCACTGCCCAGTTTGCCATTGCTCCAGGGAGCCCAGAGAAAGGTAAAACTTCAAAAGCTTGTTCTTGTTCACATGGGATCCCAATATTTTGATTTTATTTTCCTGTCTTTTCCTTTGAGTTTGAGAAACCATTGAATTCTGCCTTCGAGGCAGAAATATCTCAAGAATCTGACATCAACCTTGTCTGGGTTTTGGTTAAGCTTTGGAACAACTGCCAGTGTTTGCCTGTGCTGAGGTTACAGCCCTGTCCTGCACAGAACCAAAGGCATTACAGAATCCATCTGTATGGCAGCCCAACCTGCCAGGCTCCTCTGGATAAAGGAGAGGACATTCTGCCTGGGAGCAACAAAGGCCAGCTGGTGATTATTCACAGCAAGTTTCTCTTTTGCTCACATGACAGTTTAGGCAGCACAGAAATTCAGGCTGGTTTAGAGACCAGTTCCTGTTTGGTTCACAGGAGAGTCATGAGCTGGCTTCAGAAACTCTCTTTGTCATGGAGCCTGAAGTATCTTAAAGTTATATCTGCTATCACTGCAAGGAGCTGATGAGTTGGTTTACTTTTTTTCTTCTTTTTTTTTGTTGGTTTGGTTTGGGTTTTGTTTGGTTTTTTCAATTCTGTGATGAAAACAATTATTTTTCTCTTTGGTCTTAAACCTTGGAAGCATGAGTGAAGAGTACCTGCTGCTTCTTTGGCTGTAACTTACGACAAAGAAACAGCCCAGGAAAGCAAGTGAAATTCACTGTTCTAAAATACATGCAGTTAGAACAGCCACTAGACATCACGACCAGAACTTTAATAATATGGAAACACCAAGTTCAGTGGTGTCCATTACAAATCATTTGCATTATATAAAAATATTACTGCAATTACAGTAACTGGACAACAGTCATTCAAATTTATCAACTTTCCATCTTACTCATATTGCAGGAAATGGGAGGAGCTCATCCACTATGGGGAAAAAACTGTCCAGAAATCAACTTAGAGTTGCTGCTAAGCATCTCATGCCTTAGAGAAATGTCCACTGTGATAACTAAAAGCAGGAATTCAAGATTAGCATCCTTCCATTCTTGCTTACATGGCCATGAATAAAAAGAGCAAGTTCTGTTACACTAGTATTCACTATTAAAATTTTATAACCCCATAAAACACCAATATGCTTTGCATGAGCTGTGGAAGAATGCAAACTCAAAGGGTCACTAGATTTATTACCTCCAAATTCAATGTCTTAATATATATAGTCTGTTTGAACACCATAAAAATGTCCTTCTCATGGTCTGATTCTTATTTAGATAATACCCTGATAAAATCTCAGCCATATGCCAATTAAGGTCCTTAAAGCTATAGAAACAGAATCTACCTAATAAATGCTGCAAATTTAACAGGTATTTTAGATAAACATCATTAGCTTAGTTATCACCTAAACCAAAAAGACTCCTCAAACACACCAACTGCTAGTTAGCAAAGACCTTTGCTTTACAAAGTCAAATGTTGCCAACTTTTGAAAAGTTTAGCAAATCAACGTGGTATTTGGAAGCATTCAAGTGTCTAATGAAGTTAAAATACTGTGAAATGTTAGGACTAGGGGAAGCTCCTGTAAACAAGTACAGAAGTAGTCTTCATTTAAATTACAAAACATTCACCTCCTTAAAAAGCTTTAAAAGTGACCCAGTCAACAACTGCACCCTGGGAAATGTAGCAGTATAAAGGATCTCTGTAAGCAAGAGAAGGTCATATATTGTTATCTCACCACCATAAAATGTACTCAGTGTCAGGAACAAGGAGCAAATTTGGGGAGATGACAATTATGACACTTTCAGGCCATTTGATCTGAACCACTGCACTTTGTTGGACAGCATAGAGTAAACCAATTTTCTTTGCTGCTCAGAAAACACTTAAAATACGTTTTCTGCATCTGGTTGCTAAGCAGACTCTCCCATGTCCCCAGCTCAGTTTACTTGGTTTAAAGAGTTCTCTATATTTATTACCTGCTGCTTTCAGCAGGTGGACCAAACTTCAGTGCCATCTTATTCATTGGCTCCATTGATACTTTAACTTCAAACCCAGATGCTACAATTAAAAGCAAATTTGACATTGTGTAAGGAAAGCATCAGATGAAGGTAATCAGCCCATAAAAGGCTTGTATTCCACAGGCTGCCTCTGCAGAACAGGCAACCTCCCACTACAGCATCTGAAGGGACAATTTACCCCAACAGTGACACCCAGAAGGAAGGAGGCTCCTATGTCTTGCACACTTTGGGTTTCGTATCAGGCACTTGAACTGTTGGACAGACGCCATTCTGAACCAAGTAAGTGAACATAGGGTTAGAATCATCTTTAATCTAGGCCTAATAATGAAGTATCAGCAGCAAAGTGGAGGCAGGGAGGAGTGAGCAATCCATCTGTGCTGAGACTTGTTTATGGTTTCTAAAATGCCCAAGAAAACAGCAGCAGTAACTGTTCCGTAGTGTCTGTTGTCCTTGTGAGTTGTGTTGCTGATAGGAGGCTTTTCTGTGTCTTGAACTAAGAAGGCATTGAGGTACCCTGTGCCTAATTCCCTGGATCCATCAGGTCCATGCTAGAGCCAAACATTGCCACCAGTTGCTCCTCGTAATGTGTTATATTCCTCTTCATAATGTCCATGCAGGGTCCAAGCAACCTCTCAAATGCTTGCACATCCATGACTGTAATGGAACAGAGATGAAAACAAGACTGTTTGTCAAAAAGGACACCAAATACCAATCTGCTTTTTGAACTCAGAACACAGACCTTCAGTTCAACCCACTTAGGGCTGATGCTTCAAAAGAAACCACAGAAACAGAAATCATGTTTCTGATTTCTCTCTGTACTGTTATTTGGTGAAACAAACTAATGAAATACAAACCTGATCTCAAGGATAAACACAGAAGGCAAATACACCCCATAGTGGTATTAAAACATGACCTGAAGACTGTGTGACAAACAAGTTCAGGCCACACACACAGAAAACAGAAAATCAGCCATGAGGAAGCAGCAGTGCTTCTCCAGCTTCCACCTGGAGCTCCCCTCCAGCCCATGCTCCCAGCTTCTGGAATCTGACTGCCAGTTATCAAAAGGTTGCTGGGTTTTGGATGGCTGCTCACTCAAGCATGGTCCATGAGACAAGCAAAGAACAGAAAAGGATGACCAGAAACTCAGACCATCCGCTTACCTAAACATTTGACCTCCCCAACAGCATAGGCAGAGGCTGCCCTGGGTTTGTTGGTAACAAGTGCAAGCTCTCCAAAGTACTGCCCTCTGTGACACCGGGCAATCTCCACCTCTTGATTGGCTTCTTTACTCGTCATGGTCTGTCAAACAGTGCAGTTGCATTATTTGCACACAGCTCTGTCCTTGTACAAGCCTACAGTTAATAACCCCAGACACTTTACACCTGTGAAAGCTCCTTGGTTTCAGGCTCTCAAACTAGTGACTCCCAAGTCATGGTAGAACACCTCAACACCATGTTCAACTGGAAATTGGGTAAGAAAAATGTGTGCCAGCCCACAAGCTTTGAGACAGGCAGGTATCTACTGCTACAGCTTTGGGAACTGCTGCTATGCAGCCTAACACAGGCTTTATCATGCACCACATGCTGCTCCCCTGGCTGCTCCAGACTGTACAGAGACCCATGCAAATGCCAACACCTAGTGTGTCACTAAAGATAACAGACCCCACATTTGTAATGTGAAATCTTGTACAAACATGGAAGAGAAGTTCCATCTCCACCCTTAAGGCCAGGCAAAGTGTATCAGTGTGGGAAGGGATGGGTTGAGCTGCAGGCTCTCTCAGTCTCACATGTCAGGTTAGTTTGCAGAGTAGCAGACAGAAGCAAAAGACCTTGGCACTTTAGTAAAATAACTTCTGACTGCTTCAGAACAGGTATGGGAGTTTACAACCTACATCACATGAATAATGATGATCAACATCATAAAATAATATATTAAAATAACTCAGGGTGGGCTTTTTCACATCTCTTGTATCAATCAGTCAAATCAAGGATTGATTAATACAAAGCCTAATCACTTAATTTGAACTCACCTTGCTTTTAATCAAGATTTTTACTTCTCCAGATTCTACAATGTAAAAACAGTCTGCTTTGTCACCCTGTAAAGAAGAAAAGCTAAAATAAATTCTTTTTTACTTGACTGTGAAAGTATGTATAAATGGTATTCATGCATTCACTTTGAACTAGGCTTTCTGCAGAAATCTGCTAGAATTAACAAACACTCAGATTCTTAACATTAAAAGGTGACTGGTTGGGTAATACAGCAGAGGAGCCCACAGGGAAGGAAGCATTAGTGCACATCATTTAGTAAGGGGGCAGGAGGAAAGGAAAACACAAAGGAGATTGATGATATATAGCAAAATCACTTAAATTAAAATCTTCTGATCCTGATGGAAGTAGGCAATAGCTAGTGAAACTAAGCAGAACCTAGAATCTTCAGAAGAAAATTTTAATAAAACAGGGATTTAGGGACTGGTGCCATTAAACTCTCTGTGGCCCTGCTTGAGCAGAGGGGTTGGACAAGGTGACTTCCAGGGGTCCCTTCCAACTTCAACTATTCTATCATTCTGTGAGAGGTTCTAGAACATTTTTCACATCTCTCTCAGCCTCATCATGTTTAAAATCTTCAAGTGATCCCAGTTTACATCTGCTCTGGAGAGCTCCACCAGCACTTTATACTATAATTTAATCTGTGACAGGAAGGACATTTCCTCTCTATCTTTGCCCCTGTGGGCCTGGCATAGGGCTGGAAGTCAGAGTGGAGATCTGCAATGTGCCTCCTGCTACAAACCAAAATCCAAGGGACTAAAGGCTTCAGGGAGACAAAGGCTGGGCAAGGAACTGATAAGGGAATGGGAGCAGCTCACCAGAAAAACCTGAAACAAAGTGAGAAGAGAGAGAAATCTGACATTAAGTCAAGTGGTCAAGGAGATAAATGTGAGGGGAAGAATGGAGAGAAATGGTTGTAACTTGAGTGTGAAAGAAGGCTGGGAGAAGATGATGCAAGATTTAAACATGGAGTTACAGAAGAAATTAGGCCTTTAGCTAAGCTTCCTGGGGATGGCCATAAGCCATCCAGTGCAAACATTTCATTCACGACTGCCAACCATCACAGCATGAAATAATGCTCTATGCTAACTTCTGAAAGAGTATTTTATTTTTAGAAATAATAGAAACAAACTGAGTGGGAGACACCCTCATAACACTACTAACAATTTTCAAGTGCTTTAAAGCTTACTGCCCTTAACTGAAGGGTCAAATTCAGAAAGGTAATTAAAATTTTAAATTACTCACAAGGGAAAAGAGGTTCCTGGTATTGATGCAACTGCTTTAATTTAAGAGTTATCATATCTTTTCCAAGCACAGAATTTCATCGTCTCTAGCACTGTACTACCATCACCCAGACCTATCCAAACTATTAATCCTCCTTATAAGGATAATTACATCCTTGCCCTTAATTCAGTTATTAAAAAGGAATAAAACCAACTGTGTAATTGGATCACTGATGGTATGAATTCCCAGTTTTGATACTGATTTAAAAGCCCTGATTTTGCTGAGAGTTCAGCTTTCTCAGGGTCTTAAGCAAAAGGAGTTTCAACTTTAAAAATTGAGGGTATTTTTGGAGTGAAGTAATTTGACAGTTATCACCAAACTTGCTTCCTATATTCAGTTATGTGACATTCAAGATAATTAAGATCAATTATTCAAAACACTATCAATGAGCGGTATTCTGTCTATACAAGAACAACACTGTAACCAAAAACCTGCACTTTCAGTTAAGCCTTTCTTGTATTAATTTCTACTTGAACTGGAGCACTTTTACAACACAGCAACCCACAGCTAAATTTGATGCAAAAGTCCAGTGTCTGTAACAGTGTTCCAAAAAGTTATTTCTATCACAATTTAAAAAAAAAAAATCAAACAGCTACAGCTTGAGTTCATCCAGCCTCATGTTCTACCACCCTGGCCTTGATCTACTGCAGCAGACAAAACATTTCCCCAGTCACTAAAGGACTCAACTGAAACCAGACCACTGAAATAACTCAAGCAAGCACAAGAAAAAACAATGGTTTCAATTAACCCTGACAGTTTCTTAGAGCTAGTGACTCCCTGTTTAATCTGGCCATAGGGGCCTAGGAAAACTCTGCACAGGGGATTTCATGGTAAACTGCATAGACATTTAATTTCAGCTTCTCAAGGCACACTCATCTTGAATCCTTGCAAAGACTACTTAAAAAAACATGGATGAGAGAAGAAATACCAAGAAGCTACAGTAATAGAATAAATTTGCAGCAAAATACATACTGTCTATTCCCCAAACATTCAAGAAGTGGTCAAATAAATCACAAATAAATATTAAAAGAATCAATGCCAAGTTGGTCCAAATAATACAACTCTGCAAGTCAATTCCAAACAGAGAAAACAGAAGGACAGAAAGGAGAATGATAAAGAGAACTTGAGATTTCAAGTACCTGAGAAATTATACGTTCCCCATCTTGATACACCTTCTCTCCTATAACATCCACTATCTTCATTCGCTCTGATGCCTGGAACACAGAGGGAAATTAAAAACAATAATCAGTTATACTTTATCTCTATGAACTCTCCTGAATCTCTATGACCCCTCCTGAAATGAACAGACATTCACCAGACACACAAACACACAATTTATAAATATAGCCCCAAAATGACATTGTAATAGTACTGCAACACAGGTGTTAAGACTACCATAATCAACAGGGAAATAAAATTGTCTAGTGTCCCATCCCTGTGCTTGTCTGACCGCTCAAAAAACATCTGATTTTGCTGCTTTAGAGCAAAGGGGAGGGGGGGAAATCACCTTCTTTAGGATTCAGTTGAAATTTGAAGAAAACACTCCAAAAATGTTATAAACTTCCTAACAGCAAACTCTAATGAGAAATACCAGCAAAACATTTTAAAAATATTTTAACCACTATATACTTAAACACATGTGTGGGAGGAATTGTGTCCAAGGACTCATTCCTAGAGTGAAGAGGAAGGTGACATGACAAGGACAAAGGCTGTGCACTGGGAGCAAGGGCAGGAGGCAGCACCTGCCATGCCAGGAAACATGCCCGAGTCTTCACAAACAGGAAGGGAAAAATGAGTTATCTCCAGTGTTTCCCACCACCCATTTAGAGCCCCACAAAACAATTTCATTGCTTCAGAGCAGCACAAAAAATATCATACCAAGAAAGGAAGAAAATCCTAACAGTTAAAATTCAGCAGATGATTCAGTTGCAATCAATCCATTCATTCCCAAGTGCACCTTCATCTTGCCTGTCTTTGAGAAATCAAATTCTGGTCCATGCATGATTCAACTGCAATGTGTCATGCAAAAAGCCATCCAGTGCTAATGAGTTATTTTGCTGTATCTTTAAATATTTGAGTCATTTCTGTGCTCAAAAAAAGTCACATCGATGGAACCAGTTTAAGCCAGGCACTGAGAGAGAAGGTGTTGCAATTTATCTTTTCCACAGCTACAATGTCTGTCCAAAATAATACACAGTAGAGGCTGTTGTTCACACCTAATGATATTTGCAATTTTGTAATCTTCTCCCATAGGGATTAAGAGCTCAAATACTAAAGATTAATGCTGGAAAGTATTTTTTTATGATAAGGAAAGTTAAATCATGGTTTAAGACAGAAGGCAAAAACAGACTAATGCAAAAGTAGGTTGGTCAGTTCCAAAAGCCCTCTGACAATACAGAGTGAATCAATGGAAGTGACAATTTCCACATTGTTCCTAAATTCAGGCACCACACACCCCAACAGGACAGTGTGACTGCATTCCCAAGTCACCGTGCTTCCCTTTAGCAGTTTAACTCCTGAATATTAAGTCAAGCTTAAAGCAAGACTTTACAGCTCACACCTTTGTATCAAATTTAAAACCATTCCTCGCTGAAAAAGGACAAGTTCCCAGTGACTGTATCCATACTTCAATATCACACCCTCACAGGCAACCACAGCCCTGACTACCAAACTGAATTTTGATACTTATTCCCTGAAATATATGTTTTTGGCCTGTGGATGTTTTTTGTGCAAAGAACTTTTTAAAAATCAGACTGAGATAAAAATCAGCAAATCCCTATTGAGAATAAAGGATCAGGGGAAAAAACCCTAAAACTATTTCAGCAATGCAAATTAATTTGTGTAGTGTATGTGATTCCAAAGCAGCACTTAGTATTTTGTTCTAAGCAAAAACAACAGATTTCTGATATAGATAGCAGGAACACTGACTGGAGCTGCTGCTAATGCAAGAATTTGATGCAGATGTCTCTGAGAGGTTTTACCTCCAAGGATTTAAGAAGGGGCACAGACTCAATAAATAATTCATACGTCTTCCTCTTCTTTGCGTTGTTTTTCAGTATAATTCTTCTGAACGTCACTCGATCCTGCAAGAAACAGCACAGAGAAATTCATTATTCCTCCTCACTGAAATGCTCCCTGTTTGAAGAACTGACAAACATGATCCAGTATTTACAGCAAACGCCAGGGCTGGGAAAGCAGCTGCTGAAGTGATACCACATCCACCACAACGCTGACTGCAACACCTCCTGTTAAGAGTACTTCTGGCAATAACAAATTAAAAAATAGGGAGCTGTAAGACCTGATCCTTCTCAGACAACCACTTAGGGATTCAGTTTTTATTCTATCTTATACAGTTTTTCTGGGTTGAGTTTTGGGGTTTTGTTCACCTGTTTGCTAATATATATGTCATGCTTTTGCATCAAATGAAGAAGTTTCGCTCTCCCTGCTGAAGCCAGTGAAAATTGGCATTTCCAGCACTTGCTAAGGCAACTGCAGAACTAAGTCCGGTTGGATTCTTCTCTACCCGAGTTACAGATTTCAAACGCTGAAGATTTATACTGCTCTCAGGTCAGGAACAGAGTATCAAACAGCAGCAGGCTTGTTCACTCCACCTTCTCAGGTCCAAGCGCCAGCTTCTGGAAGGACCATTTCCTGACTGCCAGCTGTGTGCAAGTTCCACAAGGGAAAACTGCGGGGTGAGCTGGTGAAGCCCAAAGGCCAAGGGGGCAAAATCCCCCCGGCCCGCCCGCGCTGCGCTCCGCGGCCACAGGGCGGCGCTGCGGGGCCGGCGGCTCCGCCAACACCGAGCGGAGCGGAGCGGGACCGGGAGCGCTGCCCGAGCGGCACCGGCACCGCAGGGCACCGGCACCACAAGGCAAGGCACCGCAGGGCACCGGCACCGGGCTCCTCTTAGCGTCTGCCCCGCCGGGATCCGCCAACAGAGCCACAGCTGCATCCGCCGTGCGCAGCTGGGGCCGGAAATGTAAAAACCGAAAAGAGTCAGAGGGCAGGAGCAGAAATTTGGTCAGGAAAATGGTACCAAACAAACCAAAAACCAACAAACAAAACAAACAGAAAAAACCCAACCCCAAAAAACAAACCCAAGAAACAAACCGAACAAAAAAAAAAAAAAACCACACACAAACAAAAAAAAAAAAAAACCAAACAGAGAAACAAACAACTACAAAAACCCCCCACACCAACAAAAAAACCCTCCAGAAACATCCTGAGAGCCATTCCTCCAGTTCCCAAAACCATCAGCTGGTACCTAAGCAGCAGCATTTTGAGGTGAAGAGGTATTTTCAAGTATGTGGACATCTTTAAGGGATGCAGGCTGCAAATGCCTATAATAAGGACTAAGAGAGGTGATATCAGTGGAACATTAAATTTGAAGGATGAGGAAGATGAAAGGCAGGATGGTATTATTGTTATCCAAAGTAGAAAAACAGATGATAAAGCATAAGGGATTTTTCTGTTTTTAAAGGAATTCTTCAGTGGTAAAAGTGTCTTCAAATGCTTGTGTTTGGAGAAGCAGAAAGATGCAGAAACTGTGGGGGGATTGTAAAAGCATAAAAAATCCGAATTCACCTGCTTGAGAGTATCAGTGAGGGAGGAGAAGCAGCAGTATTTGAGCAAGAAAAAGCCAAGCTGTGAAGGCAGCTGTGAAGGCAGCGTGTGTGACCGTGAGGGTTCCCCCAGACACAGTCAGCAGCAAAGGCTGAGGACATTTCCCTCCTCCAGAAGGGACCCACTGTGGTAACTGCTTTGTGCCTGAGCCTTCCAGATTTCTGTTGGCCTAAGCCTGCAATGCAGCAGGAGTAATCCACACTTCCCAAAAGGCAGATAACCAAAGAGCTTAAGCAATGACTTCTGCATACTAATAAAAATATGTTTAAATTACATCAGGGACAAAACAGTACAATAAAACACGGCAACAAACAGAGTAACTGGAAGAAATAACAGAAGTTTGAGATAAAATGCAGCCTTAGTTAATAAAATGTTACAGAACAGATGATTAGCAAGAGGTCCCTGTTCATCTACACCTTGCTAATTAATTGAATATAATCACAGAAAAACTAAATCCAAAATTAACCCAATTTCTGCAGTTCTTTTCAAAGGCAAACTGGAACAAAGAATAATCTTCTCATTTTCTTCCTTTTATGAATGAGTTCAGTTTGTAGCTAGCTGCTTTGTTCTGTCTTCCTCCAGAAATGAGATTCTGACATTACTCCCTGGTTGATTTACCAAACTCTTTTCTTTCACGTCACAAATAGAAGGGAAGTCAGATCTCCCAGCAAGGCCGGGATGGCAGGAACAGCCACGGGCAGCAGCTTATCAGCCCCACAACCAAGGTCACAACAGCGGGCAGCCCCCAGCGATGGAGCCCAGCGCTCACAACACTTGTGGCTTCAAAGCTCTGCCGATCGCACAATCCACTTATTATGCCAACCCTCAGAGATGAGTAAGAGAGCACTGGGAAAATAACCCCATCCAAATAGTGCAGAGAGAAGAACTAAAAAAGGAAACTAATGGCTACAGCTTCACATTCAGCACTGCTGGGCTAGAGACAAAGCAACACCATCATTTAGCTCAAATCTCATAGGTCATGCTGACCGGAGAACCTCTTCCAAGGTAACAGAACCACAGTTTATTGTGAAGGAAAACAAAGCTCTGGGCAGCTTTCTGACCTCTTTAAATTACTAAAATCCTCAAGAAGATATTTAACACATTCCCATTCCCTTAAGAGACAAAATGGTAGGAAGGTGAGTTGAAAATAAAGAACATAATTTAGATGTGGTGTTTTAATGGCTCCACTGTCCTCTGCAGGATGAAAATAAAACCAGGAGGTTTTTCTTCCCCACTAACAAAAGCCCCAATTACAGTAAAAGCAAAACTATAAAGGGACAGATAGAACTAGTGATATAGTTTTTATAGACAAGTTGTTCCAGAAAGTCAGCCAAAAAGATCTGCACAATGGATCTGTCAAGCCAGGAGATGAGATAACAGGTCCTGATAAAATACCTATGAGCAGAGGAGCCATATCAAGAGGAGCTCTGGACATGGTGAGGTACTGCTTAAAATATTATGATATGAGAGCAACTTCCTTTCCTTACCAGTCCCCAAAGGGCTCCTTCTGTTGTGGCAACAATGGTGGCAGCTCTAGGAGTGTTGTACATCAGTGCCAGCTCCCCAAAACTGCCGTGGTTATCGTAGCGGCCCACACAGCGAGACTGGTTGTCTTTTGCTACAACAATATCATACAATCCTCTGGAAAACAACAGAACAAACACTTTTTATTAGACAACATCCCAGTACAAACCTTGAGAACAGCTTTTTGCCATTATACAAATAGTCCTTTTATTGCTGTGTGAGATGGAACTCTTTGAGCTTTCCAACTGCCCGATTCTCGGCTGCTTCTATCTACACTATTTTCACAATAATTGTCTCCTACTAAAGCATTTCTAGCTATACTATTTTCACAATAATTGTCTCTTAGTAAAGCATTTCACTCCTGATAGACATGGGCAGGATCTACTTGGTTTCCTCTGCACAATATTTTGTGTTCTGTCAATATTTTGTGTTCTGAACAATACTTTGTTCTGTCCAAGGTAAGAAGCATTTTCATCATCTTTAACAGTGACATTTCACAGCACGTGTGTTACCCAGTGAGGCCTCTAGAGTGACTCAGATCCATCTCTACCCATTTTCTCAGTGCCAGCATTGCTGCAGGACCTTTGGGACACGCTCAATCCAACTGCTCAGCTGCTACTATGGGTTTGTCTCAACTCCAGCTTCAGGGTATGTGTACATCATAACCCCAAGATGCTCTAAGTCCACTGATATCTAGGCAAGATCTCTGAACAGAAAATGGTAAATGGTATTATAAAATACCAAAAATGGTATTATATCCCACAAAATCACTAGGCACGTAAGTAAAAAAAGCAAATGAATGACCAGAAATGGTACTAGGTGAGGAAGGAAGGCACGTGAGACTGCACAACAATCCTACCAGACGCCTTATACTCTACTGCTTACTCACACCTAGGAGAGTAAGAAACCAGCAGCATATTAAAAGTAAACCAGAAAAGGATTACTGTTGATGGAAAGTGTCACTAATTCTTTAATGTCTGATATCTATTTGATTCTCTGAGAGGCACCAGAGGCAACAATCTTCAGAGTTGTTTTTTTTGGTCTGGAAGAGGCAGATGTGAACACCTTAAGCAAAAGCAGCAACAACTTCTTCCATCCTTCAGCCTGGAAGTGATTTACTAGTGCCATTTATTTCCAAATAACTATAGCTACATAACAACCTTCAGTCAAGCATTCAGCTGTCTTTGGCCCAAGGACTAATCTGGTGATGCAACACTGGGTGACCTTGGCTCAGCTTTATTGAGAAAACTGTTGCTGAGCTGTGAGAGAGTCCATGAACTAAAGCCCTGCAAGATAAGAAGAATAAAAACAGACCCAAGTGTAATTGTTGAGAAGGTAATCATTACGAGCCCAAGGACTCAAGTGAAAAGTACTGACATGAAAAAATATAAAACCCTCAGGCATAAAAAAAGGCAAAAAAGCAGAAGAGGGCAGCTCAGCAAGATTGTGGATCAGTGTGTGCCAAGAGGCAGCAGAGGCTGCCCCTCCTGAGTGATGACTGCTCAAACAGCACAGACCCTACAGGTACCTCCTCAGCAGCAATGAGTGTCCCACGTTCAGCCATGCAATAAATAAATCCCTCTGAGCTCTCCCCTCTTGCACAGGGCACTGAACTCCTGCTGCACCCTCAGGCTGTGCCTCCCCTGCCTGCTGCCCCTCTGTGCATGGTGAAAGACACTCAGACACCTGGTGAGGAAGTACTGCAAGCAGAAGGCTTTAGGGAAAAAAAGGCCTGTGCCAGAACACAAAGTCACTGCTCATTTAGACAGAAAGAAACTAATTCTCAGGAATATTTAGGCATTAATCACTTGGGAGTAATAAGACATGCCTACTCATGGAAGAGCTGGAGTCCTCCAAACTCGCACTTGCACACAAGTGGAAACATTGTGGTTTTCCATAAGGACCAGGACTCTGCTATCCTTTTGCATGAAAAATTAAGTGTGTGGGAGGTGGAGGAAGACTGGAAAGGAATTTTCAGTCCTTTCTCCCTAACTGCAGCAGTTATTCCTAATAACCAAACAGCCAACGAAAGAGTTGCAGCCCAGCTACTGCTCACAGCAAAGGCTGCCATGGTGTCACTGGACAACACCAATTTAATCTCCTTCACTGTACAACCTTTCTGCCACATACTTTTAATTTAGGAACAAAACAGAACAAAAACCTAAAAGCCTGGAAACTTCCAATACAACTATCTATTGCCAGAAAAAACCTGTTGTGGAGTAACACTGCATCAGTAGAACAGTGACCACAAAAGCATTTACCTGAGTGTCTAAGTTAAGATTCCATTTCACTTCTTCACTTTAGGTTAAAACTCATAGCAGAAAGCTTTTAATAACCAACAGAGTAAGAGCCTTGCACAGAAACAAATCAAAACAGGCTGATGGTATCTAACATTTCTGAGAGGCTCCCAAACTGAGTTTAAGGTTCCTCAAAATCAGGAACCACTGTTCTGCACAGATCTCATCTCTGCAGGGCTGGTGGCTCTGGCTCCCACAAGCTCTGATCTGCAGTACCTTGCTCTCATCTGTAACAACCTGATCTCTGTGCTGAATGTGGCAAGAGAAAGAACTCAGCCTGCCTAGCCAAAGACATGGGACTGGATTGAGGGAGAGCAGTTGAGGAAAACAGAGTGCAGAACTGGGACACATGGGGTGGTATAGCAGAGGACAGGGATATGGTTGGAATATGTTTGATGCAGCCCTATGTTTTGTAATTTCACTAACCAGAAAGGGGAATGTCCTTAAAACGAACAAGAAGCGTTTCAAACAAACAATTTCTAACCTAGAAATTCTTTTGCAATTCAAAAGGCAACAATCTGTCTTGAAGAACTCCTCTGAAAGCATTTAATGCAATATTAATGGTGCCATTATTTCAGTGATAAAAAGATAACAGCGCACCAAAAAAGCAGTTTGCTAAGATCATGTTCCAACAGACATTTATAAATCACTCAGTAATATTCTGCTTAACATTACAGTTTTGCAGAAGGAAATAAATCCATGTTCTTAATTACTCTTTGGATATGATTATTCAAAGTAACATTAGCTAGATTTTTTTCCAAAAGGGTAAAAGATACTTAAAATGTCCATGCACACATGTATGTATTATATGCCTGTTACACATATATATGATCCCCAAAATTATGATGTGAATTTTCTTGATAGAAGAAATTCCAAAATGGCACCTTAAACTCTGCAAATACAAATCACAACCAACAGAGGCAGAACAACCCCAACTCTCTCTGAAGTCAGTCATCAAAACTAATTTAATAAAGTCCAGGTTTTTCCATGGTAGCCACTACTATGGATTTTTATTTCCTATATTCTCCTTCCTGAAAATAATGTCCTACCCCTTCCCCTTACCACAGAGCTACTTCTGCTGCTTTTCCCCCTCCTTCAGAAAAAAATTTAACCTGGTCTAGAGACAATATGTAATATGGCTGGTTTTAAGCTGTGCTTATGCTGATAGGCACAAAATCTAAACTGGACAAATCTTTTTCCTTTAGAAACTGTCCTGTAGTAAACATTCCTTGCCATTTCTAAGAAGCTGAAAAGAAACATCCTCTGCATTTCACAGGCACAGCTGCTTACCGCTCAACGACATAGAAGTTATCTCCATCATCCCCTTGGTCAATCACATGTTCCTGAGGTTTCACCTTCCTCTCAAACATGGCATCAAGGACCTGAGACAGCTGCTCCTAAAAAACAAGCAGGAGTGGGGGTAAAAACCAACTATCAGAAAACACATCTTAGTGTTACTGCTGGACAAGGGTGAGTTCATTTCATTTGGTCCAGATAGTGAACTGGAACATGCACCACACTTTTGTACACTTTACTGTACAAAAATACAAGTAATACTCATATTACATGTTGATTTCCACTAGCAGCTCACTCCTTTCCAGCTTATTAATATAAGTTCAATAATGCAGACAACCAGACACAGGCATAGAAGAGCCATTATCTCAAATTTATGTCCAAATGGCCCAATTTTCACATTTCAGTGCCAAAGCACACACCTAACCTTTGGTATAATCTGACACAGCTTCACTGCAATGGACACATTCATATCAATTCATATAAATTCATATATATCAATACCAATATCAGTTATATCAATATATCATATATATCAATATCAATTCATATCAACAGTACATGTATTTCATTGTATGTATGTCCAGAAATGGCACCATGATCTATTCTATTCTATTTACTATATCTATTAATTAGTAGATTATCTGTACTATCATCATCTAAGAGCCCCACTCATGATCAGGACTATACTGAACAAGACTCTCCACAGACTTATTTCCCTGGATAGTCTGTTGTCTTAGAGCAGCTGCAATTCTAGCCCCAGATGAGACAGGACAGGTACAGATGTGGAGCCCACACAGAAAATGGAATATTGCTGGTCTGCACAACAGGCTCCAGCTGGATTTCCCTGTTGAGCCATGACTAAACTTCATTTTTTTCCAAGCAGTACAGCCAGGGAAACTGTGAAAGCCAAGAAAGATGACACCATATAAATGCCTTGCCTTGATGCTGACCTGCTTTACTATCTTTGCTACTCCCAAGCCCATAAACAATATACTTTCACTGCATTTTCAATGACCAGATGTTCAAAGTTGAAGATGTAGATCACAGCTGAGTTTCTAAAAATACTCTTCATCAACACACAAGCCAGTCTTCACGCTGCTGATACACTTGAAATATTTACTGCACTCCTGAAGTTGGCAATTATCACTGCAGCATCTCTTGGCACCACTACGCTAAAAATATTCCTTATCTTTTAAACAGAATTCTGTTTTCTTGTCTTTAAAAACTGTGTCTGGACTTTTAGATCATATTAACTGTACATAACAAAAAATAAACTCCATTAAAGACTTCCTTGAAATGCTATTACCTGATCTAGGTTTTTGAAGAGCAGGATATCTTTACATGCTTCCTGCAGCCTGCATCGCTGTTCATCAGTTTTTGGATGAACTACCTTTAAAACAAAGTAGAACAGAACAGTCATGACAACAAAGAAATATGATTACAGCATGAAAAAGCAGAGCACAATTTAAGTGTCAAAAGTATACAGTCCTCTTTTGTGTCTGCATAAACAGTATTTATATATAAACATACAATGCAAGACAGAATGAAAGACACGTAAGAAAAATACTATGATGACAATTAACATATGAAAAATAACAGTGAAGAAAGACAAGAAAGAAGAGGAGGCCTTTTTCATTCCATTCCCTTCCCTTCTAACACAGCCACAGCCAAAGCTTGAACATATCAAATAGGGGAAGAAATGAACCGTTTTCTTCCTGAACTCTGGCTATATTAGTCCCAGTGTAACTACTGCTGGCACACAGGCAGTTTACATCCTATATGATACATCCATCCAATAAGAAGTTATTGAATAAGCATGGTTTTTTTCTAACAAAATTACTTAAATAAAAGCTTTTTTGTTTGAGGTATTTTGTTACTTCCTTCCATTTATAAACATCAGGTTAAAGGAACCAATACTCACTGTATCACAAAAATGTTCATATATGTTCTTGTTAGGGGCTAATCATGAAAATATATTAGAAAATTAATTACCTGACATGCACCACATTAACATTTCTTATTTCTGGAATAACAAGGATTCCAAAAACCAGTTATTATCAGTAGGCATTTCTAAAAAGTTCTTTTCCAAAGCTAAATAGTCTCAGATCCTTGTTTTAAAAGAAAACAGAATATTGAACCATCAGCCAAGAAAACTAAGACTTTTGATGGAATAAATGTGTCCAAGTTTACAAACAGTTGAATAACCTGACACACTCACAGTCGTTTTTTCTTTTTATAGCACGTAAAAATTATTAACGAAGTATATTTATTAAGTATCTCTTCTTTTTTAAGAGAAATTATATTAGACTTAGATTTTCTTTGCAGAAGTGTAAGCATCCTTGCAATGGAATGTGGAAAGGAACACCAGAAGTCCAGGGAGAAAACACTGATTCTCACCAACCAGGCTACAAGATTTGCTCACATAAACCCATCTCTGAAGAAATACAATTACAGTATCTGGATTTGAAATTCCTAGAAATTCCCAACTTTCAAGAACAAGAGAAAAAACAGGTGTCCACAGACTTAAAATATTTCAACCAAGCATTTCTCCTACCCAGGCAGAACTGCTCTGACAAGACAGTAAAAAGCATGTGAGGAATTTTAAGCACCCATGAAGAAACAGCTGTGGTAAAGCTTAACTAATTCTTCTTAACAGCATCGATGATCTAGGAATTGCCTTGACAAGCCTTTAAGAGAATTAAGAAAGGAAAATAGCAAAAATCTTAAAGATGTTAGAGTTAAGCACAGCTCTCAAAGCCTTTGAAGTAAAATTGTATTAAAGCTGTAGTGACTAAAAAAGTCCATGAGACAAAGTGGCTCTGAATTTCAAAGCAATGTCACTTTGCCAGTGTCACCACACCACACCCAGCAGGAAAAGCACAAGTGGTAAGAAAAGGCAATGTACATCTGCCTGTCAGTCTGGAGAGAGACCCATGCATGCAGTGATTCCCTCACTCTTACCCTTTGTTCTGTATCTTCTTCCTCTTCATCTGGATTGAAAGCCTCAGCACAAACTGGGAAGAAAAAGAGAGAGGAGGTAAGTAAAAAGAAGTAATTACATGAGAACAGCCAACAAATCAGTTTAAATACTTTTCTTCTATTTTCCTACAGGAAAAACAGAATCACTTTTCATTTTGTCATTATAGTGTCAGAGGCTCAAACCCCGTCTGCTCTCTGAGTAGGTACAGCATGGCTGTTCTCAGACTCTCATGTAAAAATTCTGTGACTTACTAAATAATCTTGCCTAGCAAGTACTCAAGCATGGACACAGATTTCCTTTCAACTGGTATCAAAGCATAACAATCTCCATTCAGATTCATTTACAAGCATCTTCTCTAAAATGCAGGAGAAAAACACTGCTGCTCCACTGCTTTGTTCTTTGCAGTGCCATGTACAGAGCAAAACACGGAGAAAAAGGAGCACAGGGAAGGATGAGGCACTCACTCCACCTCAACTCTGATTGGCAAGTGAGTATCTATATTTTGGGAGTTTCTTTGATACAGAGAAATCATGTTTTCACAGAAATTAACCTGGGAACTTAACAATCAGCTTCACCATAATACAGTCTAGGGAAAAATAGTATTTAGTCCCATCCCCCACAGGTTCCTCTATCTTACTACATTTTAACCAAATTAATGTCAACTGATGATACAAAAACAACTCTAAAATTTACAGAGTGATTTTTTTTAAAATTATGAGAACAGTTGTGGAAAACTGCACACTAGAGCACTGGGACAAGGCTCTGCCAAACATGTCATTATACCTACAGGATCAACTGAAAGAGAAGCAATAATGCAGAGCTGCTGAAATTTCAAACCCTTTTTGTTCAGTTTTAATTCTTCAGAAAAGGCTTATCTTCAGTTATCTTGGCATTTACACACAGTCTTACAATACTAAACACAGACACTTTGGCCACCAAAAGCCCACAGCTCTAGCTCAGATTTTCTTATTAATTCATGGATATTTACAGTTCTTGCAGGTGGAAGTGATTCTGCACGTTATAACCACCTGTGCTGACAGTCAGTCCTGTTTTCATCTAGCTGTGCTCTTACTTTAATAAGGGTGGTCTCACTTCTGAGGTAATACATTACTTATAAAATTTTACAAGGAAACATAGACAAGCATTTTCCTTTGTACTTTATCCAGCATCCCGACAATAGTGAAGACTTGGCAGAATGCCCAGAAGCTCACTGCAATGACATCTAACTGCTGAATGGAGTGAGAAAGTATAAATAAAAATCCAGAATGTCTAGAATTCAGCAACTTGTAAATAATTTGAAAATGCACACATCTATTGACCCTGTCATTGTGCACTCAACAGGACAATAAAAATGCAAAACTCTAGCACAATTTATGAGGAAAGATAAGTTTGGGTTTGTGTGTCTTGATTTTTTTTATTTAGTATTTTTTTCTCCCTAACTAAAAGATACAAGTCTCTCCTAGGAAATTGGATTTTAATTCTTTTTTTTCCTGGAGAGAACGAGGAGACTCAAATACAACAACAGGCATTCCATTTCCCAAACCACAATGTAAAAATGTAATCATATAATCATGAGACATCAGGCATTTAGGGAGTAAGTACTGCTCATACAATAAATCCATTTAACAATACAGAAACAGTTTATTGACAGTGCACCTACCACACACACACTTTTAGTTTAACAGAGCCACCCACACTTAGGGCAGACACTCAACAAAGGATAAACAGCATTCTTCCCCAGCTGAAAAAAAAGTATAGTCCATGCCAGAGTCCAAAGATGACTGGTTTATAGGAAGGTAGATGCCCACAAAGCTACAGAATTTGGACTGATAGGCTGATCCACTTAATATGCAATACAAAGGCACTAACAGAGAGAACATTATTAGCATTTTGGTGTGAAAGCTTCCTCCTCCTTCCATTTTAGAAAAGATCAAAGTCTATTGTGAAAGCTTTGGATTTTCAAATAAGGAACAGTTACTAAGAAGAAAGGCTCCGTGGTTTAAACAGTATGGTGAAACTGGAGATAATTAACTCTCTTCATTTTTTAAAACCAGTGAATCACATAACTCCAAACTGGAGTCCAATTCTCTATTAAGCACAATATCACATACTATAAATGGTCACATATCTATGAATTCAGTGATCACTGTACAAGTAGACCATTCTATCATTCAAATTTTAATATTCAGCTGCAAATTTGATTTTGTTCCCACTTCAGCTGCAGGGGAAGCTATTGCTAAGAATGCTTCAGAATTCAGGAAATTTTCTTCAAGATTTCCTTGGGAAAACAAGTTTTATTGCCACAGCTAAAACTAGAGCATCAGAGCAAAACCTTATCTTAAAACACTCATCAAAGCAACACAGTCATCTGTAATTTCAGTATGAAATGGCTTTGGCTAAGGTTTGCAAATGTAGATTTCCCCTATTTCATCTTATCCAGTAAGGGTGAAAGCAGCTCCCAAAGCCCACCAAGGATACAGACTAGGACTTAGTGCCCTTCCCTTACATATGGAAATCTCTTCTGTAATACCCATGAATGGGCACCACAGAAATACAATCAAAACACGGCAAAATACCACTTCTTCCCATGCTGTCACATAGCATGCTTTCCCATTATACTTCCCATTCTTCAACCTCCTGCTGGGATTTCTTTTTCCACGCAGAAGAGTAGGCCAGACATTTTGACTCCAACCTTGGGCAGCTCTGATTGACACGACTCTATTTACTGCAGGCAGAGCTGCAACATTTAATGTAACATTTCTGTTGTGGTATGCTTTAAACAGGGGAGAGACACAAAATTCTCCAGCTTAATTAACATTGTGATACTCTGGAAAGCCAACAGAAAGCTTTTCAGCCTACTCATAACAACCAACAGTATTTTCCAATTACTTTAAAACGTGACTAATGAAAAGACAAAGCAGCATTACATCAAACCCATCCCATGTTTTATGGTGCAGTATGTCCAATTTTTATTTTCACTACTGTTAATTGGTAAATCACGTGGGGAAGTCTGTACTGTTGAACATATGACCTGTGTGTCAGTCTTACCTGCAAAATATTTCATGTTATCTGTGCTGCTTTGCTATTCTTCTGGCTGTAAAGGACCCCCATAACTACCCTAAACTCTGCCAACCGCTGTCAGAAATCCAGGGAATTTCAGGACTCCTGAAGGTTATTCATTGTGCATTACAGTACAGCCAGTCCTAATGAAAAAACATCTGATCTTTCATCATGACAGAGTGAAAACACCCTTGACCCATTATTTGTGACTGAATTCACATATTAAGTATTAAAGTGTCCCAACAAAACACACTCTGAGGCAAGCTTGTTTGCACAAGATTCTCCTGGAAAGTGCTGGTTTTCAGATTCATTTTAAAGGGATCTCTCTCTGAAGATCATCTAGTCCAACCTACCCCTCCAAGAGGAGCTATTTGGAATTCTGGGCTACATTGGGGCTGACCTGGAAACCTCCCAGGGCAAAGATGGCACATCTCTCTGCTAACCTGCTCTAGCACCCACGGGGGGAGAGGTTTTCTGAATGTGCAACCTAAAGCTCACCCATATCTTCATATAATTTGAAGTGACTTCTGAAATCACACCTTGCCTAGCTGAGATTTTCAGCACAACTCTGCCCTTGAGCAAGTGCTAAGCAAGAATCCATCAGTGGAAGTTGCACAGCAGTGTGACACATCTACAGCTCTATCAGCTCACACCATGCAGACCAAGCTTCCTTCCAAATCCACCCATACATAGTTCAAATAGCTTTGGAACATAAAAAAAAAAACAGTTTTCAATTTTATGGAGCTTTGAGATAAAAAGAAATTCAGGCTTTTATCCTACCATCTACATTTAGTCTCTCTCAGCTTCTGCAGCTCTCATGCTGCACCTTCTTTGGCTTTCAAGAACATCTGTTAACACTTCTGAAGGCTCAGAAATGATAGAGCTCCATGGCTGCTTTGTTATGCAGGTGACAGCATCTGAAAGCAACCGAGATCTGTGGAGCTGCAGCAATGACATCAGCAGTGGATGGGTGAGGGGGAAGCAGGGGTGGGGAGAGAGGGAGAAGTAGCAAGACAAGTTTGCCAGTACAAACACCACCTTCGTTTATGCAAGTTTTAATCACTCTCAAGATAATATTGTTCTGCAAAATAAGTGTTTTGTCAAGATCAAAGTCCTTGCGCTCTATAGAAATCTGTATGCAAATAGAGTTGAGCTTTTAGCTCTGGCAAGTTAATAGAGCCTCCAAGAGAAATGCACAGCATCCCTGTCCCTGAGAGATCTCTGCTTTTTTCAAAATAACAGCCAAGAGGCTGATGCCTGAACACCTTCAAATGCACACAAAAGAAGTAAATTTAAGTTCTATGTTTTATGTAAGGTGAATGCATTATTAATATTTCTGTTGCTACTGAAACAAGTAGCAAATAGATGCCCTGTCATACTCTCTTTTCAATTTTGGATCCCACCTGCAGAGTGAAATCCAATTCACTCTTCCTTACTTATGAGGATGCATCACCTCCAGTGGATCCTATCAGACCCATTACTAAAAATCCACTCAGAGCAGTACATGTAGAACCACTTTTCCAGTTATTTATTCAGATGAGTAATTTTAAACTAGGTTTAAGGCAGTGTTTTTTGCATTTGAGTTTGTCAAAGCTTCAAGCATTTTTTGAGTCTGTCTCTCAAGGACAGATGCATAGGCTGTTCTGGGAGCACCATGCCAGCTGGAAAGATGACCACTGCCAGTGGCTTGTCATTCCCTCTGACAGCTGAGCTGCACTTCAAAACCATGCAGTCAGATGAATTAGGAAGCTTGAACAGCACTTACACACAGGTCTTTGCTGGCACAGCTAAATGTGATTTTCCACACTTGGAAAACAACTCCAAGTTTCCTCTCACTTCTGTGGCTGGTTAGCTCAGAACTTTTTGGTTTGGAAATTGCACTTTGTTTCTCAAGTGAAAGATCTCACCATGTCACAGCAGACGACAGATTTGTACCTCGATCCAGCAAGTGAGAAACAGAACCTGCAACCATTTGCACCACCTGAGCCATTTTCACATTTATGACAGTTGGAAAGAAAAGCAACACTGAAACTCAAAGAACAGTTAATGTGTTCAGGAAAATCAGCCACTTCAGTCTTCAATTCACTAGGGAGAACTGACTGAAATCAAGGGTAAATTTTTTGTTAAAACCAACGTTATTGCATCAACCCAAAACTCAGATCTTGGGTCCTAAAAGACTGGTCTGTCACTTTATGTGTCACATGGCAATCTCCAGATGCAGGACAGCCCACAAGAATACCACCTCCTGACTTCCCTCTTAATTCTCATAGAGGTATAACTGAGACATGATTTACAATTAACCAGGACCTGAGCAAAAACCACCCCATCAACCCTTAGTCAAATACCAAAGCAGAATATTCAAACATGCAACCACTTGCACGACCATATATGTCAAATCAAGTGTCAATTTTTTTCACTGGAGAAATATTTAGAAATGATTCATTTCAGGGGGAAAGGAAAAGAATGGATTTTCAGTTCTTGTAATAGCTTCAAATGTCATTTAAAGTTAAAAGGAAAGTAAATCAAGTAGGTTCTTCGCAGGCAGAGTTCTGTGTTACAGATTAACTCCAAAGGCACTCAGACTCAGCACAGCTGTGCCAAACCAGCTCTGTCCAGTCAGGATTACAGGTTCAGGCACACTCCACACTTGGTCCCACAGGCTGCTCAGGCTGGGAAGCTGCACAGATCACTGTGCCAGCCTATGAGACACTGATGGAGCCCGTAAGGCCCTAAAACCCTGCACTGTTTCACCTAGCCCTGCAGAAAGCCACTCCTGCACAACAGGTTGAAGTGTTCACCTGGCTCTACTCAAAGCCTTGCTTACAGCCCAGAGTAAACCTGAAAATGCCCAGCTCTGATGTGGACATCACCTATGTTCCTCAAGGGCCATTAATTTAACAGAGCAGCAAAACTGAGGTCCAAGGTAGAGCTCGGAGAAATCCCACTCTAGTTCACAGTTGGATAAACACTTTTACCAAGAGAAGTGCATGATGTGTTACAATGCTTGCTAACCTTGCCTTTAGAAATCTCTGATAACCATTTCCTCACCATGATTATGTACTTTCCAATAGCATTATCTAAATCAGACTTCTCCAGCTTGTTCTCTTTCCATCAAGAGAGAAATGCAACACTTCCGGTGACAATGGCTTGTGACATTGTCACACACTCCCACCTCATACTACTCTTCAGTAACAAGTTCAGAACAGACTGCACAATCAATTATAAATTCCACCTTCTATGATAATGGGGTTTTTTTCTTCACAGGAAATCCAACTTCACATGCACAGACACCTTTTCTCCCAAGATGCCAAAGTACAGGCAACATAATAAGCCCTTTAGAATTATGACAATTGGCTGACAACTATTTCCATAAGTGCATTTGCTTTATGTATTCTGAATAATGCAATTTTCACATATTCCTATTACATTCATACAGATTAATAAAGATCTGATTTAAGTGTTTCTTTAAAAGGCTTTATCATCATATGTACAGTAAAACAACTGAGACAATGCCTTACAGCAGAATAGCCATTAATTTTTTTTTCTTCTACTACAGCAAGACTTGGCAAAGTATTTAAAATTACATTTCCCTAGGGGCAAACAAGAACTTTCATGATGAAAGAACTAGAATAATAAACGGAAAGTAAATAATCACAGTCTCTTTTAGATTAATATCTTTACACACATATAATGAAAGCATTACAAGCAGACAATACTGCTTCAACTAGATTTTAAAGACAAGCATAAAGCACTTTTAACAAGATACAATGTGTTCCTACTTAATTACAATTCCTAGGTAGGCTTTGTTCAAGGTTGGTTTTTTGTTTTGTTTAACTCCTTCCGCAGCCTGCAGGACCTGGCCTGGAAACAAGCCCCAGGTCCAGTGGCTCAGGGACACAGCACCAGACAAACCACAGACCAAAGGCTTCACAGCACCCAGGAATCTGCTCCAGGGATCTGGTAGGAAAAGACTGTCCCTATCATACTAAGAGGCAACTTGTTGGGGGTCTTACTGAACTGCATCAAAACTTCAGAAGACAATCCTCAGCTTGTATATCTTCATTTAAATCCTCCTCCTACTCAGGAGCAATTAAAATTAAATACTTGTGCCAATGTAGGACTAGAGACAGAATTCTCCTAAGCACTTCTCCTACCTCTCTGGCATAACCAAATGAACATGACATTTGCCTTTTTTTTTTTCAACTAAACCAACAGCTGTTTATCACTGTATTTGCTTCGTATAGTTGCCTATTTAGTTATATCAAGGCACAGCTTTTACTTAATGCCCTTCTGTAGAGTTATGCCAAATGTTTTAGCTTTTCCTTCCATTCTGCATGCTCACACATTGGAGGGTTATACTCTTTCACCTCACTGAAGCCACATGCTGCAGGAGAATAATGACAAACTCATGGGGCTGTAGTTCCTAGACAATAATTTTTGATAATTGAAAATTTACAGTTTCCAGAGGACCTATGATGAAAGCACTCTGGTGATAAAATAAACACTCTGCAGGTCTCTCCTGTACAGCTGGAGGAGCCAAGGGACAATACTGCCTGATTTCACAGAATCATCTGCTAACTAAACCACACCTGGGACTCCTGCACTTGGGGCTTCCATGTCTCAGCTCACAAGAAGAGAGCCCAGCAACCCATCAGACACTGGTGTGCTCTGGGACTTGCAGTAAGAGGTGAGTCTGCATGAAAATTAAAACAACAAAAATCCCTCCATCATGGTAGAGAACTAGCAAAAATCACACAGTTTTCCATGTGGATGCTTATTGGAGTAAACAGCTCTGACACTGACAGTAACTACCAAAAGCAAAATACTGCCCTTTCAATCTTAAAACAGTAATTTACAATTTGCTACTTCTGTTTCCAACTCCCTTTACTAAATTTAAATAGAAAACTAGACTGGAAGCAGGGTATTTTGGAGTTATACATTATTCCATCTGGTGAAGCCTGGGAAATTCAAATGGAGCAAGCTTTATTCTTGCAAGTCAAGAAATCAGAAGACTGCAATGGATAAACATGCTGCTGACCTTGTTCAAGCCTTCTAAGAGAGCCTTACTGATGAGATAGTCAGCCATAAAAAAGGTCTCCTGGAAAACATGATGCTACTACTATTTCAGAGCACATAGATTCACAATTGTAGAAGAAAGCCTTCTGCTTTAATGATCCTGGTTTAGCCCATCACATAAATTTTAACACATTTCCAAATGTGTTACGTAAGCAAGGCAGATAGAACTAGGAACTCAGCACCAATAGTGCTCATGTGCCTGAAACAGTGATACTTTCTCTGAGTTAAAAACAGCACAGAGAATGTTCACTTTCCCTTCAGTTTACATCAGAACACCACAAGTTCCAAGAAATGGCTCAAATATACCTTCCCCCCAAAAAAGGAATGTAGCTTACAGCCTTTCAGTTGCAAACTGTAGATAGAAAAGAGAATTTAGCTGAGGAATAAAACAGGAAAAGTGGTTTTCTAGTATAGAAATAAGAAATTTTCTTTCAGTTTAAAGATCAAGGCATTTTTTTGGTTTTATAAGTGCAATTCTGCCATATGAACTGCTAAACCTGCAAGAAGGCAAATAGTTTTTTAAAATCATCTTGAGAAAAGTGCAGTAAAGCACTTTTTGCCTTAAAATTTCATTTAGCAATTTAGCTACTTCTTTCTGACATCTCTTGTGACAGAGAACCAAAGCATGCCAAAGTATTAAAAGGCACTTCTGAAATCAATTATATTACATGATTTTCAAAGATTGCTAAACAATGTCCAAATATGTTAAAAAACCATATTACCCTGAAAAGAACAACTAACACCTATTTACCTGTAGCAAACCAGGAACAATAAAAAATTAGCATGGCTTGACACAAAAGGATTGTGTGCAGAGGAATGACGTGGAAGCCCCCAAGTCCCTGTGCCTGGAAATTGCTGCTTCCTTTCCTGGCACACTGGAAAAGCAGGAAATGTGGGAAGCTACTGTTGGAGCTCTTGAAGAAAAGCCTGACAGCTCCCCCGATTCCTGTGGGGCTGCTGAGCAATTCCAACACCCTGGCGAGCACCAGCCATGGCAAAGGTGTGACCCCTTCACTCATTCATCTCCAGGATCAGCCAACTCTGGACCAGGTGTTCTGGTGTTAAAAACTACCAAGTAGAGTTCCTGAAAGTACATCCTTTCAAATTTAAATCAAGTCTGTTTAAACTTTTCTGTTCTCCATGGATGGACTATTTGACCTATTCCACATTTAAACTGAAATTACAGCAACCTAAAGTTGATTGAGTGTATTAATCAATATAGGAGCATAACATCTGTGACTTTGTCTAAAACTCTATATTAAAATAGGGACGAAGTGCAGCCTTATATATTCACAAGAAAAATGTAAATCACATCTGACTCTGAGGTCACTCTAAAGATACATCACAGCAGCAGGTTTTGCACCAAGCATAAAACTCTCTTTTTTAGCCTGTATTGTGACAGGCATTTTGAGATTTGTGTGTTTGACCAACAAACCATGTTGGAATATTTTCATCTGGGCTTTAATTCCCATGTTAAAAACCATCCTGAGTTCAAAACAAAAAACAAATCAAAACACAAAAAAAACCAATTCACTATCACACAAAAGATAAAAGTAAAATTCCAACCTATCAAAGGGAGAACTAAATTTTATTTCAATCATCAGCTGAAGGCTGATATTTGCGGAAGTATTTATGCATACAAGATACGGACCAACATTTATGTAGGCTTGTTAAAGACCTTTAATGTAAAACAATTATTGGAAATTCATCACTTGCACCTTTTGCTACCTGAATACTTGTGGAAAACTGATCCATACTGCATTACTTGCTTTAAAATGTGCATAGCTAAACTTTTGCTCCCAACTCCTAAGGGCTAATTTCAGTTAAAACATTTGACTTTGGACAAACAACTTCTAATTCTTATGTTACACTCTAGTCATGAACTATCATTAAGAAAGAATAAATAAAAAAGACAAAGGATTAATTGATTCTATTCCACTGTAGCACTTATGTGCATTAAGCAGACTGGATCAGATTTCTTCTGACCAGGAACTGCACGAACTTAAATTTTAAGTACAGATGCTCATAGTGATGTATTTCTCTTTACGCCACTAAAAAAATCCTGCAGAATTGTTCACAACACTGTGAAATCCAAGTAATTGTGAAGTCATGACTATTAATTTCCAAAAATAAGCATTTTATTATTCACTGAACGTCAATCACATGCCAGGAATTTTTAAATAAGTCCCAATATTGCAAACAGAGAAAACAAGCTTTTTTTGTTTAACGAATAATGATTCAGACACTTTCTTACAGGAGAGCACCCACACAATTTATCACCACTTTCATCTGTCATCCCACATGCTTGGCTTTTGCTCATATCAACATTTTTTAAAATGAATTATTTTCACTGTAGTTATGATACAGGTTTTGCAGTCATTAGGGCTAGCAAAAATCCACAGAAGCTTCAGGCTGTTGATACAGGAAAACTGTGCCTTTTGTAAAAATGTGGATTTTTGAAGTCTCTTATAATTTATCTCCTGCCTGAAAATCTATCAGCAGATGTTATTATGCTATCAGTGTTGTAAGATGGTGAATAATCAATATAGAAATTAATTAAATAGCTTCAAGAGAAGAAACCAGATCATGATTTTCAAGTCAACCTCTGATAATCAGATAAATACACAGAGAACAGCACAGAGAAAGTCAGTCATCACTCAGTCTTCCTCCCTTGATGATTTCAAGTGCTGAGATTTTTATCACTGAAGTAGTAGATAGTATTCTGCAAGAGAAATACTCAAAACAACCTCCCAAGAGAAACATTGCCTCTTGCTTCATTGCTGCCATTTAGATGTCCTAATTTAACAGGGTCCCAAAACAGTCTTTCTTACCAAATACTAACATGCTGTGTGGCAATAATTAACAGAACAGCTTTATTAGAAAATGATTTTTGTTAAAGCTGTCATTTTGAAACACTAGAAGCTACTAAAAGGAATTTACTATGTGTAATATTATCATATCCTGACATCTCAACTTGCCAGGGTGTGAAGAAAATGCTGTATTGCACTCAAAAGCACAGAGGAATATCAGACTTTAGCAACATATGTACATTATGAGATGATTGCTCATCTTTGGCAGGAGCCAGACTAATGAAGAGTTCAGAGTAAGAGTCCCCACCACCATCAAAATAGAGAAAAATCAGCGAGTTAGAGGAGCCAATAGTAAAGGCCTCTCATGGAAGCTGATGTGATGAGGAAAGAAAAAGCCAGAAACTGACAGGGAATATTGATTTACACATTATTAAAAAAAAACAACAAAAAATCAACACAAACCTAAAACACTCCACAACACCATGCCATAGTGTCACATCAGATTGCTAGAGACAAGAGAAACGTGGAAAGTACTGATTCTAAACCCAGCATCTGCTGGGGACACTGATAATTGGCAACTGTCAGGGTTCCACACAATGCTCATGTTTGTTACACACAGGAACACGGGATTCAGGAACATTTCAACAAATTAACCTCTACACATGAAACCTTTATTCAGCAGCCCCATCTTAGGGGAGGGTTTAGCACCCAGAATTTGATCCTTCTCACTCCACTCTGCTGAAAGCTGCCCCACCAAAGGGACCAAATGAGGCAAGTCTTGTTCATTTGATTCTCTTTTATATTAATATGAAAACAGGCACAGATCCTGACAGTCATGTTACTATTAAGGAAATAACTATTATATATTGCTTGCCCAGATCATATAGCTCAATTATTCTGCTTACAGTTGTTGAATGTGAAAACTGTAATTTCATTCCACTGGGGCCAAAGGAAGGCCCACAAGGGAGTACAGGCACATGCAAAAGAGAGATTGTTACACCAGGTCACTCAGATAAACAGAAATAATTGTAGAAAAAAGATGAAAACTTTTTGTGACACATGTATAGTATGGGTGTCATTTCGTCAGATTATCCTATCCCAAGAAGAAATCAGCAAGTCTGCTGGAGAGTGGGTGTTCTGTGGAATTAATCAAAAGTGTCTAGAAATGGCAATACAGAAATCTATCGAAAAACTTCACTTTCCTGAAATATGCTAAAACTAAAAGAGGAGAAACTATGCACAAGAGAGACTCTAGTGGGCGTCACACTCTTCCTTCCAAAAACACAATTAACTTTTCATTCATATGCCTGCCAGGAGCAAAATTCTCCTCAGTGTTATGTACCAGTTCTTATAGTGGGACAAATATCAATGCTCTCTTCCTCTAGTTTTGAAACAGCTTTGATATAACTGAGAAAGGAGGTATCACTGATTTCTGCCACCTCCTTGCACTGTGTAGTCAGTCCCCAGCCAAGGACACAGATACTGGCCGGCTCTGCAGCCTTCCATGACAGAAAATGAAATGACCAACATAATTAAATTTGTCAGGAGCCCCTATGTTTGGAGGAAGATCGAGAATGTAATGAAGCAAGTATGAATTTCAATCCAGTCCAGTTCTTGGGAGGAAGGCATCTATAAGGGATTCAGGCCGTTCCATCCAAGGCTGGGTCAGTCAGCAATCCATGGAACACAGGCTTCCCTGGCAGAAGGCTCAGACTCTGCTAACTCAGAGCAGCAGCAAGACAACTGCTCTGCTGGGTAATTAGCACTGAAATTGCATAACAGCCCATGGCACCCTAGAGCTAGGAGGTTTTCAAATCAGTGAGCTGGTCTTTCCCATTTTAGTTTCTACCACCAAAATAGCTCATGATTTTACAAACAGAATTATTTCAATGAAGTCAGCCACAAGCTCAGATACAAATTAGAGCTGACCAACTGTTTGTGTGCACACCATGGATCTCAACACATTACATGGCTAAACATGCCACACACAAGCCAGCTATTCACTAGATTAATTTCTAGAGGAACATCGAGCTCTCATTTCTCCTTCTCCCTCCAAGCATTCTGTGGAAAAGGCTGTTTCTCTTCATGAGAACACTACCACTCTGCACTTCTATAAATAATTACATGAACATGATTAGATAAATCCCCCTCTTCCAGGATGACCCTCCTGCACAGTCCACTTTCAGTATGTCTTAAAGAATGACAGCTAAATATTTACAACATTGGTGGTATTTGCCAAAACAGTTTAGATGTTTCATAACCAGAAATAAACACCTAAATGAAAATTTAGTAATCATTAGAACAGATTTATTCTATGGGTTTATGTATCTCTAGAATTTTCAAGAATGCATCAGGGAATCACGATCACAGCCTATCCCAGAAAACCTACTTCCTGTAAAACCATGACATTCTGTTATCTGTAGGCAACTAATCAGAACCAACCAGTAGAAAACACTTCAAGTTTAATATTAAAAAATTAATAAAACAACTAAAAAGAGATCCTCTAACTGCTATGTGTAAGGGAGCATAATAAACACTTGTTAGCCTCCAAGAACACATCTGTAGTTGAATGGTTTACCAGACCAATTATTAGCCTGTAATAAACTGTATGTAATGTAGACAATCACTTTATCGACTTTCCCTCCAATTAAAATTATATTTTTCTTTTGACCTAGTGAACGAGGACAATGCTGTAATTCCCTAGGCAGCCAAACCCTTAAAACGAACAATGCTTGCTTAAATTTACCTCAATACATCCCCTGTTAGCTTTTAAATTCTCTGTAAATCTATGATTTTGTGCATGCACATGTTGATAACAGCAACCAACTAAGCTCTGCTCTTCACTCCCCTTACAAACACACACGGCACTGGAAACACAGAAATATTGGTTGGATTGACAAGGTTCAACATGGACTCGCAGAAAGCTCTTCTGAAGAGAAGACCACAAAATGCAATTACAAAGAAGAATTATGTGCCAGCTTCTCTATGGTTTGTTGTGCTTTACTAAGACAACACTGGTTTGGTGTTTGCTGTTATTTGTTGGTTTCTAAAGACAAAAGCTATCTTACAAAAATTGCAGCATGAAAACTTGCTGAAAACCTAATGCATCAAACACAAGTCAAACCAAATTCAGAGCAGCAAACCCAGTAAATCAGTCACTGATTTTCTGCAAGGGATTGTAAAATGTGACTGCCTATGATGGCAGGGGGCTGAGCTCAGTACCCAGTCTCATTCCTATGCAGTTCTTGACAGAAACAGCAGATATGGAGTGGAATAAACCACCCCAGCAAACAACCCCCACCCCAAACCAGCAGTTTCTCTGCTTTTCCTGCCAAGAGAAGGAAAACTGCATCTCTTTGTGTGCACATGGGTGGTGTTTGCATTGCCTTTGCATTTTAACAAATCCCACACTGATCATGACCTATACAGCATATACAGAGAGAGAAAATTGATTTTTTTTATATTCTGGAAAGTATTTAACACAGTATTAATATACACATATTCTGTTATTGTTTGTCTCCATGACAATTCTAATATGAACTGTAAACTCTGAATATTTCTAGCTCTTCCTGAAGCAGGAGCATTATTAAGCAACTAAAGTCCTTCTTAATCTAATTGCACAAGTTAGCAATTCAATTTTACATTTACTTTTTAGTTGTTCACATTAACCTTTAGACCCCCTAAATGAGAGAACCTGTTTTTGAACTAAGAGCAGCTCAGGACTGTGTGAGCACCAACACTGCATTCCAGTATTGCAAAGGCAAAAAGATTACAAACACTTTCTGATTAAGGCTCATTTTTTTAACTTTGGGAATAACTCAGCCTTTATTTAAATTTAAATCTGAGATGTATTCACTCCTCATTTCTAAGATTTTTCTCCATCAGCAGGTTCCAGGATGGATTAGTTTAATTAGCAGAGAAAGTGTCTCAGGCCTCTCCAAATACTACAATATGACTCTCAATCTTTACTATCTGAGCATCAAACTCGACCATCCAAGATACAATTCTGTCCTGCCTAGATTTCTCATGCAATCATATCTCAAAACTACAGCACTGTCAATTTTTAAGAGTTATAAAATTGTCATTATACTCAGTTATTTGTTTGTAGTGGCATAAATAAACAATCATCTTTAATCACATCCAAGCAACCAGTAGGAAAGCAAATGAACTTCATGAGTACAAGAACATTTTGCACATAAACACATATTTATCTTATATATACGTGGTATATAAATAAATGTATTCTCAACAATGCCCCAACCATAACTGACATACCCAAGAACATGTCAGATTATCCACATGAATTACAAACTGAGTAGATTTGAACTCAAAACTAGAGAGAAAACACTGAATACATTGGCATTTTCATATAGATGTTAAATCAGAATTATTACTTTCTAGAAGTAATTTCTAGAATTACTTTCTAGACCATCTAAATGTTAATAAAATATTTAAAGACAAAAAAAAGTACCACATGCAAAGCAAGTCACATTGCACCTCAAACAAAAAAAAATGCAATACCTTTTCATCAACACATAACATTTTGTTCATATGATACCCTTCAAAATTAACTTGCAAAGGAATTTTTTGGGAGTTACAGATTCTCATTAAAGCATTTCATATTGATTGAGATAGAAAACAAATAAACAAATAAGCATAATCTATGCCTCTAGAACAAGTGAACAGCCACTAATTCAACAACTATAAATATCAGCTGCACAGTACAAAAAGGGAGCAGCACCCATATTTCTGTTTTCACTTACTCTAAATGTGTTGACCATTGGCGTCTACAGTGAATTAAGAAACAATTTTCATTATTTCAAACAAAAACAATGCAAGAATTATGAGACATAAGGCAATAAGAGAAAGGTAATATTTAACGTACTTCCTTTAGTCAGATACACATTTCAAAACTATTTCAGATGCTTTGAATTCTTAAAAAGAAACCATACCTGATACTCTTCTGTTGTATCGGTTAACAACTGGAGCTGGAAAAAAAGAAAAATAAAATTACACATTTGTATTTATTATTACAAATATAAATAATTAACTGCATAATCATTATATACTTTTAGTACACAAACCCCATATGAATCTCTTTTTAAAATGATCCAGTATAAAGTTTTCATCCATTTACTTGCCAGCCAGTACGTTTTTATTCAAAATTAAACATCATATTCCTGAAGGCCATTACATGCTAGGATGGATGGTAAGTAGTTTTGGGTTGGGTTTTTTTTTTTACCTAATTCTGAAAAAATATACCTCTACACAGATTATCCAATTCTAACCTATCATCAGCTAGCAGCCTCATTTATTTGGTATTATTGCCAAGCATTGCAGCACTTTAGGCCAGCTGCACCTCCTTAAGGTGGATCAAAAGCCAAGGAAGTTTTGGCCAACCCATTCTGTGCCCCAGGCAGGGCAGTGCTCCCCCAGTCCCTGCAGCCATCCAGCCCTGAGCAAGGCTGCCTCACACACTGAAACTGGAAAAGGCTGAGATGCAGGATCCATTGCCTCCTTGCTCATGCTGTAGCTCTACAAGGCACTTGGACTTTGGACTGGGATGAACTGCCAGAGTTCCACTGTGCACATCCATTTTGACATCACCTTCAGCAAACAGCACCTTTCCCCTTTTACAGTAACCAACGTACTGTCTTTGAGAGTTGCTTCAGTCTCAAAAAAAACCAAAACAAAATCTGCCTGTAAAGTTTCACCCAGAACAAAACCAAAGCACTCTGTTCTCCTTCACCTCTAACAACCAACATCATTTTATTCTGACTGCTTTATGTTTTCCCACCTTTCTTCCCTTCAACAGGTAATTCTATTTTTCCTGATACAGCCTTTCTATTCCATTCTTTCAATATTTAAGAATTAGAGGAGCCTTTACACCCCATCAGTGCACATGCATCACAGAGCCAGATTTATTAAACACTCACCACAAAAATCTTAATGACCCCATCATGTCTGAGAAGCTTTTGAGTATCTCAGCACCACCAGAATACAGAGAACAATGATTACTTAGCAAAGCCAGAAGAGCTCAGCTTCTTTGGAGCACTTACAACCACCCTACATCTATATGAAAACACAAAACTGAGAATAATACCAGAGATCAAAATTATTGTTGTGGATTTTTTTTTAATAAAGGAAATTAGAAGAGGTTGGAGGGGAAAGGAATAATCAGGCTAAATCCATAGCTTTCAGCTAAATCTATTAACAGGGCGACAATGCTCAGCCTCAAAAGAAGCTCAGGATTAAAAGCAAGACTATTATGTATTTTACAATTTAGATCTAAACTTCTATAATATGACATAATCCTTATAAAAATAACACTGACACAGTGTTTCGTACATCAAGCTTGAAGAGGTTCAAAAACACTGAATAACAAACCTGAGAATTCAAGTAACTCTCTCTTCAAACCTTTCAGCAATTTACGACAGCAGGGACCCTTCCTGCAAATAAGGGCAGGATTTATCTCACTTGCCAAAAGACACCATGGGTGGGAGAAGTTTACCCCACCTTAAGGGGAAACAGGGATTGGGAATACAGATCCATGCAGGTTCATTAAACAAACTCATGCATCTGAAAATGTTCATACATTTTGCCCTTTCTTAACTTTTCCTTGTGAGTCTGTCTGTGGCTACCAGTGGTGACACAAAACTGCTCCGGACAGTAATTTGCCCTGCAATTGCACACACATCTAACTGAGTAACTACTCAAAACTGGCCAATTTGGACCTAAAGAAACAGGAAAATTCACTACTTTTGTCCTGAGACCCAGTCAAATGCCTACCAGTTCTCTAAGGTTTTGAAGAGTGGGAAGACCGAAACAAATTAGTTCAGTTTCCACTACAAAGTCATTTATCACAAAAGAAAATACCAAATTCAAAATGTAATTTGATATGTTTGCTGTACAAGCACCTCATCAAGGTCGTAACAGTTTTCAGTAAATGATTAACCAGTCTCAGGTACAGATTCAGATACTTTTTAATCAACACCGTTAGTGAGCAAATACATTATTTCAGTTTCTATCTTGCACATACAGAATTTCTTTTCCACTTTATGACTTCTACACCTATTTCTTGCTCATATTTAACATTTTCATGTCTTTGAACAGAATTAATATACTACAGAATACTCTGGTGTACTTTGCGTAACATAGAAAAAAATCCAACAACGATGTCTTCTTTTGGAATCTTGATTAGTTTATCCCATAGCAGGGTTCAGTGTCATCAAAACTGCATCAAGTTTTCCAGTGTTAAAAATGAGCAAAACACATAACCTTTTAAGGGCAGTTAAGAGACTACTATTATTCTGCCTCCACAAAGCTTTTAAGATTAAAATGATAGTTTGCATCTCTTACACCAGTGACAGTTCTAACATGGATAAAATTCACTTTTATGTGTTGTCAGATGACTATTTTTATGCTAAAGAGATAAAAATCTGACATTTCCTAGTAGAGAAGATTAGTGGGTTTTTTTTTCCTTCTGGCTTACCAATGAAAAGCTCTCTTTGCTTATGACTATTTTCAGTATTGCATAGTCATATTGGCAAGCCTATGGCACCCTTGTGTTTTGCCATTAGAAGTACACAAAGGAAAAGCCTGGCATTGAGCACTGCTAAGAGAAACAGCTCCTGAAGGTCCCACATACACCTACACTGGTCTGTGGACAGATTCCAAAAAATCAGATGGGATGGAAGGGAATAATACACTTACTGTTAACACAGTCTACCTCTTAGACTGAGCACTAAGGGGCACCTAATTTAAAGCAATGGTGATGGACACACAAATAACAAACTCCTACTACACCCGAGTAACCCTCAGAGCACAACCCTGCCTACACTGTGAAGCCAGTGAATCCAGCACTGCAGGACCTGGTACCACTCAGAGATCTGGGATCTACAGAAACAAGATTAAACTCCTGCTTTGAAAGAGGAAACAATTCTTTTTTTTATTTTTTTTAATCTCCAGTTAGAACTCCCCCCTGCCGCACGCCCATGGGCCACATTCAGTTTGAACAATGGCCCATGTCTCTGGTAATGATATGAATGTTATTATACTTTAATTGCAAAAACTATAATGAGATTAAAAGATTTTGTTGTGAGATGATTGCATTGTAAACTCCCCATTATGTCAAAACCTCAGGTGCAGCAATATTCGAGTTCAAAATGTCTCATACCTTTGGCACAGCTCCTGCTTTTACTTGGCTCATGGGAACCAAGACACAGTAATTGGGTAAACACAACAAAAACTGAGGTAAATTAAACCATTGTACCAGAAGAGAGCAAAACGGCCCAATTTCCTCCCTGGCAGCCAAAGGCAAGTGATTCTGGCACTGGAAAGGCAGATCAAGCTGTGCATTCCTCAGTTCTGCCAGAACTGACTCAGGACAATGATCCTACTCCACTGTTCAAGAAAAATCAGGAATGTCTGCTGAACATGTACGTGTTCTCCATACTGTGATGAGGCACAGACTGAAATAAGCACTAGACAGGAACACTTAACAGGCTGCTTCTGACTGAAAAACCTTTCTTCCTCAAAGTAAAGGTATGTCATTACATTGATTCAATAAAAATATTTTAATAAATTGCATGAATAGGTCAATACTGTACATTCCATTACTTAAATTCAAAAATGTGCATTACATCAAACAGCAGCAATGCCATGCAGTTAGTGGCGACTACTAACTGTACTGCCACTTGCTAGTGGCTCCATTTCATTGAGTTTTCTCAGTTGAAAAATTAGGAATGTAAATCAGACACTGGGATTTTTAAATTTTTTTTTAATACTTTCCATAAGTGACAGAAATTTCTCCAATATCCTTCAGTTTCCTTTGGCATTGAGATTTACTTTGAAATATCTGATGCTTGATTGTGGCTCACTATGTTTAACTTAAAGAGTTCTGACTATGGTTATAAGCAGGTATGAAATACAGCCCCATAGGTGAAAAATTGACACAGATATTATTTTTCTTACTGTTTTTAAACCAAACCAGACCAAGAATTACAATATTTGAGGCAAACAAGTGACAGTAAAACCACTCTTTACACCCAGACCTAAAAGCACACTTTTCCTACAGTGCGTGGGCTCCCTTCTCTGTCATTGACTTTGAAAAGTGACTGGTAAAAAAAACCATCAGGCTTTTTTAGATGTACACTACTACCATAACAGGGAAAGCTGTTTCTCGACACTACTCACAAGCCTGAAATGAACAGAAGTACAACCACCATTCTACCAGCTACTGCTACCCACTTACTACACATCCTAATATAATTTTTTATAGAAAAAGACAAAACTCAAAAGATCAATTCAGGGTCACAGGAAAAAAAAAAATCAGGGGCAAACGAAGGACTGGCATTCCAGGCATGACAGTAGAGTACAAGGTGCTACTGCTCTGTACTGGATGTACCCTGAAAACTTACTTCTCTTTCTTCACAAGCACTTTGCTTTTCACTATGATCTGTGAACATTTCCTAATTTCAACTAGGGTGAAAAAAAATCACACTGTTCGTGATTCTGGATACGATTTACAGGAGCATACTAAGTTAAGCTATTGTGCACACAATTTTTAATACAGATCTTCTGTGTAATCTAATTGACAATTTTTGAAGGTTTCCTGATGAAAGATGGAGCAAAGCTCATAGTAGGTGGCATAAACTCAGTATAGCACTCAGAGTTCAAAGAGCATAAGCACAAAATACCAGCTTCATTACAACCAAGTAGCACAAATCAGTGATTTACAGAGTACTTTCCCATAGGATGATTTTGTGCCATGATCCAGTGTGAAGAGAGACAAAAAGAGAAACAGAATGTAAACGGTTCTAATTTAACAAGTCAATTAAGTTTACCCAAACAACACGTGAGTTGACACTAAAAACCATTAAAGCTGAAATACCAGAAGCAGAGTGGAGTATAAATCTGAGGCGTGACTGTCTCTCTGGAATGTTGTATCAAGTTACGATAAGGAAGTGCCAGACTACAGCTGTCAAACTGTTTTTCTACACACCAAGATGTTAATGGACTTACATAAATAGGAACCACCACAACTCTGAGAAAACTCATCGATTCAAGTATCAGCTTTTTTAGGATTTCTGGCAATTAAAAAGTAATACTAGAGCAGAAGGAACTTTCATCATCAGATATGCAACTGTACTTCAATAAATACCAATCTGAATCTTTTTTTTCAACAGGTAAGTAAAACAGAGTTCCCTCTGACTGTTACCAATATAACAGTTGCATATCCATGATTTCCTTCAGGATGTCCTTGCTGGATAGTGGCAAATTCTCACTTCCCCCTTCCACATCTCTCCTTTATAAGGTGGGGACTACAGGTAGGACTACAAACTACTTAGATTTTTTTCAGAGGCAGCTCTGGAACCCAAGAGATCTCCTCAGAGCTTCTCTCAGAAAAGCAGAGCAGACAGAAACAAGTGAGAGCTTTACAGACATCCTTTTATTTTCCTTTCTATTCCCTTTATTTTCCCTTCTATTTCTCTCTCTACCCACCCCCATAGAGGAGGATGGAAACTCAGAACCCGGTCAGACAGGCAGGAGAGACCCTGATGGTGTCAGCTGAAGCATGCCAGACATTTGGAGGAAGACAAAAGGTCAGGGAACACTAGGGAAGAAGTGAGTTTTCAGAGAACAAACAGGGAGCATAGAACATTAAAAAAATTAAAAATTAAAAAGTGGAAACCATGATCCACAATTGGGTACACACAGGCTTTGCTTTTCTGTAAAAGACTTTTACATCTATTAAGCTGGAAAACAACAAAAAAGATTAGATTGCTATTAAACATTGTTTTCCTGTCTGCTGCTGTAAAAATAACAGACACAGACACCTTGTTATTTCTCAGTATTGAAAAAGAGCTGTCATCAATAGCAAGAGAACAAAACATAAAAACAAAGTTGCAACATATCCTGGTCTCCAATTTAATTGATTTTCTTTTAATTTGTATTTTAAAATTACTGACAAAATGGAGAAACACTGTCTGAAAGCCTCATTTTAGAAGAGTCTCTGACCCTTGCTTTCCAAGTTTTTTAGAGCCCCTCTGATAGAAAGAATGTAGTAACTTCTGAAGGGAAAAGTTGAGTCAACAAGCAAAGCATTTATGCCAGTGAAAAAAAGATGTTTATGAAGTTAAAACTGTTGTGCTATTTTGAGTTGGCTCTTTTTGGTTTTCAAGTACAGTAGAAAAATGAATATGCACTCTGGAATGGACAGACTTTAAACAGCTGATCAAGAAAGAAATCATTGCTTGACTAACTGAAAGGAATCTGGTTGAATCTCTGGTTATGACGGCACTTCTTGACTAAGGCCTTCAGAGTTTTGTTTGTTTTTAAATCAAATATCCTTGTTTCTAATGTATCCCTATTTCAATATTCCCCTTCCACAACTGAACCCAAGCAGCGATACATGGTACTACTTTCCTTCAGAGATACTCATTCTCACAAATAAAGGACCATTACCTGCTCCCAGAATTCAGGAGTCTGTACAGCCTGACTGAAGCCTGAGCCCAGGAGAACAAACACCTTTCAAGCAGCACTTCACATTATCTGACACTGCAATGGCATGACCCACACAGCCCTCTCCTATTTCTTGCTGACACGTCTCAGATCAAGCCAAACACAGCACTTTTTTTTTATTTTTTATGAGTGCAATCTATATTATGAAGATCAAAGAGATAGCAACAAGGCATGCACTTGCTTTACAGACAAGAAATTAGAAAAACTCCCTGTGCTGAGGTACAATCTCAGCTAAAAGGACACATTTCACAGTGATTAAAGATATAACTATATGCTGATACTACAACAGAGATTGTCAGGGACTGAAATGAAAGACTTGGGAATGTTTTCAAGTATTAGAAAGACAAATCTATGCACTGCACAGAGAAAGAAGGATGCTGCAAAAAACCCAGGAAAGTTAAGAAGTGGCTGACAAATCTTCAAAGCATTGTCAGAAGAGGCAAGACACTGGAAGGTACAACAAAGCAAGTGAAAAATGGAAATTTCCTTGGGCTTTAGGAGTAAGCTTAGAGAAGAAGGCATTTCAGAGAGAGGGAAGCTAAGGAGCCACATTAGTAATAGCAGAAAAATTAAGCTTACAAACCAAACATTAAGTAGATGATAAAAAGAAAAGATCCTAAACATATTTGAATGTGACTTTCACCGGGATTGTGAGACAATGGAAAAGCCAGAAAAGGTCAAAGATGAGAATGAGACTGTGGAGAAACAGAAACATCACATCAAGAAGAAGTAACTGCAAGTTTCCTTAAAATAAATGCTTCATACAGAAAAAGATATTGGCATCTTATGTAGGGAACCATGAGGCATTTCCCAATCAGTAATATGGGCAAATCACCCCCATGACCAGATGCACTGGCAGAGAACAGAAATCCTCCTCCTTTTCCAAGGCTCCTGACTAACCCTTCCTGTTCTACCAGTTCTGCTTTCAAACCTCACCTCTTTATTCGCCAGTCTCCTGATCCACCAGAGATCAGAGATGGATGAGGCAGGAGGATTAATACCTCAGGGTACTTAGGATTTTTGAAACACCATGAAGACAAATTTTCTCTGAAAGCTTTTCATTAGAAACTTCAGAAGTGCTGTTTAAAGCAACATTCGACTCTGACACACACAGTTCTTTTAAAGCAACACTTTCTGTATTTCATTTGGTTTTTTACTATGGTTTTGATTTCTAAGCCTTAACTCCACATCCTCATACCTTTTAAAACATCAAACCCCAAAGACTTTTGATCAGATTTTTATCCTGTGCCTAGTTGAAAGGTGCAATCACTGTTACAATCTAACAAAACTTCAACCTCTTTCGGGTTTTTTGGAAAGCTGAGTTCCACCAAACATACTTGGAAGTCCTGGAGATAATTCCTAAATGAGTCATAAAAAACGTCATTTAACTATATCAAGCACATCAGTCTATTTTTATTATTTCCAATTGCGCCACTTGCATAAATCTCTTTCTACAAAGTAATTAACTGTACACGGGTGAATGCAATCTGAGTAAGCTCATATATGCAAGCAAGCAAAAAAAAAATCCCAAAACCACCACAATAATGGAATCAGTCAAGGGAACTTGTTTTTCCATTTTCAGAAGCCTAATTAAAAGTCCCACCATTATTCTGAACATCTGAATGCAGAAAACACCGTAAAAACTAATAAGAGCAACAACTCACTGGGAGCCTCTCACAGCAGGAGATTAGACTCCCCACAAAATTCCAAAACTCCTCCCTAAGTGAGATGGTCCCTACATCAGCAGTCTGGGACATCCCCATCACACCCAGCTTCAGCAAGGTCTGTGCTCAGTCCTAATCTGGTCTAGATTTTCAAAACACACTAACCAAATTAATGTTATCCTCAGGAACAGCACAGAGCCAACTTCTCTGAAAGCAGGCATGTATCAAATAAATAACATCAATGAAGCCAGGAACTTTTTCTCAACAGTCTGGCCAGTAACTTTGGGAGAAGTATTAGCCAGGCAATATAACTATACTAGACAAATATAATCCAAATGCAGATCTGGGAGGAAATCATCATAAGGTAATAGGGATGAAGTGGAAAATGCTACCACTGGCACTGGCTTTAGTGTTTATACAGCCTCAGGAATAAGTAGCTGTAAAATTAAGTTTGAAAAGAGTGGAAGACAAGCATGTGACAGCTATGGTAATGGCACAAGTGGAGCAGTGCACTGGCTCCAGGTGTTTCACACCTCCTGTCACTGCCTTTTCTATAACCACCTCCCCCTGCACCCTCCCCTCACACAGCTCCATTCTGCCCCAGAGGAGAAGACAAAGGCAGCGGCAAAGAGGAGAGTTACAATTCCCACCCCCACAGAAACTCTTCTACTCTCAGTTTCAGTATCACACTTACCCTGTTTGTTTTTAAGGCCTTTAACCAATTCCTACAACCAAGGCTTTACTTTGTGTCTCATGCACGGCCACAGAAACATGATAAATACTTCGGCAACTAATACATTTTCCCAGCTGCATTGCTGCTCTCTCCTGACAGTGAACTTTGGGGTTACAGTGCACCACTGATGTTCTTGTCATTCTCTACATTCCCCAGTTTTGTTAAACCCCGCCTGTGCAGGATGGACTTTTCCTGATACACTGCACAGAACACCTCCAAATCCCATTTAAATACACACATACCTATATATACACTTTTACAGGGCCTTTTCCAATGAGCAACTCCTCAAATAACTCATAGACATCCTATATTTCAGCTATTATCTGTCCTCTAGGCAGAGGCATCTTTTAAGGCACAGGAAATGTTGCATGTATTCCTAATATTTTTCTAGGTACATCTGGTCTTTGAGAAAACTTCAAAATGGCATAATTCTGTATTTTTATTTGAACGTATAATGAAGAGTTGATTTCCTCCTATATGTAAAGAAATATGATGATGATGCACAGATATTCTTGTGGGTTAGCAATGAAAAAGATAGAAAAAAGAAAAATTTTGACTGCCTATTAGTTTTCACCAGAAACACAATTTTACATTCACTGCATTGTATTTTAAAGAGATTCCATCTGCTCTATCTGTTGTGCACATTAATATTCAGAAGACATCTGCAGTGTGCAGACCAAGCTTTTAATTGGAATCATGTCACAGCTACCATAACACAACACAGAATGTAAATGTTGGCTATCTGCACTTGGCAGCTGCTTGGCAGGCTCAGCATAAAGTCCTACTGAGACTGATAGTGTCTTTAAATAATGCAGTATCAGGATATAAAAGCTATCTTGAGAAATCAAATATTGACTATCATATCCATAACTAATATAATTTACTAGCACCCTAAACTACATATAAGTAAAATATGGTTCATATTCAGCCATCATTTTCAAAGAGAGACAACAAATTGATACAACTGAGCACTCACATCTTTCACTGTGATAGATACTTAAGCAAATTTAACTTGTACACAAAAGGGGGCAATGACAACTGAACCTCAGTGCAACCAAAATGGTGCAATAAAGCTCAAAGCATTTATAAAAATCTAAACCTCAAGCATTGCTAAGGACATAAGAGCACCTGAATAAAAATTCAATTAACAGGTGCACTCAGTGAATTAAGATACTTTCCTACAATGTCAGGCTAATTATTTGAGAATGAACAATATCGTTACCTTTTCTTGGAATTAAAAAAAAAAACCACCCAACCCTGAGTCAACAGCATTATCATCTGCTTCAAATTCTTGCCAAACCATGGTAACACAAAATTACATTTTCCCAGTCACCTGCATATTTTCTGCTTGTACTCTGCTGTAAGTTTCTGACAAATGGGGCAGTGAGCAGCAATCTACAGAGAGAGAACTGTATGTGTGTGTGTGCAGGTTTATTTATACACATAAACCAAAGCTCTGTCCAATACAAGCAACTGGTTGTTACACTGACAAACTGATCTTGGATACCTTGCAGGAAATTTCAGTCTAATCAGTATGTAAGAATGACAAAGGAACTCTAAGAACAGCAACACTTGCTTTTCATGAAATACACATTTCCTTGGGAAATTTATATTCTACCACCTTTGCTACTGTACTGTAACAAACACAAAGCCAAAATTCAAGACCACAAGCCATTAAGGTACACAGTTATACCCCCACAAAAATAATTATGCAAGTAGAGGCAACATCAGAAGAGAGTCATCATAAGCCAGTGTCCTCCTCTGATAGTCTAATTGGATTACTGGATCCTCTTAGCTTCACAGCAGCTCCCAACACAGATAAGGGAGTTAACAGAAGGGGAAGACACAATGGTTTGTGTTCAGGGCATGCATGCACTCAATGTGTATGCTCAGTCTCAAGCCTGCACTTGCAGATCTGCCACCATTTGATGGGAGGGTAGAAAAATAAAGAAACAGAGAAGGCAGAGCTGGGTTTCAGTCCCAAACCTGAGAACACAACAAACCTATTGCTGACCACTGCTTGTAGCAGCACTTCCAATCTGTGTCAATGCCAAGGAAAAAAGGGCTGGGCTGGTCTTAGCCTTTTCCATCAGTGATGTGCAGCTGGTCTGCTTAAGTTTGGACTACAACAGAAAAGAAAAATTATCATGGGCAGCTGCAGATGAGATGCAGCCTAAGAAGCTTTTCCTTCCACCTCTGAGCTGTTTAGTCTCAGACAAAACAGGTTGGAGTCACTCTCACAGTCAGGTGTGTCTCATGTGACAGTATGAAACAACTGAACTACTTCTACAAAAGAACAATTTATAAGAAAAATATGGAACAGGAGATTTGAAGCTCAGCAGAAACAACCAGCAGCATGGAGAGAGCCAGGTGTGTCACACACCCAGCAGGTATGTTACATTTGCCAGGTCAACTTGAGTTCAGAATTGATTAATTACAGGGATCTAGGTAAAATTTAAGAATAGCATTCTACAGATAAAACAGGCACATAAAAGTCCACAGTTCTTTGCCTGGGTCACTCCATTACCAATGAAGTATTGGTATTTCATT
>NW_005054317.1:6284091-6285232 GCF_000277835.1 Geospiza fortis
TTACATAAGACAAAACTGCAATAGGTTGTGCTGTCAACTGATTTGATCTGAATGAAAGAGCACACGGAATTTCAATCAAGTGTCACTTCAAGCTGATTCAGAGCTTAATCTCACACATCCACATTTAACTCAAGGCATAAGCACACATTTATGTGCCAGGCAAGGGATGCTGGTTGCAGGGTACTCTGGACAGCTTCTGATGCAATGTTGCTATGTCAGGGAGGTGGGCCTTCCCTCCTCTGTGGTATTTGCAGGGGTCCCCAGGATGAGGTGAGAGATGAGTGAATCTGACTCCATGTCCTTAGAAGGCTAATTTACTATTGTATGATATTTATATAATATTAAAGAATACTAAATACTAAAACTATACTAAAGAATAGAGAAAGGATAAAGGCACAAGGCTACAAAGAATGATAATGAAAAACTATTGTATGATATTTATATAATATTAAAGAATACTAAATACTAAAACTATACTAAAGAATAGAGAAAGGATAAAGGCACAAGGCTACAAAGAATGATAATGAAAAACTCGTGACTGACTCCTCAGAGTCTGACACAGCAGATGGTGATTGGTCTTTAAGTAAAAACAATTCACATGAAACCAATCAAACATGCACCTGTTGGTAAACAATCTCCAGCCACATTCCAAAGCAGCAAAACAGGGAGAAGCAAATGAGGTAATATTGCTTTTTCTCTGAGGCTTCTTATCTTCCCAGGAGAAGAAATCCCAGCAAAGGGATTTTTCAGAAAATGTGACTGTGACACCTTCTACTCAGCCCTGGTAAGGTCACACCTGGAGTTCCTTGTCCATTTCCAGGCTCCCCAGAACAAAAGCCTCATGGACATACTGGAGAGAGTCCAGCAAAGGGCTGTAAAGAAGAAGAGGGGACATGGAGCATCTCTGGTGTGAGGACAGACTGAAAAAGCTGGAGTGTCAGCCTAGAGAAGATAAGGCTCAGAGGAGTTCTTATCAATACCTGAAGGGCACTGAAGGACAATGGAAGCAGTTTCTCCTCACTGGCACTCAACAGGACAAGGGCCAGTGACCACAAAGTCAAATCCAGAAAGGGTCCACCTGAACATCAGGAAGGAATTTTTTACTGCCAGGGAGACCATCCACTGGCATAAATTGCCCAGA
>NW_005054317.1:6285684-6296794 GCF_000277835.1 Geospiza fortis
GCGGTTCTGCAGCCTCCATCCCCTGAGATACTGAAAAGCCACCTGGATGTGGTCCTGGGCAACCACTACAGGCAGTCCAGCCTCACAAAAGGGGCCAGGCAAGACCTCCAGAGGCACCTTCCAAACTCAACCATTCTGTAATTCCACAGAGACTTTCAATAGCTTATTAAAATTGATGCTTTGCTTCCAGTTTAACTTCCAATGCAAGTAGAAGTAAAATCCATCTGCAGGTAGATGCATGTAGTTTCAGGTATCCTTTTTCCAGGTAGGTAACTACAAATTCTGACACAGCCACTGCACAGATTTTGGGCTGTTGGGGTTTAATTTGTTTGGCTGAGTTTTTTTAAGGGAAGAAAGGAAGAGCAAGTCTGAGAAATAGCCTGGGCTTCTACACATTCTTATTATGGGCACAATCTTCATCACCGCAAACTGAGCACTTTTTTGGGCATTTTTAAAAATGTTCAGTATTGACACTGCTGCAATATACCAAACTACTTCTTATTCTAATAATGCCACATAAAAATCAAGGTGCATCCACATCCTGGACAGCCCTGAGCAGGAGTATCAGCCAGCTTAGCCAGTGTCACAAAAGGCATCTATTATCAGCTGATCAGCTACGACCTTTCTAGGATTTAGCACTCTATCCTGCACAAGTAATCACCTCTGAAGGCTCATTCTTGCATGAACAATTTCTAAATCACCTTTCTCAAACCAGTCTTTCTCAAAATAACAACAATTTTAAAAGCTGGCTCAATTCTTCTGGAAGTCTAATTTTTACAGTTTTGGTGGATTTATATTAAGTGCTTAAAAAGACTGTTGATGTATTGTTGATTTTGGAAATTACAGAAAATTTATTCAAAGAACTGGTGTTCCCATATGATGATACATTAAAAAAAATTGCAGAAAAAATTGTATAATACATCACACCACATTTTTTAATAACCCAAACCAGAAACCAGTTGCTTATAAGTTCTACATATACTCGGAATTGAAGTGATTTGCTCTCCAGTTAAAAAAAAATAATAAGAAGGCAAAACAAAAACCAACACACCAAACCCCCCACACCAACTCACAGTTTGTGTCCTTGCTATATACAGATTTATCTACAGTAGTGATAGAAGAGGTACACTGGATTTACAGGGTTTTATGCTGTAATGGGAGCTTCAGAGTCACAACACTGGACACACACGAGGTTTTCTGCCTTGCTTTCCCTCATCTCCAAGGTGCAGGATCCTCCAAGTAAGCACAACTGACTCTGCAATTCATGATAATTTTCTTGTCTGGTGCTTTTCTAGTGAGAACAAAATGTGAATTGCACCCAGTGCCTCTCCAGCAGCCAGCACAGGCTCTGCAGGAGGGTGGCAGCCAGAGGACTGAGGGGTGACACAAACTGATCAGGCAGAATGCACACAAGAGAATGAGGGATTCTACAGAAGCATCATTAACATCTCTGGCAATTTTGTGATATTATGAGCATAGAACATGAAGTACTACTTCACTGCCAGTACAATATATTCATCAGTAATTCACAAGTGAGCCTTGTTTCATTGAGATATAATTTGGTTACAGCTTCTTTTAGTAAATAAAGCATAAATAAATTTGAGTGGATTAGAAATATGTATGTTTTAAATTTTAAAACTGTTTAATCTCCTAATGTGGTCAATCTTAAGGTTATGGTACACAACCAAATTAGTAAGCAAGAACAACTTCTGTACTGCATCTCAAAATAAAGTGTTTCATAGCTTTTCTTCCTTCAGATTTACACTTCTAACAACATTATATCAACATTCAACAGTTACTTACAACATATAGCTGTAAAAAGAATCATCTCCATGTGAAAATGTATTTTGACAAGACAGCCCCCCACACACACTTCCAGTAATTGCATCCTGTGCACTTTCACAGGAAGAGGATTTTTGGGAAAGAGGAAGGGTGAAGGCAGACATATGTTCTGTATCCTAAGCAGGGATAATAGTAAAAAATATCACTGTGTTCTACCCAGACCAGGGAAAATCCTCTTTATAGAGTCACTTAGGTTGGAAAAGATCTTTAAGATAATTCATTGAGTCCAACCACAAACCCAACACTGCTACATCCACCACTGAGCCAGGTCCCTGAGCACTGTGCCAAATCTGCTCATGGATGTCCAAAGTCTCAGCAAGAGGCTTGGACCAAGAACATTCATTCTGACAATTTTTGGATGCAACAATAAAAAATTCCTTGACCAAACTGAGGCACAGCAGGTGGCAAATGCTGCATGGTTCAGCTTCCAGATGAATTGATTTTTAGGAGCAGAACTTCTAGGATACTCCCCCGAGTCACACAGTGCTTCACAACAAATGTACACACTGCAGATCTTCCAGCTATGAAAAGCTAAGAAAAGCTAAAACCACTAGCAAAATCAGTACACATCATGCAAAGTTATATTATTTCATAGTGCTATGAAAAAATTGGTAAAACAGTTAATAATTACACGTTTCCAGCAGTAAGAAATTAAAATTATTTCACAGGGATTTAAGAGATGCTTGCTCATAAAAAAATACAAGTTGTGTTTATGGCTTTTTATCATAAAGTTACAGGATCTTAAAATTAGAATTAAAAACATAGATGTTTAACACTACAAAAATTGGTCTCTGAATATCCCCACTCTGAATAGGATTCATTTTTAGCATTTTATAACAAAACTACACATGTAATCTTTCCCCCACCCCTCCCCAAAGGTGTGAAAGACAGAAGGCTAAATATTAATCTATTCTAATAAGCCATCTTTCCTAATTTATGAATCTGAGAACCCTGTGAGTCTTACAAATACTTAAAAATTTTAATCAGAAACATTGGTAACATCAAATGTTTGAAAACTGTTTCTGAAAAATAATTTTTTTCAAAAGGAATAAATGTAATAAGGGTTAACTCAATCTTAGAATTTTCATTCCAGGGCTGTACAAGAGAAATCTTTCAGAGAGGGGTACCCCCATACCCATGAGAACCAGCTCCTTCACTACAGATGTCCTTGAGGAAGCAATTCTTCCTGAACAATCATCATTAGCACAAGTGTTGCCACAAAAATAAGTGTTTACTGGAGCCTCACCAGGAAAAATAACACAAAAATATTTGTGGGGTTTTTTTTTTAATTTCTTCTATGGAACACAGTTTTCTCAATAGGAAGCAGAAAACAATATGCTGTCCCAAGGGAGGAAGAACCAAAATGGAAATGAAGAGCCATTGTGACATCCTGCTTCATAGCAGTTTGTCAATATGCAATCACCAAGAATGAGGAAATTGGCACCACAGTTGATTCAAAAATACAGAGGAAAACTACAAAGCAGTTTCTCAACCCTCATCCAAAACCCACATTTCATTCCCTACACAAGCTCCACATGTTTTTACAATGCTCAGATCCAGAAGGACAGAACAGTGACTGCTGGGAGAACATGCACTTTCCCTCCAACCTGCAATCCTGACCCTTCCTCACACAACAGCTCAGAGAAGGATTTTGTGACAATTTGCTCAGTTCTGCCGGTCAGGCCCCTGATCTGACCATCCCTTCACTAACACCCAAAAAGGAATGCAGGGTTCCAGACTTCTGTAAGATGACCTCACACCAAAAGCTGACATCATGCCAGCCCCTGCAGGCTGGAGACCATTTCTGAACAGAAGCAAAGCTGTTCTGCAAGCCACCAGGAAATAAAAGGAGAGAACAGAGAGTGCCTTAGCATTTCTTACAAACTAAACCCCAAGGTGCTTGTTGGTTTTAAATGACAATAAAAGCAATGCTACAGAAGGAATACCTGCAAGTCCCTACCTCATGCCCTGAAGAGCTGTTCCTAAAGATGATTTCTCCCCTAAAGGGAATTTCCACATCTATGCACAGTATGCACAGAGAGCTGCCACGAATTATCATTTGCTATTTCTACAGAGAAAAGAAATGTATGGAAAGGACTAGCAGCAAAACTGCTACTACTAAAATGCTGGCCTTTATTATACATGATTTATTGTGTATTTATGAGACAGAGGGCAAATCCTAGCAGTGTGAAAACTGTAAGACAGGGTGCTTTCCTCTGAATCTCCTCTCTCTTCTAAGTATCCTTCCCACTAGAGCAGAGAACATTGCCATCATCCCCACAATTCTCACAGGAAAACATCAATGACCACAAAACTGCTGCTTGTTTTGCACAGTGGATTTCTGGAGTTTCTATCCAATGGCCCCTCTTTCAGATCCATATTTTTAAAAGGAAAAAAAAAGCTTTTGCATTAAAGGATCCCATAAGCACACAACCTTTATAAGTATTCCTATCATAGAACGACTATGCAAGTCTTTTATGCAAGAGCATTTTGTCCACACTCAAGATTCCCCAGATTTCCCCCCAGTTGCTTTTCTAACCAATGTTTGTTTGATTTATTATTTTCCTTATCTGTTTCATATTACAGTGAGGTATAAAGACATGAAAACTGCAGACTGGAGAAGAGTACACATCATTTGCTGAGGAACTGACAGCACCTCAGGAAAAAAATTAAATCTGCATGAATCAAAGAATCTTGATGGATCAAAAACCACCAAACAATTGTTACATACCAAAGAAGTACTGATGCAAAGACAGGCATGGAACACAAAGAACCATAACTAAAGGAATCTACAGGACCATCACAGAGGAAGGAATAACATCCCTCTAAAAAAGGAACCAGCACGTTTGTTGAGTTATATTCATTACTGTCTCCCTCTTCTTTCACAAGAAAATATGAATGATCATTCATGAAGCTGAAAACGTTACTGAAGCCAGTGGGAAACATTCATAGCTCATCTTGGCTACATTTCCAGTCTTCATTTGAATAATGAGCAACTGCTCTGTCAGACATTAAGGTTTTTAATGACTGACTGGTGAATAGCTCCAAGTGAGCTTGTTCTCTGCTGTCTCCTCCTCTTCCCCAAGATCTCCATTGTTCTATTTTAGGTAAGAGGGTACAAGAAAATTTCAGTATTAGCATGAGGGGAACACTGACAGAATTGTCTCAGAATTATAATATCAGTTTATTAAATGAACAAAAAATAGCAAAGTTAAATAGAAGCTAATGTTCAGTACAATATCTAGTACTGATATACAATATCTTCCTTTACCTTAATTTTAGAGCCAGCTAGAAAAACACAATTTCAGAAGTGTCTTACAACTTTTCTCACAATAAACTTCTTCAACAGGGAAACACAGGCTTTTAAGAATTCAGCAATTATTTATAATGGCTAGTTACCCACTCCAGAGTTACTTATCCTCTTTTAGAAGCCAGTACACAGAGTAACTGCAGGATATCAAGAGAGCAGAAACAGTCAAGAATTTATCTGTACAGTTATAGCAACTATCTAAAGCTCTTTCTGAAAATAACAAGCTTAAGAGTTACTGAAAAGTTATGGGTATGCAACAGACTACAAATATGAAATTAAATGAAATTTTAAACAAACAAAGAAAATACTGCATGCTTCCTCACATTTTAGGACATACTGATCACTTAAAGCAGAACAATTATGTCAAGCCACTAACTATAAGCTGAAGTAAGAGGGCATCTTTGTCAAGAGATTGTAAGGAATATCTAACAGATGTTACAGGAATATTAACAGTGCTGAGGGCAGGACATTACAAATAACTCTAAGTGTACTATGTCAAAACTGCAAGAAACTTAGCTTTGATAATTAACATAGAAGCTTATCCTTCCTGATGTAAACCAATATACATTTAGCAATATCCAAGGATAGCTGAATTTCAGTCAAACCCATTATAATTCTCTGTTTCCCAGCCAGTCAGCACCTTTTATCCCTCTGCTTCACACTTCTAGGTAAGGATGTATTACAGACACATTCTCATTAAATTTCCTTTGTATGAGGACTACTGATGAAACATTCCTTCAAGCCCCACTGAGCTACAATTGGTGGCTTCCTTAGAAGTACATTACTTAGTTCAAAAAATTCCTAGTCTAACCTTGTAATACAGTAACTGCAACCTTAAGAAGAAATGCTCAAAAGCAATTTTATTGTGATAAACAAATACAGAAACAAAAATGCCTCCAGGGGGAAAAAAAAAAGTATTTACATGCTCTGTCCAAACAACTAAAAAGAAGTAAAATCAGTCTCCCTTAATACTTAGTCTATCTTCAAAATTCCCCCATGAGAACAAGATAAATAGAGGGAGTGAAGTTCCATTAGTACTAACAGCAGCTACTCTACTTAATCCTTCAGATTTAAGTCATGCAGAACTGCCTCTGTAAAAGCAAAGACATGTGCAAGTATAGCAGCTGCACAACAGTAGTCCTTCATATTTATGTTAAACACATTCAAGATACTGTGCTGCCAAAAATTAATATAATTAGAAAATTAAATGCAGAGATATATTCCTCTTAAAACACAGATGCATCACTAATACTTTGCTTTACAACTGATTTCATGTCATTGAAGGAGACCAATGAATAAATAAAACTCTAAAGCTTCTTCTATACCTTCTGTTCACTAGGCTTGTTTGAACATACCTTTTAGAACATAAAGCAGGAACGTGCATTTCTTTTCTTTGTATACCAATTCAAAGGATCATGCAGTCAGATCATAGAATTGTTTAAGGTGCTAAAGACCTTTAAGATCACGGAAGCCAACCATTAACCCAGCTTTTTCCTCTACCTCCCTAAAAATCTAGAGACTGCTCATGGAGAGCACAAAACACTTTTGTTGTAACCACTACTGAAAAAAGAGGTAGGCAGAACTAGTAATTATCAGATTATGAGAGTGCTCACTGTGCTACCTAGATTTTAAATACGGTAGCTAGTCTTTGGATTTAATTAATACTGCACATTTGAAGAGAAAGCTAGTGTGCTTTATTACCAGTTAATTAACAGTTAAGGATGAAGTAGGTAGGTGAAAGCACTAGTAAAAACTTGAAAGTACTTTAATTTTAAAGATGGTATCTCACAGCAACATGTGCAATACTCCATGAATCTCATTTATATCTGAAAACTCGAACAGTATTTTTCTAAAGGACCACTACTATTCTTATGCTATACTGCAAAAGTTTTAACATCATCCAATTCCTGTAATTCAATAGGTTTCATTGAATTATTTCAGGGAAACAGCAAGGAGTTATGCCTAACCTGTGAATTGATGTAGGCAGAGCATAAATGCTTTGTGATTGATATAACAGAGGGATTTCTGAGGAATTCCACAGGCCATCAGTTCAGAATAAGCAAGCATAAGCAAATGATACTTAAAAATAAGACGATAGGCAATCTAAAACAGGTTGAATTTAATACCAGGTGTTTCCATTAGCAATTAAATAGTTAAATATTTCAAAGATGCACTGAACCCTTATTCTGTACCACGTTCAAGATCTAATGATGTAAACGAGCATTTCTCTACTCCCTTCTGCTCAGATATTCTACTGATGTTTTAAAGATGACATTTAGCAAATCCTCGAATTTTAATTGAGAAGCTCACTGCAGAGCTAAAGAATCTTTTCACCTGCCCATCCAGATACATATGCACCATTTCCCATCACAACAAGAGAGCATACTAAACAGGATTATTTCAAAAGCAAAATACTAAGAAGTATCTCTTTTGCTCAGGGAGCAGCTGAAAAGTACATCATCTTTCCTTCAGTATCAAGGCAAAATCCTGAGAAGGAAAAATTTTATTTGCAATAAAATAATTGTAATTAGTTGAAACATCTGAGTTGATCCAATTAGTGTAATCCCAAAAATATTTCAGTCCCATTGTTAGTTATACTTAATACCCCCAAGAACACATATAGGTGGTTTTGTTATCACAAAAAATAAGACAAAACAGCAAGTTAATCCTGCAGAACTTTGCAGCTTTGTGCAACTGCCTCAAGGGACAGGGAAGCAGAGCCTCTGCCTTCTTTCAGGTGTGCTCCTCAACAGGAGGTTTCCCCCAGCAGTAACTGAAACAGTGAACAGACCATTTCTGTAGTGTTAATTTCAGTCTTAACACATCCATTCAGAGCCTGCTTGTTAAAAGTACAAGTGTCATGGTCAAGGACACACTTAAAGAATACATATCTGGCCTTGGTTACATTCTCAGGCTGATTTTTTAAGGTCTCGCTTTGTCACCTTTCCCAACCCTCCCAACTTCTCAATTTTGCAGTTAAATCCAACAAATAAAGGCTCTGAGGGAAGTGTTGCATCTCTTAAATTCTCTGCCACAGCCCAGTGGATAAATGTTGCTGGGGGCTCCCCACAACTATCATAATTTTATTTTCACACACGCCTTACAATGCACTCTGCTGAACAGCCACATCCTCATACCCTTTGATCGCATGTACAAAAACAGTTAAAACCAAGGATGAAACTCCAGGGGGGTCAGACAGGAACCATAAACCTGGAAATAATATCCTAAGCATCACCTAAAAGCGATCATCCTAAGAGAATGAAAGCTGGTTTTTTTTTGTAGCCTAGCTAGTTTCAGTGACTTTTACCACATGGATGGAGTTCCACTATGGCATCACTATGGGTACTTGAAGACATTTGCCACAAGGCTTACAGCAAAGGCCAGGACCTCCCTCTGACTTGCCTCTGTTACCATATGCAGTCAGCACACAAAAAACTCCACATAACTTATCTGCAATGTTATCTCAGTCTGAGTGTGCAGACGCAGTCCAGTGACATACACAGATTTCATACTGGGCCAGACACACACACGAAGAAAAGCACATTTCCAACATACACAGTAAGGGTAATTGTTTAAACTAGCTGTAAGTTTCCTTAACATAGTCATTTACGAAAACAACTGGTCAATTCCATCTTTTTATTTATAAACAGACATGGAAACATGTTTGAAAGATCCATGTGACCTGCCACAGCAATTCAAAGGTAACAAAGCATAACCTAGGAGAGCACAGTGAAACTCACCAAAGTCTTTCCTAAATTGTCTAAGATGAAAAACTGCAGTCTTTACAAACAGTATTCAATTCAATGAGATTATCTGGCTCTCTCATTGTGTATGCTTTCCCTATCTCCACATCTTCTTTAAATACTAAGCAGATATGAGCACCCAGGATCTTGTCTTCCACGAGGCCCAAGTACTGTCCTACCTATGACAGTGATCAGGTACCAGAATCTCTAAATTAACATTTTTCATTGATGGAGACAAAATTACACCAGAAACCTAAATAAGACACAGCCATGGTTGACTGTCACTGTTAAACAATGCAAGAAAGAATCATTTCCCTGACCCTCCAGAGGGATCCTCACCTGCTGTCACAGAGAACATGGCACTGTTCCTGGGAAGCCACAAGGGGGGAACTGCTTGGGTTTTCAGAGAGGAAGCAAAACAGCATTACTGACGGTGGCACTTGCACAAAGGGCTCTACTACAAGAAGTGACAGTGCCCAGCCTTGTTAATTTAATTTTCTCTCTGACCAAGATAGAAAGATGATAAGCAGAAACATGAAGCAAAGGAACCACCCTCCTGCTTTGGACAGCCTCGCTATGGAAAGCTGCATTTGAAAAGCTGTACACCACCAATAAATTTTTACATTTTTATATGAAAACATTTAACTTCAGAGGATCCCTCCAGCTGCAGTTCAACATTCAGAAATAAAATTTTACACTTACTTGCCTGAAGACAGTATTCGAAACCCCAAATCTAGGTAAACTGATCACAAAATAGCAAAATTTCACCCAAAGACATTAGACTTCCTGGTGGAGCGGGTTTTTTGTTTGGTTTTGTTAGTTGGGTTTTTTTTGTTTTTGTTTTTTTTTTTTGTGTTTTGGGCTCATTTTTATTAAGGAAAATATTAAATACGAAGACATTGCACATTTTTAAGAATTACATCCAACTATCTACTGACATTTTTCCAATGTGGAATTTAATTTTAAAATACATTCCACAAGAAAGTCTAACTTCTTTCATATTTAGATGTTCGAAAATACTGCTGACTTGGTTGCAGGGCAAAAAAAATCACTTGTCATTTCCATAAATCTGTGCTCATATTTGAACATTCCCTTAAATTCAATTCAGTCACCACCAGTGTCCACACCTTTACCCTTCACCTTTCATCTATTCTTCTTCATGCCCTAAACAGAGCTTCTCTCTCATGAGAAAAAACATCCAAACCCAGACACTGACTGCAAACTGGTTTTGAATTCTATCTGTCCATTTCACTCTTGTCCCCTTGCACATTCCATGTCCTGTTTGTCTATTTTCATGAGCTTAAGATATGTTTCACTTTGTGAAGTTCCCAGCCTGAAAGCACTGCAAAAATAGCTGGTGTCTCAATGTTTCCTTAATAAAAACAATTATTGGTTCCATAGCTTAATTTCTTCCTGCTTCTCTGAAACTGTTAACCAGGGAGTAGATTTTAAGAGCACACTGCATCCACAAGGTGACATCCAGTAATTGGTCTAAAAGAGGATCCTCTATCAATAAAAGTCAGAAACCTTTACGTTATAGGTCAAGGGCACAAGACCTTCAAAGGAGGGCACTGAAAGTTCAGGGAAAGCACGCCTTTTCTCACCTTTCCCTCCCCTTTAAGCTACTTTCTAATAATGAGAAAGTATTCAGTCCAAAAAATTCTGGGTGTGACAAGCACCACCATTCACAGGCATTTTAAATAACTTCTCACACTAAGGCTCGATTACAAACACTCTGCATAGCCTAAAACACAGTACAATTCTGACAGAATCAAAATTTCAGTATCACAAGTGGCATTTCATTGTCCAGCTCAGGTTAAGTATCTTTTCCATCTTCGAGGCTGGCAGTGTAAACAGCAATATACAAGTGGCTTTTAATTTTAATATGTTGCTAAATAGCGAAAGTTATTTCAGTGCTTTAAAACAGCCACTTTAAATACACAACAGCGGCAATAAACCACCCCAGTTTCACAGAGAAAATCCCAACCACACTCGTCCACGATGATTTAAAGACAGAAATGTAAAGATAAGTACAGAAGAGGTTGCACAATAACACATGATCTTCCCTATCACATGCTTGGCAGCGCGCTCGCTGCCCGGCGATACCCGGTCAGACCCCGGGGCACTTCGGCCGCCCGGGGCAGCGCCGGACACCCCCGGCACGGGGCTCCGGCCCAAGTGTCGGGGCCATCCGGGGCTCCCGGAGCTCGGCCGG
>NW_005054317.1:6297533-6314562 GCF_000277835.1 Geospiza fortis
GTCGTGAACCCCCGGTCACGGCGGGTTGGGCCGGCTGCGAGCGGTGTGGGGAAAGCTCCGGGCCACAGCTGGCGGCGGGGTGTGGGGAGGGGCGCGGGTCAGGCAGGCGCCTCCCGGCCGTCGCTGCTGCGTCTTTATTTTTCTTTGATTTCACATCAGTGGCCCCGTACACTCATTCCTTGTCAGAATCACAGAACAATTAGGTTGAAAGAGACCTCTGAGATCAGTGAGTTCAGCTTTGACCAAACACCACCGTGTCTAGACCACAACACCGAGTGCCACATCCAGCCTTCAATCCTTAAACATATCCAGGGACGGTGACTCCATCCCTGGGCAGCCTGTTCCAATATCAACTCACTGGCTGTGAAAGAATTCCACCTAATGTCCAACCTAAATTTCCCCTGGCACAGCTCGAGGCCACGTCCTCTTGTCCTTTTGTCAGTGTCATGGGAGAAGAGAGCGATCCCCACCTGGCTACACTCTCACCTATGTCTGGAGAGCAGGAAGGTCCCCCTCGAGCTTCCTTTTCTCCACACAAAACACCCCCAGCTCCCTCAGCTTCTCCTCACCAGACTTGTGTTCCAGACCCTTCCTCAGCTCCGTTCCCTTCTCTGGGTCACTCCAGCAGCTCAATGTCCTTCCTGAACTGAGGGGCCCAGACCCAGACACAGCAGTCAAGGTGTGACCTCACCAGTGCCTGGGACAGAGGTTCTCCTTCCTCACAGAGCATGTGAGGGTGTTCCAGAGCTCCCCCAGGAGCAGGAGAACGAGGGGTTTTTGACCTTGGTTGGATCCAAATAAACTTCCATCCTGTTCTTGGTTGAAGTTAGATTTAGGACCTATGACCCTCAGGTTCTTGTCAGAATTATGTCATTAGAGAACAGTTCTTAAGTCAGTGCAAGGTCTTCACACCTTTTGGTAAACACTGAATAGAGTCATGATATAGTCTGAAAGGGTGGCAATAGTATGGATCTGATAATAATAAAGCATTGCAGATAAGAATTTCAGAAAAATTAAACACAGAATCATAGAATGGTTTGGGTTGGAAGGAACCCTAAAGGTCACCTAGTTCCAAACCCTCTGCCATGGGCAGGAACACCTTCCACTAGACCAGGTTGCTCCAAGCCCCATCCAATCTGGCCTTGAACACTTCCAGGCATGGGGCATCCACAGCTCTGCACGACCCGTGCCAGTGCCTCATCACCCCATCATTGCTGATATGTGTGAGCTTTGGAGATACCCATTCAAATACCCTTAACTGCGCTTTATTCAGATTTTTGCTTGTACTTGTACAAAACCTGTTATCTGTGTGTACAAGGGAGCTTTGGCAGATGCCCAGGGGCTGCGTGGAGTGGAGCCATCAGCCCTTAAGGTTTGACGTTGCTGGGAAGCTCCTCTTGGGACAAAACAGACCTGTGCAAACATGACTCGAGGAGAATACGGATGTTGGCTTAGTGACACCGCTGCGTGTTGTCAGTGTACATATTTTTATTTTGTTCTTCTTTTGTTTCAACAATAAAACAGCAGAAATCAACTCGTTCTCAAAATATAAAATTTCACTTAGAAGCCCAGAATTGGCTGAGGCGGCGTACTGTGTGTTTTGGTTTTGTTTGCTCGTGTGCCAGAGAGTCCCCTCGCTCATCCAGATGGTTCTCACTGCACTGCCAGATAAAGGCAGCCTGTGCATCCCTGCTGCATGGAGGGCACGGTGGCAGTGCCAGAGCACCACATCCAAGGCTTTTCCTGGTGGTTCTCACTGAGGGACGCCTCTTGCAAATCTCATGGCACATAAAGTTGTTCTTTGTAATGCAGTTCCCATATTTTCATACAGAGTAAGACTACATTGTTCATCTATACAAAGTGAAAAATTTTTCAAGAAGCACAGAAGGTAGATTTGCCACATCTCAGCAGTTTATCCAAAGATTTTGTATGAAGCCATTTCTCTTAATTTCTATTCTTTTCTACAGCAATTCCAACATTTGCTCTATTGCCTTTTTCAAAAGATAATTGATACTGATTTTTCATTTGCCATTCTTACCATTATTATGTGTCTGATGGTCTCAAACATTACAAGAGCACATTTCACTGCTCAATATATGTACTTTAGCTATTGACACAACTGGTTCAGAGAAAGATTCTGATCAATGTGAAAACTATGGTTAGTCCCCCCAAAAAATTAAGATTTACGACAAGATCTTCCCTTTGCTCATTGGGTGCTAAAGATATTGCTGGTGATGAAGAGGTAAAAATGAAATTTTAAAAATTCTGTAAAAATGTTAAAACAAAATATCAGTAAAAAGCATGGGCAAGAAGGTTCAAAGGATGAAAGGGAAAGTCTAATTCCAAGGGAGTACACTTATTTTTCTTTCACTTCTTTGCACAACAGCCCTACAATTGCCTGCTTTTGGCATTAGTCAGCTCTTGTATTAACTTTTAATGTTTGTTGATAATTTTGTGTCTTTTGTGTCTGTGAATATTAATCTAGTTATTTATTTGAAAGAAAAGTGTTACCAGTAAATATTGTTAATTCTCTGAAGAGCTACATTGTATTGGCCTTCTGATATTTATATGTCCACACACAACTAATCAGCTTCAGGGGAAAGTAAAGAGCACAGCTCTGTTTATTCGCTTCCTGAAGGTCAACGGACAAAATCAAAAGCATCCAAGGTCACACAAAGTGCATTTTCAAGTTGATTTACGCCATAGTTTATCCTGTTTTTTATATACCTTTTTTCATTGTAAACATCAGAACTGAAGGCACAAATATGCAAGAAGCTTGTCAGCAATGAAGTTATTTGTTACAGTGCCTGCTGTGCATACAGAGAGCACATCATGTGCTTTCTTTCTCCCTGAATTTGCATAATTTTTTAAATTATTACTATAATAAGCATTCACATTAAAAGAATGTTAGAAAATAAATTAGAAAATGCACTTGCAGCCTTAATTTGATCCCCTTTATAATAACATTTTTAATTCAGGCAGCATGACCAATGCAATTTCTTTCCTCTGGCTTCATGGCATGTTCAGCAGCCAGTATGGAGTTAGATAAGACTTGTGTAGCTGATGAAGCTGGTCCCCACAGCATTCCTATCTATATATATGTATTTCAGTATGTAGTTCTCCTAATAATTTCTTAGTGTCTGAAAGCTATTCCCATGTATACCACGTGCCTGTGCTCTCAGATGGTGAAGTCTCTTCCCTTTACTCTGCCTGTTCTACCCAGACTTTGTGACTTTGATGTGTCATTAGTGGAACTGTTGTGGAGCTTCAGTGCTTGTCCTGCTCAGGCAGGAGCTGCAACGTTGCCAGCAGAAAAAGCAAAATGGTCTGTGTAGTCTTGCACTGGGGAAAAATAATCAGATTAAACTTCCCGACTGGCTCCTTAAAAAGTAAAATAAATCCTTTTATAACGAGTAATAATTCACTTCCCATAAACCTGTCAGCACCAGCCAGAGCTCAGACACTATATAAACATATGTACATCTTGGATTAATTACACTTGCCTTCAAATTCCATACAAGGATCATGCAGGAAAACACTAAATATTCTGATGACAGTTGTTAGTGAACACAGCCTCACGTTTTCCACATCCCCCTGGTGCTGAAGCCAGCAACCAAGGTTTGTCACAGCAGCAGGTTCCAGAAGTTAAATACCTGTTAGATAAAGCAGCACTTCTTTTTCTAAGATCTGGAGCACTCTTCCCAGATTTACCAAATTCCTCCTACTCCTGGTATTGCAGGATTTGGCAAATTATGTTTCTGCCTGTGTTTTATTTGCTACTTTGTGATTTTGTAAACCTCGATCTTACCTCAGCCCTCTCAAAATTGAGGTCTGACAGTCCTACTGGTCTCTCCTCCAAAAGCAGCTGCTTCCCCAGAATGACATGAAATGCTCCTTTCTGTAGCTGCTCAGCTTCTCTGTGCCTTTCATGAGCTCTGTGTGCAGTTCTGGTCTCCACAGCCCAAAACCTGGGCTCACCTTGGTTTTACACAGCAGAAAAATGGCTCTGTCTGTTTTGTTCTCCAACGTTTTTCCTTAGATTTTTTTGGCTGCCACATCATTATGAACAGAATGTATATAGTCTTCATTTTAAGATATAAAGAGATTTAAAAAATCCCATTTCCCTTGCTCTGTTGCTCCCATGACTGACCACCCCCATTGTAAAAAGCATGCTGAGTTTTGTATTTTAAGTTTTCTATGTTTAACATTCAAATGTTTTTCTACCCATTGCTTGCTCCAGTTGCTGCAAATGTGCATAAACATCATGTAACTTTGTGCATAATGTACACAAACCTTCTGAGTTTGCATTTTACCAGGAGTAATAGCAACAAACAAATGATTCTGGGCTTCAAAACCAGGATGTAGAGATCCTTGAACACCATGTGCTAGATGAAACTGCTTCTCCTGCCTCTCTGTGGTTCCTTCTCAGGAAAGTGCTAAACCTCAGAACCCAAACTTAGGTGCTCTAACCAGTAGGTTTGCTTGTGACATTAAGCAAGATTTAGTCTGTATGTTGTTAGCTTTTAGAGTGAATAGCTTGAGTACTCTACACTTCAACAAATCATGTGGGACTATCAATAGTACAAAGACAGGAGAAAAAAAATCAACCTTTTTTTAAACAAATGTATATAAACACTTGTGTCAGCTTGAAATTTGTTACCTTGACACTACCTTTAGTCTATCAAAAATATTTTGGGTAATTTTAAGAAAGATACCTTGCTGCATTTGTTGATAAATGTCAGAGTATCAAGCTGGGAGAAACATCTGTATAAATGTCCAGATTTTCATTGGTATATTTTAGTTTATGAACACAGAAAGCTCTGGTTCTGTTGGTAACAATTACAAATTTTCAGGCAGTAAAAAACACCAGCCTTAAAATATCTGATTTTGTATATCATCTGACCTAGGTGTTACCTAGATGTAAAAAGAAATACCTCTGACTATCATGTCATACTTGTGATGTAAAATGGCACGTGTTTGAATCTAGATAAAAGTAGTATCTGTGACATAAGACGTGTGGGATGACCACGTTGTTTAAACTACCCTGAGCAACACTGTATAGCAGATGTAGAGTTTATGGTTGCCACGTCAGAGCAGCCCTGAGCAATGGCCCTGCTGTGCAGACAGGAGATATTCAAATAAGGACTTGGCTAAGCCCTTGCTTCTCTTGCATGCAAAGTGGTAGCTGTACCCATTTTGGTTGTACTTTCGTTTCTGGCGCCAGCACTGCAAACATTACATTAAGACCTTCTCCACAGAGGTTGGTATGAATTCTGGGCAGAGGGAACTGCTGGGAACAGACCTTTGTGTGTGTCCTGTGGTAGCCAGTCCCTCACTGGGTAGCCCTGATCCTGCTGGAGTACATAGACATCACATCAAATAAAGATAGAAGGTTTTCAGATTGCTTTGTTTTAAGAGAAGAAAGAATATTAACCTCCCTGTGACTTGTTCAAAGACTAATCTGAATCCAAACTATCAATTGCTGTCTGCGTTTTCCAGCAGAACCTGTTCAAACACAAGCTGGTTGATGTTGAGGGGTTTGTCATACAAAGAGCTCTGAAAATTATTTCTTCCTTAAGCCTTTGCTTGAAAATCTGGAATTGCCTTTTGCTGTCTGTACAAACTTGTCCCCTCCCCATCCTCTCACATTTCCACCTGACACAGTTCAGGTTATGAGCATTTCAGTGCTGGGTCTCACCCTGCCCCTACCCAGACATTTATGGCTTTGTCACTGTTGCCACAGCTCCTGTTTTCACATCTTCTGTTGTCCCCTTTGTAGACTGAATGTTATTAACCATTTATCACACTTGGCATTTGCCCATTTATCATTTATCTTCACCAGATGCTTGTAAAATAACAATTTCCCTTCCCCTCACCTCCAAGGTTTGCCCTATATCCACAATTTATCCCTCACCCCATCTTGCTTATCTCCCCTGGGGGCACCTTGAGCCTCCTTCCAGATCTCTCTCTCCTCTTGCAGAACCTGATCTCCCACTGAGACAGAAGCCACAGCTTCTTTGCTCTTTGGCCATGTTTTTTGGTGTCCAGCAGAAGCCATTGACACATTTCACTGTTCCCAGTGTTTGTGTCCTGCCCTTTGGTGTTCACAGACCCATCCCAGGCACAGAAGTGCTGTACACAAACATTGGGCAATATTATAATGAAGGGCTCATTTTTCAGGTCAGCATGGTAAGTAATTCCAAGTGCTGAAATTGCAGAATTAAATGTAAATTGTAACAGTAAAAATGAGCTTTATCCACCAAATCCCCAAATTTTTATATTTGCCTCTGAAAACCCTTTTGTTGGCTTCATTACAGCTGTTAGCATTCATTTTAATTAAACTCATAGCACAGTATGAAGATCAGTTAACCAGTTTTCAGAGAAAACCAGTAAACAGTTCTCATTCTGTTTTACTGTCATTCTTCACATCCTGTGCTTTGGTGTACATTATGAAAATGCTGGTAGAGAACTCTGTGTCTCAGGGGAGGATAATGGAGATATGAAACTTCTCACTTCTAGGCTGGTTCTCCAATTCAGTTTAGGTTCTTAAGTTTTATGCAAGTATTTGATGTTTGACTGCAGCATGGATGTCTTCATTCAAGGAAACAGGTGGTCTTATCATCCAAGGCAGAGGATTATAAGGCCACCTCACCATGTCCAGATCCTTCTTTGTCAGTCTCAGCAACAAATGATTGGTGTGTAGAGCTGAAAAATGCTTGCTGCCTTCAACTACGACTTATATCATGTCTGCATATGAAACAAATTGAATGGTGTTCCATGTAAAGTGCTGCTCCTGAGGGGGGTTTTGACTTTAATTCCAAGGCTATCAGCCCAGAAGAGTTGCATTAGGAAAAGAGAAAAAGAAGAATCTGGTTTTAGAGAATGCAGCAGCACTGCCTTTTGTTGCAGTTCCTTTGAAGTGTCTCTCCATTGACATCTAGTGTCCGTGCAGGAAGATCTTCAGATTCCTCACAGCCGTGCTGGCAATATTTATCTATCATTTTTTAGATTTTTTTTCCCTGTGTAGTTATTAAGAGCTCTTATTGATCATACCAGGTCAGCTAGTAGGTGATGGTGGAAACAGAGCAATCTCCCTGCTCCTGACAGTGACATCAGAGGCATCCCTGTATGACTATGTTCTGAATGGCTCCAGGAACCCTTTTCAGTGCTTTGCAGTGCAAAAATATTATTCCTTTTTAATTTTTTCTGTAAATACCTGCAAAATATTTTAAATCTGTATCTCTTTCCTCAGAGCATGCAAGCAATTGTGAAGCAATGAATATTCAATACAGATCTTACGAAGTATTGTACTTTGTAGTCAGGCATTATTCTGATTATATTTGATTTTAAAAGAGTAGTTTAAATAATAGAAATCTCTTTTTTACACTCTATTTTATTACTGAAAGATACTTAATAAAGAAGTGTCTTTATTCTTCAAATGGTGAGTGTTATTTTCATATTTATTTATTTATACTGTAGAAATCCCAAGTTTTTCCAAAACGATTTGTTGTTCTGCTTTTGCAGAATCTTGAACAATGGCAGTGAGCAATTAATGATGTCAATACTGTGCACTTTGCTCTGTGAGCAGCTCTTCCTTTGCAGTACTTCCTCCTGCTCCTCCAGTCAGCCTGAAGTGCTTCTGTTGGGCTGTGCCAGAGTCACAGCCACACCAGGCTTGGTCCTAGACTGATGTGAAGTCCTTCCCTAATCTGAAAACACCCTGTACATCCATACTTGGATCATTTCCATTGTAATCTGCTCACAAAGGCAGTTATTCCAAATAAATTATATTATGAAAGCTAGACAAGATGTGTTGTCCCAATATTTGTGTTGCAGCTTCAGGAAAAGACAACTGGTTCAAGGATGCACAGCTAACACAGATTCTGTCCATGATGGACTCTGTGTATCCAGGGGGCTCCATCATTTCTTGGCAGTGTTTTTATGATTCATCCCTTTCCAGCCTTTCCTCAATGTCTCATAAGCTGTAGGTGAGCTCTCTCTTGAATTGGTGATACCTGACATAGCAGGGTCCTGTCCTTGCTGGTTGGTGGAAGTTACTAGTGTGAAAATAATAGATCTTTGCCTTGGAACAGCAGGAAACCTGCTGGAAAAGAGCTAGAACAGCCTTGAAATTCTCCTGTGAAAGTCAGAGGAGAGTGAAGCAGTATTTTCCACCATTTCTGGAAGAGGAGCAGTCATCAGTTTCTATAGACGGTCACATATTTTCCCTCTTTCTCCTTTCAATGTTCTGTTATTTAAAAATGCTCATTACATTAAGTGTCACAGAGTCTGTGTTGAAAGAACCTGCTGAATCAATACATCCAGAATAAGAATGACAGCATCATTAAGATGTATCCTGCTTGGATTATTCATAATTTAACCATAAAGCAAAACATGTGATCATGAGTAATAAAGGAATGTGACATAAATTATTTCATTCAGAGCAGTGCATTAATGCAGGCACTGGCAAAGCTGCTGCAACAGCAGCTGGAGCCTTTAATTGCAACTGCTTTAATTGGGGTTACAGATAGGTGTTTATGCCTGGTTTTGCCATGATCCTTTGGCCACCCCAACTTTTCATCCCCGATAGGAATCGGTGCTTCCAACAGCCCCAGATTTTCCCTCCATGGCGTCAACGGAGGGAGGCAGGAGCCAAGAGCATCGTGTTGCTATGGCAACTCATCCCACTTCCCTGGGGATGATGTTGCCTCGGCGACACCGGGCGGGCAATGCCGGTGGATCAAATCGCCTCGGAGCAGCTGCCATGGAGAGCAGGACAGCCCCTGGAGAGCAGGACAGCCCCTGGAGAACAGGACAGCCCCAGCTCCGGTGGCATGGGAGCCCAGAGGTTCCTGGCTGCTGCTGTAGGACCCTGCACCCACAGCAGGCTCTCGGCAGAGAGGGTGACCTGTCTGTGTGGTCCTTCAGGTACTGAGACAAAGCTACAGCCACAAGGAGCTTCCCATCATCAGCTGGTGTGTTAAAATAAGATGGATGGCAGGAAAGGCAGTGTCAGTGGGAGGGTTCTGCTGAAGGCAGGAAATGCTTGGGGGCACTGTCCTTGGTTTGTATGATCAGCACCTGCAAACATAACACAACGCCAGAAGTCATTGTTGCACAATCCATCCGTGAATGGAGGTGAACTTGTACATTGATTTTAGGGTGGTCCAGTGCTGCTTTTCACTGTGTCACCTCCAGACCCAGCACCACGTAGGCAGAGGATTAAAGATCAATTTACATAGGGAAATGCCTGTGCTAATGCTGCAAGCACAGAGCCTCCCTCCTGTGTGCCTGCAGGCACTCCAGCAACCATGCCCAAGCCACAGGAAAGCAGTGGCAGGGTCTCAAGAGCCCCCAGACCGTTTGTCACAAGAGAGGTTTTGGATATCTGCCCCAAACCTTCTATGGGCTTCACTGGAGCCCTCTGTGTAGCTGCCAGTAAGAAGAGGGGGTTCAAAGCTCAGTGCATGGACTCCAGTTATGGACACCAGTCATCCACAGCTCTTGGAGAGCTATTTGAGAAGCAGGAAGATGATAAAAGACAGACAAAATTGCACAAGACAGGTAAATTTCTTGTAATTTGTCTGTTCATACAAGAGTCTATTCTCCCTTCATGCTGTTGCATTAAGAAGCCTCTTGCCTACTGTAATTAGCCCTTGAATAAACACCATGTCTGCAACACAAGCCTCTTGTCCTGATTTTGTGAGTTAGCAGTGTTTTGCTTTTTTTTTAAACCTTACACTAATTATTGCAGAAGAGCAGAGCCTGCTTCAGGGAGTCTGGTGTTACTTTTTGCCTGTGGAAGTATTACCAAATGCTGCAGAACTGTGCTCAGTGGTGTTAACACATCTGACTTTAAGCAGATATTGTTTGTACTTGCAGCTACACCCTACTGCTTGCTCTGTCCTTGTATTTCTTTATTTCTTACTTTCTGTGAGCCATTCTGTGTGCATTTTCCACGCAACATTAGCTCTCTTTCTTCTCACAATCAGAGCTGTGGTTAATTGTGTTTACAAAGGATTCCTGAACTGTGGGAAATATTCCTCAGAATGTGCAGTTTTGCATCATTTAGCCTTGAAAGGATGCTGCTTCCCCTGACCTCTTGTTGGTTTTCTCTCAGTGACTCTGGTAATTACATCAATAGCCTTGGGAGTCACATTCTCCTTTCACATCTAGGAAAGATCCAACCTTTCCTTACCCTTTCTCAGTGGAATCACATGTCCAGTCCCTCCTGTTTTCTGTGCCTCAACCACACCAGCTCTTTTTCTGGCTTCTTGTTTCACCCTTGTCCCAAATAAACTCTGTCACTTTCCTGGGTCATCATTTCCACCACTCGACTTTTCTATGAAATTCTCAGTCTCTCTTCTCCTCTCTTGCATTAAACACATTTCTTATCTTCTCCTTTGACTTCCTTTACAGCCAATCTTCAGTCAGGTCTGGCAGCATTTGTTCTGGCAGCACTGTCCCCAAAATTCTGACAGCATTTTGACACCACAACAAACAGATGTGTCAGTGTTTTTTCCACACCTCCCCACCACAGCTGGGCAGAGCTCTCCAGAAACATCTGCAAAGAGGGTTTGGGGCACAAAGACCAGCATGGTCCCACATGCTCCCTCCTGTTGAGGGGATTCATCTGCCATGTTTCACTTATATTTAAAATCCAACTGCCTTGAGAAAGGGCTTTTTTGCTTCAGCACACTGAGAAAGTGGAAACTGGCAGCCAGGAGTGCCCCTCAAACCCACGCATTTCAGGTTCTGATGTCACCCCACAGCCCCTCAGTCCCCACCCTGCTGTTCCACGCTCTCTGCACTTGTGTCTGGGGTTCCCTTTCAAACACACACAAGCACTGTCAGGTCCTTGAGGCTAACCTGCACTCAGCAAGAAGCTGTAGGCAACATGCAGAGAAAAAAACCTGTTTCCTCTCTCTCTTCACACCTCTTTAAAGGAGACTGGTTTTTCTGAGTCACAGCTAATGCAAACCTGTTGGAAAAGATTCAGTCTAGATTTACACCACGGCTCAGAGGATCATGAAAGACCATTTAGTGTTCAAAGTATTATTTTTAATTATTAATCAAGCTCCCTGTCTGGCTGAGCTCTGTCAGGCCCTTCACTGAGTTTTGTAGAGTTTATTTCTCTTGTCATCCTGAACAGACTGATGTGCAGAACACAGGCTTGCTGCTGAAATGAGAAGATTGCTGGCAAAGTTTGGCTCTGTCTCTGCATTTGCAGCAGGATCTCAGTGCAGGGGATATGCACTGCAGCAGTTCTTTTGTTCATATTTAATCATACAAGAAAGAAGAAAGTAATTAAGGCCTGTCTCCCTCAATCTGCTCCCCGCCTCAGAGTATTTCAGCCCTTTGAGATAAAGGAAATGGAGCTTTTTCTGACAGCAAAGTGCAGCCCAGAGCATATCAGGAGTGATCCCCATCACTCCACAGTTTCCATTTGACAACATTTTCCCTCTGAGCAGTTTCCTATATAAAGGAGCACAGCCATTAGAAACAGCACTGCAAGAACCAAAATCTGATCAAAGCTGGAAGCACAGTGTTTACTCTTGGTTTTCTTTGCACCTTTGACAGCCCAGCTTGCTTCACTGTCCCCCTCAATAGCTGACTGATTTCTTTTTAGCTGAAAACACCCTTAGGCAGTTACTAGATTTCAGGATGCAGCATCAAAAGGGGTCTTGGCTCAAAAATAGACGTTTTTTCTATTTGGCTATTTTAGCTGTTTATTGTCTGCTTTGCTTTGTATCTCCAGTTAAAATCACTTCATTTGTGCTCTAAACCCACCAAATACTTCAAAGCCCAGCACAGGGTTATGAAAAATTTACTGCTGAAGAATCCTGAAAATTGGAAATGTCTCATTGAAAAGGGCATTTCAAGCCTGCAATTTTGGTTGGCCTTGGGCTGAACTGAAACCTTATCAGCAAAGACAAGAAATGACTGGAAGGGGCAGAGAAGGAAGGGGCTGGAAGGGGCGGAGAAGGATGAGTGGACCCACCTGACCCCAGGCTGGGCAGGCAGCAGGGGGAGGTGGCCCAGGATGGGGAGGGTTGGTGTTCCACCAGACCAAGGAGAAGCATCCCAAGCCTGAGTGAACCCTGCCAGAGAGCTACAGGAAAACAGCCAGTGAGAAGACTGTTGATTGATGAAATTGCCTGAAATGAGGAAGGAGGGATGAGGCTCTAATATGTAAACACTTTAATTACAATGTTGTTTATTCTGAGCTTTCCTAAGAGCTGACAGGGTAAGTGTTATTGCTGTTTCCCAGGCTAAGTAACAGGCAGAGACTGACAGAGAAGTTTTCCACTTAGTGGCAGGGTTATTAAATTATAAAAAAGATAAGAGTTTATCACTAAAGCAATAAGCTGCTATTCTCTCAAGATTTTGCTGCTGAACTTTAGAAGAAATGCTGTGGAAATCAAAGCAGTGCTCAAAAGGGAGAAATCTGCTACAGAAAAAATGCTGATTTAAATCTTGTTTCAATTTGCAAAACTGTTTTTACCTACAGAGAGGCTTTAAAAAAGGGAAAATACGTTCCAGGGATCAAAATCCAAGTCTCAGAAACACAAAGACTAGTCCAGAGAGAGAAGCTTCTGAAAAAAGCCATGGCAAATGAGGGACTCAATGGGCATGTAAAGTGAAGGGGGGGAAAGGACAAAACAATAAAAAACGTTCTTGCAGTAGCAAAACTGCAGCTAAAACATGAGATTTGACTATGTGAGGAAGGAACAAATGATTATATGGGAGGATTTCTTGGGAGTTAGAGAGTCTGGAGGTTGCACAGTGGCAGTGCTGGTGCTTAGAAGGAAAGCTGCAAGAAGGTTGGTCGGGCTGGGAGGGGGCTATTCCCATGGTGGAGGAACACAGACATGACAAACCCAGGAAAGATAAGTTAAATCAAATGGAAAGGATAGAATGAAATGGAAGCAGTGTTGGGTGCCCACAGTGGGAGTGTGTCCTGCTGCAGCCAAGCTCAGGCAGAGAGCAGGGCCATGCCTGGGTCTGCCTGGGGCAGGGCTCACAGCCCAGCACTGCAGGGATGCGCAGGGGGCTGGACCAGGCTCTGCTGCTCAGCATCCTGCCATTGTCACAGTGCTCCTGTCTGCTCAGACCCCCCCACAGGCATGGGGCAGCCCCTTCCCTCACAGGGGTTGTCTCTATCCAAAGCAGCACATTGGAAGCTTTAAAAAAAAAAAAAACAACAAATAATTATTAATTACATTTGAACCGAGATATTAGAAGATCAAAAAAAAAAATAAAGCAACAAAGGCAAAAATGACAAAACTGAAAAACTGTTACCCTACTTCAGGAAAGTATTTGATCAAGTGCCAGACTTGATCAAAAAGGAAGGTCTGCTCCAGCTGCTGTTTTCTGAGCTGGAGCAAAGGAAAGGTTTGCACTGTGCTGGTGGCCTTCAGACTGAGGCTGTGTGTAAGAGTAGGAAGTGATGGATCTCTCACTAAAGGACACAGTTTCTTTCCCAGTTATCCCTATCACAGGATTCAGATTCTGCTCACAGTCAAAAGCAAACAGTTTAAAATACACTTTAAACTAGGCCAGTACTTTGGGAAAGGTCAAATTCTGTTTGCAATTCCGAGGAGTATATATTTTTACAGGAAAAGACCCAATAAAGAAGGAAAAATAGAGGAGGCAGCAGGCACTCACTGTATCAGCAATTCAGGCTCCCAGACGCTGAGACAAATTGCCTTCAGGGAAATGAGATTATACTTTACCTCTGACATATATGGAATAACAGATTTCTCATTCATCTCTAAACTCATATTCAAACCGATTAGGCAAGAGCTCCTGGAACAGGAGAAAATCATGACCAAGCCTTAGAAGCTGAATTTGTTTGCCAGATGAAGTCTCAGGGAACATTCTTTTGGAAATGAATACTGCAGTCCCTGGAAGAAGTTAGAGAAATTAAGGATGACTGCTTCATGCTTTCAGTAAATGGAAATCTACTCATTTTTATGAAGACAATTTGCTTAAGCAATATTTAGGGTAAAGAAGGCCCTTGGTTTTTTTAGAGAAAAAATAAGAGTAATCAAGAATAAGTAAAAAATTAAATAGTAAATAAATTCTTAAAATCAAAATTTTTTGAAGTATATTTAGAATTTATTTAATTTTAACTTCATGGCATATGACAAGAAAATCTGGTCTCATGAAAACGGAGATCAAATGGTAAGGATCATTGTTGTCAACATTGAAGAGCACCAGTGTTTTCAGTAACATAGTTACATATTGTAGCAAAATGTGTACTGGTGTTGATTACTTACTAAAAAAAGTTTATATTTGAGATATTTTGACATAAACAAAAAAGATGTAACAGTTTGTCAACTGTTACATTAGCTAAATGCACAAAGAACAAAAAAATCTGAGGAAAATAAGAAAAAAACACCAAATTTAGAATGCTACAAGAACACAGGAGGTTATGGATTATGCATAATTTTAAATTTTGAGGGGCACTTGAGTTGGCATTCTGTGTGCCACAAGCTTACACGTGAAAATGAGCCTTTTCCCCCCCAAAATATGTCACCTCTTAATTCACCTGCAGCCCTTTATGGAGTCTGAGAAAGTGCTGTGTCCTGCCAGAGGCAAATGGTGCTGCAGAATCCCGAGTGTCCCCTGCAGGAGCTGCAGGCTGTGCCCTGGGTGTGAGCAGAGCTGGGCAGGGAACCTGCAGCCACAGCTCCAAGAGCTGGTTCTGACATTTGGCACAGAAAAGGCTCTGAAGGGCTGGGGCAGAGCCCCCTCCAGGGAATTTCCTCCTCGTCCACTCCATCAGTAAATGATGCAGACAAAGTGGGTCACTGGTTGACAAGGCTTCGGGCAAATGTTCTGTGGATCTAAGGGTCTATGAATCTCAGAGTTATTATTCATCTGTGTACATAACGAAGCTGAAATTCCTGTTTTCATCACCAGGTCACCCAGGTGGGGCGGGCACTGCAGATCACCCTCACATTCCTGCACCCATGCATCCCAGCATATCAGTGACTTTGGAAAGATCTTTCTCTTAGAAGCTAAATTGTAGGAAATTTCAGAAGTGACACCCAATTGCCAAAGATCTTGGGAAAATACTTGTGGGCAAACATTTAGCAGTTGTCAAGGCTCCTAGCAATCATGTTTCAGAGAGGTTAAAACAGCCATGTGACTAATGAGCCTTTTCCACGGGCACCTCACTTCAAGATCTTGCCATTACTCTGAGCAAAGCTTCAGCAGGTGAGTTGAAGTGTGAATAAAAGGGACACAAAGCAAGAAGGAAACACCCTCAATGCAGCAGGCTGGACACTGTCAGTTTTGCCATCACCAGCAACAGTCAGGATGGAGAAAGGCCGGGCAATCTTTTGTTCAGAAAAACAGAGCTTGTTTATTGATGGTGTAAATGTTGCTAAGCAATATGGATTAAATTAAACCCCTCATCCTTTCCCAGTGTGTACACCACCTTCAGCAAAGAATGCTCTGTGAATATAGTAAAAGTTGGGGGCTTATTCCAGTCAAATTTAATTATAGAGGAACCTATAGAAGACAGATTATCAGCCAGCTACTCAATAAAGAAACTTTTAAGCATATTTAGAGATCAATACCCATTTTGTTAACCAGATGTGCCAGTGCAAGAGGAAACTAATAGAGAGAACAGAATAGAAATATCAATATGGCTGGAAAAAATTATATTTTTATTAAATTTTTTATTAAATGTTTTTAATTAAAAATTGTATGTAGAAGAAATACTAAATAGGGGGAAAGGCATTATATAAGAATAGGCTAAATAAGACATCAGCTTGGAAAAGAACCCAAAGGAGAAAGGCCCAGAAAGTTAAAAACTATTGCAGGAAGGACAAAGGGAAACAATATGTTATGATTTCTCACAAGACAAAATTTAAGTAATGTCAGTGAAACCATTCGGCCAATTTGGAACAAAGCAGCACATAATTAAATAGGGCTGCTCGCTGCCATCAGACACTGGAGAGGCCAAGCCCAGCAAGGTGTCTGGAAGGTAATTGTGTTTAAAGCAAGCCCAGAGCTCTGGGTGTGGATTCAGGCTGCAGCCCAGTGAATCCCAGCTGGTGGCTGTGGAAGGCAGAGCTGATGGCAGCACCCCAGGGAGGCAGAGCTGGGTTCTTTGTGCCCCCTGCTCTTCTCACTGCAGAGCTTTGGGCTGGGAGACCCTCAGTCTGAGGCCCAAACCCATTCTTAATGACACAGCTTGCTTTTATCTTTCCCAGAAAGAGGACCCTGGGCTGTACTAAATTCTGTTTGCTGAGGGAGGGAGGTGGAGGAGCTGTGCTTCGGCACCCAGCTCCCTTTGGGACAGGTCTCTGCAGACATTCTCAGCCAGCCCTGTGCCCAGAGGAGCAGGGAATGAAGCAGGGGAGAGGGGAGAGGTCAGCACAGAGCTGTCCTCGGGAAGGGCTGCTTTTCTGGGAAGGTCTGCTCTCCCAAAGCAGCAGGCAGCTCTGGCATCTCTGGACATGCCCACACTGGAGAGCAGGACAGCTGCAAGCCGCATTTTGTGAGCATTCATGAGAGAAATGCCAAGAACAGTCTGTGCTTTTGGGGCAAACTGCGGATGCTTCATCCTCTGAGCTGCACCCATAGGGAAGAAAACGGGGAAATCCCCAACAATTTGTCATCAGCACCTAAAAGATTCATCCACAGCGCAAGGAATTGCTCATGTTGGGAGAGAGGGACATTTCACAGCAGCGCCACGTCACTGTGCCTCACCCATCATCCCAGCAGGCACAGAAACACCCACAGGGGCCTCCCCAGCCTGGGCAGCTGAACTTCCCTGTCCAATGGAGTTTGGGTGGGGGATCTGAGCTTCCCTGTCCAATGGAGTTTGGGTGGGGGGTCTGGGCCAGCCCCTTCCCCCTGCAGCAGGTGGGCAAGGACAGAGATACCCAGAGGTACCCAGGGCTGTGCCCGCTGACATTCCTTATTGGAATATTTACCAATATTGCCAGATGGGACGTGCCTGAGCTTGTCTGGCCCTTGCTGCTGAAACACATAGTGACACTGTGGTGTT
>NW_005054317.1:6315078-6323150 GCF_000277835.1 Geospiza fortis
CTCTTTCCGGGGAGACGCTCTGCGGCAGGAGCCAGGGCAGGAGCTGGGCTCGGCTGCTCCCATGGGAGATGGGTGCCGGGCCGGGAGAACAGCGAGTTCCCTCTGCCGAGCCATCCCCTGCCATCCCTGCCAGATCCTGAACTTTGGCTCGGGCCAGGAGGCAGCGAAGGGAGCAGATAATTGCTTGGCAGGGAGAGATAGGGAGCCAAGGGTGAGCGGGCAGGCAGGGGCGGGGGATGAGCAGCAGGATTATGTTTCAGAGGGAAGTATTTTTTTAGGATTTGTCTATGCAGGCATTCAGGAGCTTTTCTGAATCACATGGGCTTAGCCCCAGGAGAAGGAGGACTCGCTGTAATTTTACACCTTTTCAGCGTTTCAGCTGATTCTGCTGAAATCTGTGCAGGGATTAAAGATGGGAAGGAACAGAGCATTGATTTCCTCACCTTTAGTCTCCAGGACAAACATTCAAAGCTAAATCACGGTTTAGAATTTTTTGACGGCATGAGTGGAGAGAGGAAGGAGCCAGCAGCTGTCAGTAATAAATAACTATTAGGAAACAGTATTAGGAAATAGTACCAAGGAGAAATGTCTCTGCTGGGATATGCTTTCAGCCTTGGGGAATCCATATCCAGGCAGCTCAACATTTACTTCAGTACCCAGAGCTTGTGTGCAGCTTCTGTCAGGCCCGGCAGGGCTGAGGGAGCAGCCTGAGCTCAGGTCTCCAGTGAAGGAGGGAAGTCAGCTCATTGCACACACAAACATCTCAGGCTTCCACCCTCCGTGCCAAGGGTTAGCAACAGCCCCGTGTCCTTCAGCAAACCAACACCCAAACTGTCACCTGCAAAGGGAAGTGGAGCTTATCTGTGGCCTATTGCTAAAACTTTGATACTGCTCTTTACAGCCATGTAAGCCTAGGGACAGCCTGTGCATCATAAACTGCTGAAAAGGATCTGTCTGAGCTTAAGCTGAACTATCTGAACTTAAACTGGTGTCTGAATTCAGAGACAGATGTTAGTAAAAATCCAGTCCGATGTCTCCTTAATGTTTACATTTTTACCAGGTTTGAGACACACTTGCAGAACTATTCTGATACATTGAGGTAACGGAAAATGTCCTCGGTTTTACACACAAATCTCCCTAAATTAGAAATGGTTTTCCATTTCAAGCATCCAGCAGCAGGCAGCCTGTTTCCCCCCTTCACTGGACAGTTTTCTCAGGGCAGGGTCTGCTGGGCAGAAAGACAAAGTGTGGTAAAATGGGGTCAGACAGAGCCAAGTCCAGAGCCCAACTGAATGAGCACAGCTGCCGGTGATCCAATCACACAGAAGGCATCCTGGAGAGCAGAGAAGAGGCAGAAATCCCAGCAATCCCTGCACCCACCCTCCTGGGAAGCCCCCAGCTCCAAGCAGGCATCATCTGAGCCAGGAGCAAAAATCCCCAGGATGCAGCTGCCAGGGCAGCCGGGTCTATTTTCAGCCAGCACCATGGAAAGCCTTGGGTGCAGAGCACCCTGGGTGCCACTGTCACAGTGCCACTGTCACAGTGCCACAGCATGCATGGCTTCATGCCACTGACTCAGCAGGCATTCTATCCTGTGGCCTGGACAAGCCTGGACCAGCAGTGGGGTCACACCTTCCAGCTGGAGCAGGATGTCATGAGGAGGAGAACACAGGACACCAATATGCCCTTGTGCAAAGAATGCCACCAGCCTGCTGGGCTGCTCTAGGAAAGCATCACCACCAGGCCTGGGGAGAGGAACCATCCCTGCTCTCAGCACTGCTGAGGCCACAGCTGGAGTGCAGGGTCCAGTTCTGGGCTCCCAGCACAGGAGAGGCATTGATACACTGGGCAGGCCAGTGAGCCCTGCAGAGATGGTGAAGGAACTGGAACATTTGCAGTATGAGGAGACCAGGAGAGATGGAATTGTTCAGCCTGGAAGAGGCTTCATGAGGATCTTACTGATGGGTATGGATCCCTGATCAGAGAAGGTTTAGAAGGTGGAGCCAGACTCTTCTTAGTGATATTAGTGACATTGAAATACATCGAGTTCCCCTTAGACATAAGAGAACTTGGAGGTTTTTTTTGTGAAGCTGTAACTGGTTGCCCCAAGAAGCTGTGAAGTTTCTATCCTTGGAGACATTAAGAACCCAGCTGAACCTGTGCAACCTGCACTAGTGGGCCCTGCTCTGAGCAGGGGGGCTGCACTGGACTGCGCTCAGAGATGCCTTCCAGCCTCAACTGCTCTGTCATCCTCTGAACTGTGTGGTGGTAAAAACCACTTTGTTCAGGCTGTGCACAAGGCTGGTCTCTCACTGGCACAAATGGGATACTGACATAACAGTCCCCTTGTCCAAGAGGCAGCAGATAAGAAGAACAATGTAGAAATGGAAAACTGAACCATTAGAGGCCAATTGGGCACATGCAGAGCTATGGGTGGTGCTGTGTCCTAGTGTATGTTGTTATTTGAAGGTACATAGCCAGCCCACCCCCCTCTGTGCAGACCCCACAGAAATAGTCATTGTTTGCCCATAATTTTGTAAAAACACCAGCCAGACTGATGAAGATCAGATTGGAAGCCTGTTTCTTCTTCTGCCCAGCAGTGTCCAGCAGCAGATGCTTACGGAAATAACACAAGAAATAAAACACTTGTGCCTTCCCTAGCACACCCTCCAAATCCCATCAGCAGCAATTCAGGAACACCCTGTGCCAAGGCTTTGCAGCCCTATCAGTTTTCAGTAGATCCTGATGAACTGTTCTTGTGTGATTTTTTTTTTTTGCATTCTGTTTAAATATTGCTTGATCTCCTCATTGTATATCTTGTCCTGTGAGAAATATGAGTAAATGCACCCTCTTGACATTGCTCACCATTTGTAAGATCTACCTTGCAATGCCCTTTTCCAAACTGGAGAGTCTGTACTGAACGTGCCTCCCACAGGCAGCTTCCTTTAATTAGACAAATTTGATCAAGACTGACTTGTCAGGGGTGTTCCAAGGACCTTTCTGTCACTGTAGCAATGCTGAGTATGCACAAAAGTATTCACCCACAATGGGCAGAGAAATGCAAGCACAGAAGATTTATCTGTTGCGGATGACTTCTGGAATACTTCCAGACACCTTGAATCACCACTGGAGAAATCACTTGCATCAAAGCAGAATGGGCCAGGAGGATGAGCAGCACAGGAGTCTCAGGGCACTGATTTAGATATAGCAAGCCCAGATGTTATCAGCACAAGGAGCATAAAGAAAATTATCATTGGTATCACTGGCTGGCACCAGTGTGCCAGCTGCTGCTGTGGGCCCTAAACTGCAGATACACTGCCTGAATTCCCACAGGAACCTGGGCAATTAGAAAATAACATTTGAATGCAAATCTAGGCCTCTGAAAGCAAAAGAATCCTCAGGGTATAGAAAATTATGCTTGTCTTAAAATCCTCTCTTTCTGAGGCCGCACACATTAGAGGCAAGGAATTGGCAAATTTTGTATGGCAGAATCTTTAGAGATATGAGCAGCTTTTTAAATATTTCCAGGGTGCCTGGGTTTCAGTTTTTGAATAAGCAAGCAGATGTGTCTGATGAGCCTTTGCAAAGCTCTTCTTCTCCTGCCATTGCTGTTGGAAAGCAGCCCCTCATTCCTGATTGTCTTCTGCCATATTTTACTTAGCTAAAAGCACCAAATGAAATCAACCATGGTAAACAACAGAATGTTATCACACAAAATACAAAGCTCTGCAAAAACCTTAGAGTGGGGAGAATACAGAATATAATTAGGATAAGTCAGGATCTGAAATGTTTAAGAAAGGGTGTTAAAAGGGATAGATTGGCAGAAGGAAAAGAGTCTACAGTTACTGGTAACAACTGAAGTAGTAGAGAGTGAAGGGAATATTTCAGTCTTTAGAGCAAGGACTGCTTAAGGCCACAGACTGGAGAGGCTCAGCTGGTGACAGCAGAGCCAAGGTAAAGGGCTAAACACCAAGCCAGAGGCCAGGACACAGACTGAGTGGGCACCTTGCTGCTCAAATGCAGGAGCTGTGTTATTTAGTGTGTTGCTTTATGGTTAAAAATTTGCATCCACAATGCAGCACCTAAAAGGACTTGTATGGCAAACATGCCAAGTGCAGAATATTCCTTTCCATAGCTCATGTCAGAAACTGAAAAGCTAAAAGGCAAAGGGTTAGCAAAGACAGCACAGCACAGCTTATTTACCAACCAGTCTGGGAATTAAGAATTGGAAAACTTTTGCAAAATTAAGCATGCATGACCATGCAAAAAGTAAATGAACGAAAGCACACATTCTAGCCAAGCAGCACCTAGCTTTATTGAGTTCCAGTAACACTGCATCACAACCAAAAGAAATTAAAATTTGCTATTTGCTTCTCAGTATTAGTCACTTCTCAAATGAAAACGTGATCATGTTTAATAAGAGAAAACCAAGGAACAGGAGAAAGAATAAAGTTAGTCAAAACTGCAGAGCCAGTGTCCTCTTCATGTGTCCCCCTCATGTCAGAGAAATTCAATTCAATTCAGTTCTTGGATGTGCTATTAAATTTTCTCACATCAGTGTCAGGGATTGAATGCCAGGACACAGTATTTGATAAATCAAATATATCACAGATTGCTATGAGCTGTGCTATACTTTTGAAATCACATTTGGGCTCTCTTCAATGGGACAGAAAGGATTTGAGAGAAAAGTTCAGGTTAATCAAACACATTTCCCCACTGGCTCCCTCAGTTAAGCTTAGTACAAATGTTAAACATAATGCATTTTGTGTCCTAGTTCCACAGAAAAGATCAGTGTGCAGGACCTGATATGGTACCTGCAACACCCCTCAACCCACTGGGACATAGCACTGGCCTCCCCTGCTGAGTTGTGTTTGCTGCTGTACATGCACAGGAGATTAAAACCAGTGTTAACACAGAAACAGCCACAAGTGACAAACTACAGGAGATGAGAACATTGCCTGACACTGCCTGCAGACACAGCCATGTGCAGCTGCTGACTTATGCCCTGAGAGTTAAGTATATGCTGCCAAAAAATTATTTTAAGGAGGTTTTTCAGCATTAATGCTACATGTTTCTTCAGTAAATAAAGAACTACATTTTAAGATGTGTCCCCTTCTTCCATGAGGAAGTACTTAAGGTAGCACGTGTGATAGTGACAGCTGCGTGTTAGCAGCGTCACTGCTGTGGTTGGCTCAGAAGATTTGTCACCACTAGCTCCTCACCAACTCTGTCAGTTACAGCCTGCATTTCTGACTGGCACATAGCACCACCTAAAGAATGTGAGAAAGGCAAAAAGGTATTAGGCAAACAATTATTCCTGAAATATTAAGTGATCATTAATTTATTCCTCTGAGGCAGATTTGCACTCTCTTCTCCTCTCTCGTTTCCAGACTTCCTAGTCTTCACAGACCAGGTGCAACCCAGTTAAGAAACTTCATAGCGACTTCAAAACCAAGAAAACATGCCTGGAAAAGAGAACACAGAACAAATAAGGATTCTAAAAATCTGTTTCAAGCAAGGCTTTTGAAATGCTGCACTATGAACACCTAATGTGGTTTATATGGAAGGAGGAAGAGGACCAAAGAAGTCTTAGCCCAGAAGCAAGAATTCTACTGTATCCCTCCACAAAAAGGCTGAGCTTTGGCTCTGTTAGGCTCATTATTTATTGAAGGGAAAGTGAGTCCAAACTTATTCCATCTTCTACAGTTGGATGTACAACCAATAGCTAAAAACTATCAGAGAAAGTCAACACAGAGCTTTCATGCAAAGCTTTGAAGAAAGATTTACTTGTTCCTCCTAGATTAAAGCACAGTTTTAGAATCTGGACACCAACAGTCAAAAGTAATTGCAGTGACAAGAACCCCTCTGGAATGGTACAGTTGTGTCCCCTCCAGAGTGCAAACACTCACTGTGAGCACCACGTCCCCAGAGCCAGCCGGGATCCCGGCGCACTCACCGCGTTGGCAGGAAAGGCCCTGATCATCACAGCTGTGAAGCCCTTGTACAGAGATGCAACTCCTTCCTCTCTGATGAGCTCCCTCAGCACATCTCTAAAGCCATTGGGGTATTTTCCTGCAGGAGCTGAAAGGGATGCACAAATGTTAGCCCAGATGTGTGGCAGTGGCGAGGGCTGAAGAATGTGCCACAGGTAACAGCTCAGGGTTTTCTAGAGGTTCACACTTCTACAGCAAACACATAAGAGAGCTCAGCAAAGGCTCAGTGAACAGGAGTCAGTTTGTAAACCAAAGAATATACATCATCAAGTCATTGCAGGCAGGGAAGAAAGGAGAGTAACTTTTGTCAGGGTTGGAAGACTGAGCTGTTGTTACTTGCACTGCTGATCACAGCTCTCTCAAGAGCTGCACTTAGGTGATAGGAATGTCAGATACAAAAACTGATGGAGCTGGTTAATAAGAAAATGATCCTATCACATGTCCCAGCCAAGAATACAAACAGACTTCAAATGAAGAGCACAGGATGTTCCAATGCTGATGTTACAGGGATATGCTGAGGTTTTTTAAAAGCTACTCTACTCAAAACACAATTTCTTCCTTCTCTTGACACTGCCCTGGGAAATACTGCCTCTGCCAGCCCTCTGAAGAGGTAGTCCACAGATCAGCCCAGTTAAACTGAACCACCATGAACTCATGTCATCCACGCAGCAGCACTGGAGACTGACTCAGTAGAAAAAAGCTGTGATTAGTTTCCCTCTCAGCCCTTGGTATGGTACAAACAACCACAGCAGCCATTGCTCAGAGAAAAATAAATGAGGTTTCCTGCACTGATTATCATGATTTGTGATTCAAGCAAAATGGTCACCGTCCAGTGGAGAATTGAGTCCACAGAGACCATGGGGAGCCTTAACAAAAATATTCATTGACAGGACTGGCAGAGAAACCAAAGAAAAACCTGTCAAACTGTGCTGAAGCACAAGGTCTGGGGTCATCCTAACTGTAATTAGGCCACAGACATTAAAGAGCAGAGCTGCCAGTCCAAAAGCAAAAAGCTCTCAGCAAGTCACACCCTGTTACTATAAACTGCAGATAGCACAGGCTACAATTTATACAATTATGTCTGAAGTGAAATAATAAAACCTCTCAAAGAATTACATTTGTAATAAAACAGCTATGACAATTCTATTATTATGAGTTCTATGCTTAGGTTTCAAATCAGATACCTCAAATCAGGATCATTATATTATCAAGGATTCAGAAACAGAGCAGTGCAGCCTGATGTGCCAAAAATTTGTGAGGAAACCAAGTAGAATGCTAGGAACACCCTTGGGTTTTTCATGCACTTGTCTGAAGCAGCACTCAAGACCTTCCATCCCTGCCCAGCCCATTCCCAGGAGCACCACAGGAGTGTGGCTGTGACACCCTGGAATGCAACTCACCAGTCTGGAAACGTGATTTCAGCACGTCTGGTGGGATGGCAACTGCCCAGTTGAAGATCCCAGCCAGGCCTCCAGCAAAGAGGATCCTAGGCACACTGAGGTCACTCACACTGCAGCAGGATCAGAGTGGGGTGGGAGGAAAAAGTGAAAAAGCTATTTAAAAAGGAGAAAAATGTCAAACTCATTGTTTTTGACTACGGTGACAATCAAAAAGACAGCCTGGCTGGCAGCCAGAAGGCAGCACAATGCTGCACACAGAGACAGTGCAGTATCTGAGCAACCTTTCCAAGATGGACCAACTCCACCCTAAAGATTCAAATATTTTTATTCAGCAGCACACACACACATGCTCTGGGAAAAAAAAAAAAAACCAAAAACCAAACCAACCAACCAACGAAACTCCCCAAAAAATCCAACAAAGCCCCCCAGGATTTTGTGTGCATACAGGGTTGAAACCACTTTTAAATATTCCTTACTTGGCTATTAAGATCCAAACTGGAATCTGAGAGAAACTCAGAATATTATTTTAATTGTCAGCTAACCCCAGACCAAACCAGTTCAACTCACTAGATGAGCAACCATTCTTCTCTTTTAAAAATTTGCCTTGATGATACTGCTGTAAATCTCTTTGTAGCTGGGGAGATGAATCAGCAGTGTCTGGGAAGTGCAGAGAGTGGTG
>NW_005054317.1:6323166-6330089 GCF_000277835.1 Geospiza fortis
CTGCGGGGTCAGAATGTTCTTCAGCCACTCGTACGTCATGAAGTACATTCCGCTGGCCGGGACGTCTGGTGGGTAAACAGCAAAGGCTCTGAGGAGTGGGAAACCAAAGGAAGCCCAGAGGCACCCCAGCCCCATGCCAGCCCAGCAGCACCACTGAGTACATACAGATTTTTTTCTCTGAACCTCTTCTACAAACAAAATAAAAATCTTCTGCTGCCTCAGACAGAGGAGGCTGAACTTTCCCATGGAGAGCAGGTGCTAATGGCAAGAACTGGAAAATAACTTTTCTGTCAACAGCCTTTCAAACCAGGCTGTAACCTGGATACATTACACTAATGATCAGACAGCTCTAAACTGTCCAAATTTCTGCACAGCACATCACAGCAGCGCAGGAATTTCATGAATTTTGCACACTATTAGTTCTAATGATTCAATTTTGGGGATTTTTTTCTGCATGTGATGGGTCATTTGGTTTTTTTTAAGCTACTCCCACAGCCTATTCTTATTCCATACCTAAACTGGAGAAGCAACCCCTATCTAGGACACTGCCAGAGTTACACTGCAGGCTGCTACACTTGTGTGAGAAGCAGAGGATAGAACCAATTCCTAAACTGAAGTAACAAAATACAGAAATTTCAGTTTTTCAAAGGGAAATTACTAAAATACGTAAAGGATTCTGGGCCTGGCACAATTACTTAGTTGTTGTTGTATTTGAGAGAGGGGTCACGACATCCCAGTTCAAAATAACCCAGACTCAAAAGGGTAGAAAGCATAACTGCTGCCACCACATATTTTAAAGCAGTCAGTATTATACAGCAACAGTCACAGAGAGGCATAAGCCTTCCCTCAAGGAGGAAGAAAAGAAGAAAAAAAGAACAAAATATTTTTTTTTTAAAAGCCCACTTCTGCATTTTTCTCTTCTCTTTGTTCTCTCTGCTCCTCTCCTGAAGTCTCTCATTCCTCTTGGCTTCTCAGATCTTAATTACTTCCTATATCCCTCTGATCCTTGTCATCTAATCTCTTCCTCACCCACTGAGAATCTCATGTTTATTTCTCAGGCCCTTTGAGGCACTGGAGTAGCTCTGCAGACTGAAAAAAAAAACAAAAAAAAAGAAGAAGAAAAAGAAAATGGGTGACACAGCCCCTCCAATTGCCTAAAGGGACAGTGAGATCTCCCATCCTGAGTCAGGCTTGTCATCCTGCAGGGATGGGCCAGCCCTGTCCCTCACCTCTCATGAGGGTCAGCACGGTTCCCTTGTACACGCCGCGGATCCCGGACTCACGGTACAGCTGCTTGGCACAGTCCAGGGAGCCACTGTACTTGGTTTCACCTGTAGCTGCCTGGATCTGCAGGGTTAAAGTGAGAGTTTCTGACCACTGAAGGTTTCTGGTCGATGCAGAGTCATTCCTCACATGTGTTTCCAGAGAGGAAGGAGCACACGCTCCTGCCTAGGGAGCCTCTGCCTCACTTCCTCCAGCAGCTCTCACATTGAAGCTGAGGCTGTGGTTACTGTTCCATGCAGAGAACAGATTCTCCTTTATTTTTCCACAGTGTTAAGTTTGAAATAACTCAAGTCACTTAGGTAATTCCACACCGACAAAAAGTAGTCTTCAAATAGTGAAATTCAAACCATTTGTATGTGTATAAAATCTCTCATGATAACATCCTGTCTGTCAGAACTAACATGTGACCACCCATCACTGTATTAACAGAGTTCAACACAGTCTGAAACAAGCAGAGCTTCCCACACCTGCTAAAGATGGCATTTCATTTGTTCAGGTTTGCATTTCCCAACAATACTTTCAAACCCCCGCAGGAGGTGCAGAGCTAACAGCCACCCAAATGTCAGAACACTGTTTGGAAATGCATTCCTTAGCTCTGCATGGGAACTGTCAAGGTAACAGGACTTCTTTACACCAGAAAGAGTCTCATGATCTAGCAGGTTTACACCATTTTTTTTAAGGAAAAGTTTCATTCAGAAAAAATTGACTTTTCCATACTTTGAAGTGGACTAAGGCATCCATGGATGCCTCATAGAGTGTCTCAGAGCATAAAGCTTGAGATGTGTAAAATGAATAGAGCAATTACTGCTGTGTGTACTTATACTGTCATGGTGGGTTTGTTTAATGCTTCTTCATGACACAGCTGCATTAAATGACAGTTGTCTCAGTCCTGTCAAAAAACAGAACAGAGTAAATGCACTAACCAAAGAAATTCCTGCTATGGAAAGACAAGACCCCTAAAATTAAACTCCCATCACCACCATCCAATGCCTTACCTGTAAAAGGCACTTGATTCTCTCTCCTGGAGCCATGATTACTGTTGTGAACACTCCTGACAACATGCCAGCAGCAAACAGCTGAGGATATCTGCCCCAAGGAAACAGAAAAGACCCTAACACAACACAGCACACAGGAAATGAAGGGCAGAAAGACCCCTACATCCCCAGGTGATGCTGTTCCACATCAGTGGAACTTGAAATGCAAACACTGCTTTTATCAGTGCAGAAGTGCCTTGACAATGCAGAGCTAAACATTTCAGATCTCTAGGACTCAAAGCACTGGTTCCTACAGCAACCACAACCCAGCTCTTCATATCCATTCTATTTGCTAATACCCCTTCTACTTACATTTCTTGCTATAGCATTCCTCATTCATTTTCATTCCCTTTCACTTCAGTCTCTTCCTCCTCCAGTCCCCCATACTCTTCTCAGTGACCCCAGATTCCACAGATATTCCTGCTTGTGCAGCCAGAAGCCTCCTTTCCAAAACCCTCCCAAAGTCGAGTCTGTCCTACCAACCTGTCATTATCCCAAACACTCAGCACCTGCCTTCACATGGCAAAGTCTCCATGACAAAAATCCCTTAAACAAGCTGAGTTTCTCCATCACAAAACTATCTTTATATCCAGCCTCCTACTACCTCCCCTAGTAAGAAGACCTAACATCTCAATTTAATCAAATTCCACACCTTCCACTTCTCTCCACTTGCCCAAGAGATGGCATTCTATTCCAACTCTTACACCTTTCTCTACTCTAATTCCCATGATATCTTCCAGACCATTCAGACCTCCCCTGCCACTTCACATGCACCTCCTACTCAAACTAACTTTAGAGGGTTTTAGCTCACCTTGGGATCATTCAGCCCCAGAAAAGGCAGGATAGGCTCCTCAGGTTTCTCCCCATCTTCTTCCTTCCACAACTTCCCTTCAAAATCAGCATGGGAAATACAACCATCCAGCCTGCCTCTAGACCCATAACCACAGCACCGGGAGCCTGACCTTTATTTTTGGGTCTCATGTGCCAAGCTCACTGTACCTTCACTGTGTCAGGTCTGCACCCACAGAACAGCACAGCTGAGCACAGTGACAGCATATATGCTATCTGTTCTTTCCCACTGCTCTGCTTGAGAGAAATTCTACATAAAAAGACTCAAAAAACTACACTGTCCTTCTCCAGCTTGCTCCTTAGAACTTCCTGTTGGCACCACGTGTATAAAACACAAGGCACTGAGGTGATGAGGCTGCTGGGACTAAGTCATGGTGCACTTGTTGTTCACTCCCTGCTGTTGCCCTGGCCTTTCCCTTCAGTCTTGCCTGCATGAGGACACTGCCATGGTGTGAGAGAGGGTAAGTGAGAGTTCCCCAGCACCTCAGCACTGCTTCCCCCTGAGCAATGGGAGCTGTGTTGGCAGCAGCTCGTGTTGCAGGGCCAGCTGAGCTCACACCAGCCCTGCGCAGACAAGGCTCCAACAGAAACCAAAACCCCACCACAGCTGGCTCTACATGATGGGCTCCTGCTTTCTGACAGAGCTCCTACCTAGCTCACAAATAAGGGGATAAAATCTTGCTAAGCAACAGCCCAGTCCCTGTGGAGCTGTAAATCACAGCTTGGCAAACCCATTACAGGAGTACTTTATGGCTGGGGGGCTCTCCTCATGCACAGGTTGGCTTGTAGAAAGCCCCACCAAGTTTTCTGAGCTTCCTACTGCTGTTTCTGAAGGTCAGACACACCTGAGAGGAGGGCTGCTCATAAACACCTCTTTTCAGAAATAATAATAAAACATTTTTATGGCTGTTATCATATCCTAATGAAGGGCCACAAGAAGACTCATAACTAACAAGGAAAGGAGAATCAGGGCTGTGAATGCTATCAATTCAGGCTTGGCCATGAATTTATTGCTCCCATAGTTTGTGTTAATAGCAAGCCTGTTGGCAAGCAATCATTACATAACTCTCACTGTGCTCATCCACACCAGAATTGTTCCTTCGTGGCTCCTTCTTGCGTAGAGAGGGAATTGCATCTCACCTGCCCACACAGTGCCTGTTTTAGCCTGTGCTATCACTCCCACGCTTCCAGAAGCATTAAAACATGAGTGGTTTATCTTTCAGAACTATATTTATAACCTAGGAGAAGACACCAATTGACACCACAACTCAGCGTGTGACAATGCAGCCTCAGGATGCCTTTCCCAACCGTCTGATTAACCAGGAACTCACGTCAAAACATCGTCAGGATTTCTCTGCTGGAGTCTCTTTCCCAAGCCAAATCCAAAGAAGCACACAGCAAACATGGGCGTCACCCCAATGATAGGAGCTGCCATTCCTCTATATAAGCCTTGGACTCCCTGCAAGAAACATTAGCACAGGAATTACTTGGTTTGGCATAAACTTTGCACACATTTCAACTTGTTGAGAGGAGAAAGGCAACAATGCAGGATAGGATCTATCGAACAGTCAAATTGATCAGAGCAATAAAGGGGCTTATTGCTCATTTGCAGTTATACATGTTTAGCTGAGGCTCAGGGACTGCTGCAGAGGAAAGTTATCCTTCCTGGGAAACCCTGGCACCACTGATGCCCTTCTAGAGCAATACTCATCACCTGCATGTACATCTCAAGTATGAGAAGTGAAGGTAAAAGCCCCCTGAGTAAGAGCCTTAATAGATTATGTCAAGAGAGAACACTCTCAGCTGCACACAGAAATGCCCCTGTGTCTTATAGGTAACCTGTCAAATGCAGTAGTGTAAAATGCTGACACTGAACCTGAGAACACTGAAATGAATTCACTTTTTAACTAAAGGAAGAGCCAGGAGAGCAACTGGAATTCCTTCACTCCCCACATGAATTCACTTTGCAACAGAGTCAAGAGCAAATTATTTTTTGTTTCCTACCCTAAATCCAAACTTTTCCCCCACACAATATCACATCCCTAATGTTTTATACATTCCTGATGTTTCCTTCCATAGGCTACACATATGAAAGAGTTCTAATGAAGAACACAGCAGCTGTATTTATTTCACTTCTCTTGCCTTTAAATTGAACTTGGTCCAATAAAAAGGAGAGTTATCTTCCTAGATAAAGGCTAGACACATAAATTAAATATTTGCTGGTCTCTGCACCCCTTTCCTCCCCCTGTCCCAATAAACCAGCTCATCCCAGTATATGCTGAAGTCTTACAGGCACAACTGGCTCTGCCATGAAATTGCACCTGGCTGAGAGATCAACCACTGCTGCTCAACCTCCCCTTGGGCATTGGGAAGCAAAAGGCCTTGGCAGAGAGGTTCAGTAGTTTTCCTCGCAGAAATGGATGAGTATTGAGTAGGAGTGGAGAGGCAGCAGTGCTTTTGAACTTCCCATCACAAGGCTGTTATTATGGCTCAGCTCTGACGTCCGTGCTGCAGCAGGGGTGTTAAAAACTGCCAGGGATTCAGAGCTGGCACAGCATTCCACTCCTTTGTGGGAGAGACCAGGCAAACAAGATTTGCTTTGGTTATATAACAACCTGTTAATACCACAATGGAAGGAGATTTCAGATTTTGAGGCAGATCTTTCATTCAGCAGGGAGTTACCTAACAAGATCCAGCACTTAGAAATGAGACTTCAGGCAAGCAGATAAACAGCTGGGCTTTACAGACATAATTTCTAAATGGTAAATAGCTGCTGAGAAAACTTAAAAAGCAGAAAATTGGACTATCTGCCAATTAAAGACTTTAAATCAAGGCTGTGTGCCTTTCTAAAAACAAAACAGACTAGCTCAACAGCATGATCATGATGATTCAGGAGTAAAAAACACTGTCCACTTTCTAGAGAAGGTTGAACAACTACTGTAATTGACACTCTGCTCTCAAAAAAAGAAAAATATAAAAAAAACTATACATTAAAGATCCTCTGCCTTCTCACAGGTGGCATAACACCTTATAGAAGAAAGTTAAAGTACTGCTTGTGTCAACAAAAGTCATTACCCATTTTAGAATTTCCAGAGATGACTCCAAATACCTGCAAAATCCAAAGGCCAAAAAGCAACTGCCAACATTTACTCCAGTCTAACTTCAGACATTAGTTAATATCATGCTATTTTGAACCCAAAACATTTCTCAGCAAAACAAAGATACGTGTACCTGGAGCACACGTATGCTAAGTATTCCCCAAGTTTTGCAATCTGCTTAAAAATGTTAATTAGAATCAATTTAACTGACAACCAGAGTTTCTCTGTAGGATTCATTCCTACATTGTACAGAAACAACTGATATATCTGGCAGGTGTCACAGTACCTCTCCAACAAGAGTCTTTCTGAAGCAGTCAAAGGTCCCAGAATAGAGTGGGGCCTGGCCAGGCTGTGGCTTAGGCTGGGTTTGCAGTCTGACCTAGTGAGAGGGAGAGGAAAACATTATTTTATTAAATATTACATTCTACACTTTGATCGCCAGAACACCTCTGGCTATTACAGAGTATGCTTTGTGACTGGACCTGAAGATAATGATAGAAACACTGACATCATTTTAGCCCTCTGCAAAAGAGAAGAGGTTGAATTTTAATGTAATGAGTAGTTAATGTATTTAACTGTCCGGCTGAGGACCCCAGCTCCCTGGACCCCACAGGGTCACTCCTGGGCTCCTGCTGGCGCAGGGGCGCGGGGTCCCGCC
>NW_005054317.1:6330908-6359331 GCF_000277835.1 Geospiza fortis
ATGCGGGGCCGCTTACCGTGCCCGGTGCTGAGCTCGGCGCTCCACCCCGGCAGAAGCTGCAGCCTGGAGCTCTCGGGCTCTGGGCGGCCGTGCGGGGGCCCCTCCTGGCCCCGCCGCCGCCCGGGCTTCCCGCACGACTTCTCTCCTCGCTGCCCTCCCGAGAGCCTGCGGCGCTCCGGTGTGAGGGACGGGCGAGGGGCTGCATTCCGCTCCCATTCCGAAAGAATGCAGCCGAGGTAACTTAAACGCGCTGGGTACCCGAGCCCAGAGGTGCCCTGGAATACGCAGGTATCCGTAAAACGACTTGTTAAAAGTGACGGTAGGTTAGAAAGGGCAGGAGTGAAATGGATAAGGTGGCAAAGACAAGGCAGCCGTGGTAGTGTGAACCGAGACTGGCAGGAGGAAGGAGAGCAGGTTTGTCCCTGGGGAAGTGTGGTACAGCTGAAAGGAGGTCCCTGCGGAGTCATCTGTGGTGAAAAGGATCAGGCATCTTCTGGTTTCTCAGTCTTGGATGAAAAATTCCTACCTGAAAAACAGTGGAGAAGGGACAGCGAGGTATGCACTGCATATGTGAGAGGGCACTTGGGATGATCCACAAATTGTGGGTTTGGGTGACACAGATGGAGATGCAGCTAGCATTGATGGCCAGCATGGAGCTGAGGCTGTGGATGGTTTCAGGGAAAAGGAAGAGTGTTAGCCTGACTAAAGGTTACATGGATAAGGAGTCCAGGAATCAGACTTAAGTTGCACTTTCTCTGTTTCAGATAAATAAGGAGGTGAAAGAAGAAAAAACCGTATGAAATGGTTGTGAAATACCAACAGAAAAAGAGGAGGGACGTTCTCCAATTGGAGGAGTCTCCACCAAAAGAGTTATTAGAGGAATCCCACAAGAGTAGGAATAAGAAAAGAGTGATGTAGTTGGACTAGGAATGAGGTGGATCACATAGTGTGGTGGCCCGGTGGAAGGCATTTTGTTTCAAAAGACTTTGTTAAGAATTGTGTTGCAAAGCAGGAGTCAGGGAAAGGGCATTGTTGGAGGTGATAGATAGCAGAGGGTAGGGGTGGGTGTGTTTAGGAGTTCCTGCAAGAGACTGGAGCAAGAGAGGTGACTAAATTGTATCAGTGTTAGTGAAGATACAGGAGTATCTTGGATTGGGGTGGTTAAGGAGGAGATCATCCTCCCTTGGATTGAAAAGTGATCTAAGTAAGGTTTAAAAATTTATAATTTGGTCTTGGGAGCTATGGTCATTATTTAATCTAAATAAACCTGGCTTTTTTGACCCTATCTTTTGCGCTTAACATCTTTATTGTCTTAAAAATTAGTGCTATCAAGTAGTAGCTCTGCCTTGTCTTTGTATTCAGAGAGTTTGATTTGGGGATTGGGCTGAGTGTAGGTGAGGTGAGTTTTGTTCCTGGTTTTCCAAGGACCCTCCTTTGCTTTGTCCACAGAGCACGTGCCTTATGCTTCCTTTCCCTTCACTTGTGTCAGTGTGGTGTCCAGTTATGCTGGAAGTGAGCTCTTTCCTTGAATCTTGGGACAGGAGTCACAGAAGTCACCCGGTCCTGCAGACTGCTTTCCACTTGATAAATCCATGTGTCCATTTCCTGTGCCAGCAGTTCCTCTGTTTGCTCACAAAACTGTGCCAGTGGCACACTGAGACATCTCTGCACTCCTCTGAGCCCCTCCGCAGGGACTGGTGTGCAACTGGGAGGTACTGGGCAGGCCCCTTATTATACCTGGATATCTACAAACATCTCAGTGCTTGGATGTGACTTGCCATGTGTTGGAATAGCAGAGGGCCCAGTGTTTTCATGGGTTTTTTTCTCTCTCTAGAGTGTGGGATGATCTGAGTGAGTTTGAGAAGTTCCCTGGCCTGTGAGACTTGCTCAGGCTTTGTGGTGGCTGAACAAAGTTGTTGCACTCTGGGCTGTTCATGGTCCTCACTGGGGTTAGAGGCTCAAATAAGTAATTCTTTTAACATAAATTTTAGCAGGTAAAGATCCATTACTCCTTTTATGCAAGAGCTCAGTGTCACTGCAGATTAAGCCCAGACTCTAAGCAGGGTAGAGGGAAGGATGAGGGTTTGCCTTGTGTCTGCCAAATCAGATTCCACATCTGTCTCCTTCTAGTATGGAGAGACTGTGTCTGTTCCTCTGAAGTCCTGTGGAAAGTAGTGCTATAAATTGTTTGTGTGCTGTGGATAGCTAAGGAATCACGAGGCAAATGAAAGGAATGAAAACCAGAATTCAGGAGGTAATTTAATTAGGTACTAGTCTTCAGCCTCTCTGGAGGTTTGTATCTCCTGAAATCACTGAAGCCCCTCCAATTAATTGTACATCACATCTCTTCCTGGTTATTCCCTGCTGCCTGGTCAAGTGACTGGAAACAGAAAAAAAAAAGAGGAAAAATAATGAAAATTTGCGGTTGAGATTTTCTGTACTCTAAAGTCAGGATTTTCAAAGCTTGATTATGGTTTCCCCAGCAGCTGCAAATGGCAATACTGAGGGAATGTATTTGAGTGGCAGAGCTGACAACATAGTCATGCAGAATGGGAATGTTTTTAAGGAACCAAAATACATGCTGCTTGTGGAAAACAGAGCTTTGATTTTAATATATGTTTTTATATGTAAAATACAGTTACAGCATTGTTTTAATTCTTTTATATTTAATATATTCTCTCTAAACTAAATAATTTGGTTAAATGGAAATGGTCGACTAACTATGACATGACCATAATTCAAGGTTGATTCATGCTTTACTGCTGAATCTTTTCGAGCTCAAATTCATATGGTTCAGTTACACAAGCAGAAGATTTGTAGTTCAGATAAGTATCAGATGTGTGAATTTTCCAAAACAAGTGAGAATCTTAGAAAAAAAAAGTTAGCTGTTCTGATTCTTCTTCAATAACAGCTATCAACACCTGAGCATAAATTTGTACATTCAAAAGGTAAGAAGTATATATTGAGAAGGCAGTAAATAATAATTTTATTTCTCCCTTCAGATATAAGGTCCAAGCCCCATCACATCCAGTAGAACCAATTTAAAGGGATAAACTAGCTTCACAATTTCTTTTGAGATGATATTGAAGACTCTTAAATTGTGTGCATGTGAGAGATCTGTTTTATGGTCTTATTTTCCTAAGTCTCACTTAATGTCTGTGGTTCTGAAGCAATATGGATTTGTGCAGAATATCACAGGTTGTACAGGACATCACAGGTTGCCTTTCTAGCCACTGTGGCCATAGATAAGGGGTTTGTGGTTTTCCTGTTAATTAAATAGATAGGATGCTACAGCATTGCAGGCTGTTGATAAAGAACTTTGTCATAAATTCAGTTTTTTCTCTGAGATCTGTTGTGAAGGTTATGCAGCCAGTTTCCAAATGTCAGAGGTCACGGGGCCTGCACTGGGGACTAGGATGCAGTGCAATAACCCCATCTCCAAGGATCTGGACCTGTCCTGTAAGAACAGCCTTGGCTTTGGAGGTGCAAGAGTCACAATGGATCCAAACCAGGGACAAGCACAGCAGAATCCTCTTTACTGGGCCCTTGGGTTGGTCTGTTCCTACCTGCTTGATCACCTGTTTGTTGTTGGCGTGGCACCTCTTACAATTTCTTAGGCACAGAAAAAACTGTTTTTCCTCCCTTAGGAGACAGAGCTCAGATGAAATCAAAAGAACGATAAAGTTTGGAGGAAAAAAAAGAAGCTGCACTTGCTTTCCTGGTCTGCAGTTGGGCAGGGCATTAAGATGTCCGTGGACATGAACAGCCAGGGCTCTGACAGCAATGAAGAGGATTATGACCCTAATTGCGAGGAGGAGGAAGAGGATGAGGATCCTGGGGATATTGAGGATTATTATGATGGGGTAGCTAACGACGTGGAGCAGCAGGGAGCAGATGCCTTTGATCCAGAGGAATATCAGTTCACCTGCTTGACTTACAAGGAGTCGGAGAGCACTCTCAATGAACACATGGCCAGCTTGGCTGCCACGTTAAAGGTGAGGAAAGGTTTCTGCATTCGCACAGCTGGGAGACAAGTCTGTGGTTGAACAGGTAAACACTGAGAACACAGCTCTAATGAAAGCTGTGGCAACGTTGCTGTTATGGGGGGTTGGAGGAGCATTGTTGAAGGTCCCTTGTTTGAAACTGACTCAAAGGTTTACAATTGTTACATACTGGGGCCTGAAAAATCTTCATTATTGAATGTTGATCCTTTTTTTTTTTTACAGAGCTGAGCTTCATGACCAAAAGGCCTGAGTTATAACTCTGCATTAACGCAGTGCAAAGAGGGTATATAGAAAAGAAACAAATCAAACCATAAGTGGTGCAGTTTGGTACACCTGTGTTTGAGAAGATAACTGACAAATAGGAAGACATGCTAAAACTCTGTAATTCTAACAAAAACACTTTTCTTGACTGGTTCTGAGAGAATAATCACATTTTTTCAAAGACAGATCAGATGTCATGCCAGTTATTAACCCTGCTGTTGCAGTGACAGCAATTCAGTACAGTGAACTTGCCACCTCTTGGGGCAAGTGTGACTTAATTCATCTCAGAAAAATCTCACTCAGAGTCAGCTCCATGGAATTATGCTCAATAAGAGTTTTGTGATGTCTTTTTTCTCTTTTTGTGGCTGATTACTGTAGTGTCAGTCAAAAGAGGAGGCAGGCCAGAGGAAAGCAGAGGTTTTCTAAGCTCTAGATGTGGACACTGGGTTGAAATTACTGCTGCATCTACTTTGTAACAAACCAAGTCTTCTGGTGCTTGCTCTTGTCTGGAGGACAGGGGATGACTGAAGCATGTTAAAAAAACATGTTGGGTAGGTTTTGATTCCAATTCATTCTGTCTGAATCAAATCTAATTTTAAAAATTAGAGGGATCTCTAGATCTTTATTTGCACATCAATGTCCTGTAGAAAGAGTATAACCATGAAGCCTGAGGACTGTGAACCATAAACAACAGGTTTTAAAAGGCACCCATAATTTGGTGATTTTGCCAACTGTTGTGCTTGTTCCCAGCATTTACCACCTCAGAAAATGAAGTTGTACTGTTTCTTGCTCTTAAACTTGTCTCTGTAATTACCTCAAAATGTGCATTCTGAGCTCTGAATGCCTGCAGTTCCCTACAGATTGTCAGAAACTGGAGGCAACAGAAAAAGTACAAATGAGAATAGCTGGTCAGCACTTCTGATACAGCTGCCTGTTGCTTTTGGTTATTAGCAATTAAGATTTAGAACAGCTTTTCTGTGCCTTATTTTCTGCCTTCAAATGGAACACTCTCCTAAAAGGTGACCCCTGCCATATTGTTCTCTTGAATTAAATTACAGAAAGCAATACTTTTAGTCCTTAAAATCAGGCTTCCAGTGTTAAAATAAAATTTTCAGGAGTTCTGAAGGTCTCATTGAGCAGGTATTATAGTTGCCAGACTATACCAACCTGGTAGATCAAATCTCATCCCACATGATACCCAAGGAGAGAAAATCTAGGTGTTTTTTTAATATGAAAAATATGCCTGCATATTTACTGTTACAGTTAAGTGCTACACACTTTGTTTTGTGCATAAGAAGATGAAATTGAATTTGGGTAGCAGTTTGGAATGATGTGATCTTGTAAGCCACACACTCAGGCTTTATCCCTTGAAGTGCCACATTAACTCTCTTTTCTCCAGCAACAACAGTCCCACAGTTGCACTTTTAATGGATATCTCTTGTGTATCTGCAGCATTTGCTTTTTGCTCCCTGGCATACTTGCTTACAATTTTTCAACAACCCTGTCTTCCTTCCCCTCTCTCTCCCCCAAGGAAACTTGTGATTTTGTTAGTTTTGAGACAAAATGGAATAGAAAGAATTAGTATGGAATTAGCAAGCATAGAGAAGAAGGTAATGGCATGGAGCATGCTGAACTATTTATCATAAGTATTTTCAATGGACTTAATGGATATGAATAAACAGGGGTAGACTTTTAAAAGAATTGTATTCACTTCTTTTCTGTTAATTTGCTTGAGCTGTAAAAACTGCTTTTTCTTTTTAAAACTGCCTTTCACAATATCTAAGTTTTCCTTGGATAGTGATGATTGTTCTTCTGGAGCATCTAGTTAATTTTGATTTCATCTCCTTTATGATAGATACTGATTACATGGTGCTTTTTCAGCATTAGCCTGTATCTAAGGCAGAGTGGTTGCTCCAACAGGGAAGGCTGAAGGTAAATGAAAGATTATCTTCAGGAGGTACCATGTTGAAGCCAATGGATGACTTGGCATTTGAGTGATTTACTATCACAGATTGATAGGCTAACACAATTCCCTAAAGGAAATAAAAAATAAATGCAATGAATGGACTTAAGGCTGGGTTAGAATGTTCTACCACTGTCTGTTCTCATGAGGGCATTCACTTTCTGAAGGTTAAATTCCAGAACACATCCATGTGTATTGAGTGGCTTTTTTCTTTGTGACATATTGTCTGTACACTTTAAAGACCAGAAACAGAATTTCAGAGCTTTAAAATTTGCTGTCTGTGCTGTTAGTGGCTAATAACAGTTTAAATAGATAGCATTTCATTTGCTCTGCTCATTAACCTCAACATTTATTTTTTGAACTGTTTTGCTCAACTATTTCAGACTGATTGTTAAATTCCCATTTTATTTTAAAGCATTGTAGTGAAGGGTGGTCTTTGGAAACCTTCTTGGCTGTTTGCATTCCCCATGAGTTATAGCTGACCTTGTTCTCATTCTTGCTGAAGGCACTGAACTGAGCAAACCTTGCACTGGCTGGTTAATGTCAGGTCAGGTGTGAACACCCTGCACATGTTTAAAAGTTTTCATGAAATATTGAAAGAGAATCTCTCTTAAACAAAATGTTTATGTTTTGTTTATCCCAATTAGAAACTGCACTCAGTTAAAATCTGAAGTCTGATAAAAGCATATGACTCTGCATGTAGGTAAATGTATGTCCTTGTATCTCTTACTGTTGTAGGAAACTTTTGCCTCAAAATCTTCTTTTTTTTGTCAGTGGGGAAATCTGAATAGAAACATTGGTGCAAACAAGGCAGCAGTACACTAAACCAGCTGTGCTGTGTGACAGGCCTGCAGCTGCATTAGTGGTTATTCCAGAACCATACAGAAGCTGGAGAGATTTCATAAGTGTTACTCTGAGAGTTTCTCCTTAATTTTGGTTTTAGTAAGAACTGTGAGTTCTTTGGTGTTCAAGGAAAAAGAGGAAATCTTTGCTCTTTGGTTAGTGCTGTTAATATGAGGATCTGAGGAAGGTTCCATTAATACACTGACTAAAATTAGGACAGGCTATCTCTGTTGAAATATACCAGAAGAAAACCTTGAATGAATACCCAAAACTGTGCTTCTCTGACCAAAAGGCCTGTGAATTGAAGCAGGTCACTTTTAATTCCTCAAAAGGTCACTTGACTGCAGTCAACACTTGCAAAGGACAATGCTCTCAAAAGCAGAGTGCCCTGTATTGCCTGCAGACCAGCAAGTGAATTCACAACAGTTCTTTTTAAGAAATACATATAATTATAAGATACAGTATCTTTCAAAAATAATGAATTAAAATGGTATAGTAGTAACTGTGCTTTCGAGATAACTCTGTCAGTTGTCATTGAGGGATTGTGGGTCCTGGAGTGGCTTATCAGTACATGCAAACAGTGTGATACTCAGCAGTTGTACAAACAAAGCTGAGCCTGTCACTGGCAAGCAGTAAAGTGTGTGATGATGTCATATTGGTTTTGTTTGTTGATGATGCTTCCTGGCTCTGCTGAGGGTCTCCATACATGCCTGGAGTATCTAATGTTTCAAATAACTGGCAGTGGTTTCGCTGTTCCAGTGATGAAGTGGATTTTTCTAGTGTTACCATTTTTTAAAAATAAACCACTAGATAAAACAATTGCAATTAGAATTTATGAAAAAAAAATTATCTTGACTTTAGATGTTAGCTGATTGTTAGTCATGAGGAAATTGTGATCTTTCTGCATATGCAAGCTAGCAAGGGAAGGTAGTCATGTGGTTCTACAGGTAGTTGGAATTGATGTCTTTCCACTAAAACCAAAGGTATTGTAAGACTGAAGAATTTAAACTTTTCACTTCATTAATTTAAGTGATCTGCCAATATTTATCAGAGAGCAAAAAACTTACTTCCTGTGCTTCCTGAAATTACAGCTTGTGATGTGGGTGTTTTTAGCTCTGTCCCTTGAAGAGTAAATCTTGGTAGATGCAAAAAGCATTTGATATCATGATATAATTCTGTTAATCTATGTTATCTCTACTGATCTTTCAGACATAAACCAGTTTTTCATATAATCTGGCTCACCATACTGATGTTGCATATTTTCATGGAACCAGATAAGTTTTTGCTCATGAGGCTGCTCCACACACTCAAGTTGCCCTGACACAGAGCATTTAGTTTGTAAAGCTGCTTGGTGAGAGCTGGCAGTGCTCCTTTGGAAATGCCATCTCCAGCAGAGCCAGGGTCATGTGCATGGGACTGGCAGCCCGTGTGAGCAACCCTCCTGAAGGAGCCTGTGCCTGCAATTACAAAGTGTCTGTAAAGAGCCCTGTGCCAGGAGCCTGGTGTGTGTGTGTGTGTCTGTCTGTGTGTGTGTGTTTGTGTGTGTGTGCACCATATATTTGCTGTTCAAACCATGCCCCAGAGTGTGCTGTGGGTGCTGCTTATCTGAACCAACCTGCAGTGCCATCCTTTCAATGCCATAATGACTTCATGGAACTTTCTGCCATGTAAAATGGCACTGTTAAAGCCTCACTGTGCCTGGGTACCTCAGGTGCAGGAGGGGGATTAAAGGCCCTTGATGTATTAAAATGCATGTACATAAGAGCACTGCTTCAAAAATTTATGTTCAAAGCTTAAGTCCATAAGCACCAACGTTGGTAAGCGTTAGTAAGCAGTAAATATTTAAGTATCATTTTTATAAACGGCAGAACCTGATAGGCAAATTTGACTTTTTCACAGAACCCCTGTGGTGCTGTTTGGCAAAGATAACACACTGTATCAAAGTACCAATAAACCCCCAGATGAGTCAGGACGTGCAGGTTTATATCTATACTGTGTTCTGTATTTAACACCAAGCCAACATAATGTGGGACATGCAGTCTGAGCTGTAACCCTTAGGAGCACTGGTGTTTGAGACATACCTTTGTCCTTTTCCTGTTTTTTGCTCCTGAACAGAAAGATCCTGGAAGTTCTGCAATGCAAAAGTTGTGGTTTTGCCTACCCATTCACAATGCCTGTACTTCAGTAGTATCAAGAGGGTATAAGTGTGTTGAACTTTAGTATAACTGTCTTCAGTGTGTCTTGTTTTGTCTCATAAAAATATTTTTGTTTTTAAAAAATGTATTGAATTTTTGTAAACTTCCGGTCAGCAGAATAAGAGAACTGGCCCAGACCTTGCAACCTTGTGACACTTTCCTGGAGTCATTTGAGGAGAGAAAACAATTTTGTTACTTATTGCCCAGGACTGCTGAATTCTCAACTTGACTGAAAAAATGAGCCACAAATGTGGAGGGTGATTATAGCCCACACATTTCTTTGCGATTCACACCTTAAGTGTATTTTAGAGCCAGTATGACTCTGCAGTGAGGAGAATTATCTGTTCACGGCTGTTGATGAGTGTGATCTTGGTGGGAGGTAGAGGCAAGACACAAGTCAATAAAAATGCCAAAACAATCTTTCAGTAACTGTTTCAAGCTTACAGCTGGACATCATGATCACAGCAGCAGCATAGAGCAGCTGAGCACTTTGCCGAATTTGTGCTGTGCCTATTAAGAATGGTGCAGCAGAACGGAGCTGTGTTGTGCACTGTGAAACGTTGTGCAAAGCAGATATTCCTCCTCTTCATCTTTGTGTAACAACAGTAAATGCCCTTAGAGCTGGGTTGTTGAGTGAAGCACTGTGTTATTTGGGGCTGAGCAGGGATTACTCACTGCAAAGTTCCCTAAGCCCTGCTCCACTGTGGCTGTGTGCACACGCCAGTGCTCCCAGTTTGGAGCTGGCTGCCCAGTGTTGTGAGCCACAATTCTGTGGGTTCAGGTTATTACCAGACCTTTGCTTCTTCCCTGTGCGCTTCCTGAATCATCCTCTCTGTCAGCCAGAAGGAATTGTCCCCTGGTGCTGTGCTGGGAGAGCCCCTTGGCAGGGGCTGTGCAGTGGGGTGAGTTGCTGCTGTTGGCAGCACTCAGGGAGCTCAGTGCAGCACTGGTGGTTCACACTGTGTTGCTTTGGGAAGAATAACTGCAGGGAGGACAGCTGGGGAGTCTCATGTCAATCTTATATCTGTGTGCTGTCTTACAGCTCTCTTGCTGCATTTCTTTCGCTCTAAATCTTTCAAAGAAGGGATCTCATAGCTGTTTTGTAATAATGCCTTCTGGCATACCAGCTTGCTTCAATGTTTCTGTTCTTTTAATATTTATTTCTGAATTTCCTCAGGAAGAATAGCCTAACAGCTTGAGAAATACGTATGTTGAGATTTCCTAGCTGAGTCCTACTGATCCTGTTTGCTGGCAACTGCGGCTGAAATTGTTGCTGTCCTTGTGTAGGAGAGCAGATGGATTAAAGCCATGTGTAAATGTGGGGAAAGAGCTAGAATTTAACCCCAGATCCACTTTCTTCAGTATGTGGCCAACTAGGTTATGCACTGACAGCTTCTCAGCAGTGGTGTAACACCAGCAGTGTTTGTCATCCCCAAACTGCAGTCTGCCTCCTAAATATGCTTCTAATCTTGCAGACTGGCACCAGGTCTCTGCATGCCAGAAGGTGAGTGACAGGGTACAGATTAAAACTCTGTGATGAAGCAGAGCTTATGAAGTGCTGGTTGACAAAACCTTTCCATGGTATTGAGCGTGCAGCTACAGTCTCTTAAATGGCATTTCTTACCTGCTGCAGCCTGCAGTCTGTAATCAGGAGAGGGCCTGAAATGTCAGACAAATCATAATCTATACTCTGTGTGAAACATAAAGGTGGAGGGCTTTTTCTCACTTTTTGAAAAAACTTGACTGAACACAGGAAAAAAGAAATACCATATATATATTTTTTTTTGTTTTTTTGTTTTAAGACTGATTTTCCTGTTAGATGAAATGAATTTGAGTTCAATTTTGAAAACAATCTTATGCTCAGAAACCTGTAATAGGTATGAAAGATTTTCTACAGGACTGAACACTTGGGGTGTTTATGACAGGTGATGTGAATCTTCCTGAGTTTTCTACTAGGATTACATATTGGAAGTCTGCTTACAAGAGGTAGATCTTGTAGGACAAAGTATGGTCCAAAAAAAAGCTTTAGATTGCCCTTTCTTAATTGTTGATACTGCTACAGTTTTTTGAGAAACTCTTCAGTAAAAACAGGGCAGTCACAAAAACATGAGGCATGGAGGGAGTGAGATCTACTTTCCACAAGAAAAACAAGTATAAAATGAATTTTTTTCCATTTGTGGGTTGCTTTCCTTACCTCAGCATACTGAAGTAAAGCATATCTGAAGGGATTTTTCTTCAGTGAAATTACTCAATACAAATTATGGTTTCTTTATAAGGTGTTACTCTACTGCCAGCTCAGCTCAGTCTCTATTTTGCCATAGTTTCTCACCAACAGAAACAATTTCAGAGGCTTTTGGTCTGTGTGTCTTTCCTGTTGTAAAGAATTATAGTGTGTTTTTAGAGGTTTGGATGCAACACACAAACTAGTATCTTTTGAAGTTCATCCTTTCATTGTAGGTCTAACAAAAACTATTTGTGGATTAAAACAAATGCTTCTCAAGATTAATCCTATTTGTTTAAATCTATTTGTATAAAAACCTTTGGTTAGGGAAAATAAAAGAAGTGGAAGCTACATTTCTTTATGCCAGATTTGTGTTCTTCTTGGGCAGACCTTTCAGTGCAATCCTGATCTAACAGGAATTGTCAGCTTGGTGCAAAGCCGTGGGATGTCAGCTCCAACCAGACCCTGTCATCTCCAACTCATTCTGAATTGAATCTTTTTAAGAATCATGTGATGATCGTTGTTTTAAATTCCTGATACCATATCTCTGTAAAAATGAGGATTGAAATGCACCTCCAAAAAATAGGCCTTCCCTTTGAGAAAAGTGAAATGAACTGATGAGTTATGCATGTGATATAAATATGCTTGAGCAATTTCTGTAGAACATAAGCTCTTCAAAAGATTGTGGTTTTTTTAGCTTTTAGGAAACATTTCTGTCTGAATTAGCAATTGTCAAGGTGGCATGGTTGAAAAGATTTTCTGCTGTAAAGAGATGAAACAGCTCTCTAAGCACCTTGGCTTATCTAAGGCAGCTAGTTGAGACAATTGTTTTAGAGCCCTCTGAACACAGCAAGGGACCTGCAGAAATTCTTTGCAAACTCTTTTGATATTGTCTTATCCTAAAGAGTGCCAGACTCTCTTTCACACTTCAGAAGTGTGAGAATTTTGCTTATCTTGGAGACTAAAGAACCTAGAAGATAAATGGAGATGGAAATAATAATGAAAAAAAATATTGTGCACTCTTCCAGAAAATGGATACATTTGTGTTTGATGCAGTGGCATTACAATTTTTTCCACTTTCAGAATCTGATTTTGTTCAGCACTATGTAAAATCTTCTGACTTTTTTTACAATTCCTGTAGAGCCTTTTCCTTATGCAAAGCAGCTTCCTCATGGCACCCTTGCTCTGTGCATAGGCACTGCCCCCCTTCTCCCGTGCACTGATCAACATTTGGTGCCATTCCTGGCAAACAGCAGCCCTCCATAAGTCAGAGTTAAACTGGTGGAGGTTTGGAAGAGGCTTTGGAGGTGATAAAGTTCCTGTTTTAAAATAAAGCTGGAAATGGCAGATTGGATGAGATTCTGTCTGTTCAGCTTTGCTGCCACATCATGGAGAAAGAAGTTTGGTCTTCAATCTGAAATGTTCCAGGTTCAGATTTGGACTGGGCTTTTATTTGATATTAAAGTTTTAAGCTGTTGGTGGAGAAATGAGAATGAGGAAAAGAAAAAAAATGGCATGAATATTGCTTTCAGCTTCTAAACTTTATTAAATTTAATCTCAGATAGAGGAGTTTGGGAGAAGTCAGGATATACAGAGGTACTGGCTGGGACAAATAATTGATGGGTTGCAGGCAAATACTGGAAGAGTGCAGCATATAGAATAAACATTCCCCTTTGCACTGGGGTCTGTACAAGTATTTCACTGAAAGAAGCTGCTGCCAGCAAGACACCAAGTGGGCTGTGTTACTGCCTTTTTTGGTTCTTAGGATTCTGAAATGAGAATAGAACAGTTTGAACAAAGCAGACAATTTATCAGAGGCATAATTTTTTTTAATGTGTTTTGTCTGAGACAAAGCATTTCTGTTCCTGAGATCTTGTGGCACCCAGTGATTGATAGGGGACTGAATCAATGCTCTTTCTGAAGTGTTTTGTAAGTTTGAGATACTTCATTGGGTGAAACTTCTGCCTGTCAGGGAAATGCTTCATTGGACAGTGTGTCAGCAGTATCAGCTTCTGTATGTTGCTTCTTCAGTGCTGTAAGATACTGAATATGTATACATGGACCAAACTTCTGATGGCAATGGTATTTTTCTGTGTTCAGCATGTTTTTGCTCCTGCTTACAAAGAAATACTTCAACTGCTCTGGAGTGTTATTGTGGAAGAAGTGGCTGACTTGGTACAATCATTCAGTCATTGTGAGTACACAGTCGTTGAAGAGAGGCTGGGGAACGCTGCTATCAATAGAAGCAGGCTTTTGTTAAACATTTGTTTTTCTTCTCATGCTTGTTTTCTGGAATCTCCTCAGTAGTGTTGGCCCCTACTAATGGTATTTACATTTGTAAATTCTTCTGAATTCCCAGCCTTGCTGCCGTTTAGCAGGACATAGCATGTGGTGAGACTCCACTCAGCAGGCACAGCCCCAGCGTCATCAGCTGTTTGCTCCTCTCCCATCCCTCTTCCTTACAGTTTGAATGTTACTGTCTTTAATCTCTGAGAACTGGTACTCTGTGCCAAGGAGACTGTACATTTGTTGCTGCAACTGTCTGACTCTGGGAATTCTGTTTTGCAAGATCACATGCACTCCGATCAGGTAGTATCAACAATTTTTCTGCTTCAGGGCTTTTATGAAAGTGGTCTAATGTCATGGATCAGGCTTTATGAATTGAAAATTTCTATTTTTTATGTTCTTGTGTGCTTTGTATTCTTGTGTGCTTTTACAATGAAAGTACTAAAATTAGCACTACAGCTGATCCAGTCAGTGCTTGTAGTTGGAGTTAAATAGGAATAGTCACAGAAGCTTTGTTACTCTTCTAGATCTGTTAGTCTGGCATCCTTCTGGAGCATTAATTCCACATTTTGCCTGACATATAATTTGGCTCAAAAGCATTTGATTGTGTTAGGATATTTTGTTAGATTTCAGAAATGTCTGCTGGTATTTGTCTTTCTCTTTCCATACATCTTCAGTCTTAAATGTACTTGACTCCTCCTCAGGGAACAACTAACTCCATGGAATTGTGATGCTGCAACAAATGCTATACCTCCGGCTCTGAAAACTCGACTGAAAAATACTCATTTTCCTATGTTACAAATCAGCTTCCCATTTAAGTCCAGCAGTTTGTTTTCTTCTGTCAGTTCTTCCTTCCTGCTACTGAGAAATAGTTTCATTACTGCTAAAGAATGATTCATTAGCATGTGGTTTGCAGTTGTAGGAAGCCAGTCTTGTAGAGACCACATTCCTGGTGTCTTGTTTGTTTTACAGACTCAAATGCAGATGTTTTCCTTGTACAGACAAGTCAGAGGTGTCTGTCTGGGTCTGCCAGGTTGGGGGCTTAAGATAACAACCCATCCCAGGCTGGCAGTGTCACTGCATCCATGCAGACTGTGTGTGTTGGCAGCAGCAGCCCTGTGTGCCACGCTCCATCTAATCACAGGCTTCTGTGCTGGGAGGGAGGGCAATGCTGCCTGGCAGCCTTTGTTTTCAGAGGGTCACATCACATTGCTGCTAAAGTTGAGGAAGGTGACATGCCAGATCTTGCACAGCGTGACCTGATGCTTTGGTTCTCCTAGAAAAAGGGTTATTTGTATATTGAAAATTGCTCTTTTGTTAGTGGGATTTCTTAGTGGCCCGCAAAGTGGGCACATCAGAATGTAGATAAGAGTCAATTAAACACCACATCTGCTTTGTGTGTTGGTATTGCCCTGGTTTAATTCACTGACCCAACTCAGCTGTCCTGCACTGAAAAAGCCAGTGCAGGATCAGGGCAGTATCATGTGGCAGCAATAGGTCAGTTGTGTTGTGAAACTGCGCCTCTTCAGCAAGGTTGACTTAGGAGAGTAATGGATATGCTGCCTGGGTGTGCAGAGCCTGACTGTTTTTGTAGGAGTGACCATTGCTTGTTTTTCCTTCCAGGATTGTGTTGGTGTGCTGTCTGTACTACATCACATGCTGTGATTCACCTGTAGCAGGGTTCAGGAGGGCCTGTGGCATTTCAGCCAATGATTGGGACTGACAGCTTCTCTAGGAGAAAAAAAAGCAACTTTTCCTGCAGCTAGAACAGGAGGAGTTGTTTTCTGTGAGCAGAGTAGAGAGATGCCTTGCTGATAGCTCATCTTGGAGTGAGGGAGGCAGAGCCCTTTGGTGTCAGAGGGTGTTTGAATGCAGAAGTGCAGATCCTGAACTTGCCCAGGTGCTTCCAGCACAAATAGCAGTGAGGAGACAGGCATTGTCAGCCCTCTGAATTCCCCTGGAAAGGGTCTGTTGTTTGGAGGACAGCTGCTTTGTTTGAACTCTAGGACCTGAAGGGCTTGAGAGCAGGGTGAAGGTCTATCAGCTCAGCAGATGTCTGTCCTCTTGGTGGGTAGGAGTCTTTTTGTGCAAGCAGAGAAGTCTGTTTTCTTCTGAAATAAACTAATACATAAATGAAGGAGAACTTGTTTGCTTGTACCCTTGTAGCATGACTTTAAATGTCACATTGCATACTCTGATGGTGCTCAGGCTAGCACGGATTGTGCTACTGTTTGCCAAGAGTCCACGTAATGCAAGCAGCTCTGCATGGAAACAGGCCCTGTCACTGGAGTTTTCTGTCTTCCTCTCCACTCCAGCGTGTAACTTTCTTCTCTGCAGTGAAGGGAAAATGTTTTGTATTTTCCCCATACACTTTGCTGTCCCAGTTTGCCTGTCATATTTGCTGTCTACATTTGCAGCCTGTTGCTGCTTCTCCACCTCAGTAAGGGGCATCTGTCTGCCCTGGGGTTCCTACTTTGCATTTTTGGTGAGGACCCTGATTGCAGTCTAGTGAGGCCCTCTGGAGTGGTGGTGACAGTCAGGACTGGATGTGGGGCTCCCATGAGCAGTTAAGCTAATCCAGTGCATTCCTGATTCCTTCCTCTCTGTGCTGTTGTAACAAAGTACATGAGTTAGTTTTTGGTACACCCATACTTCATTCCAGCTTTTGTATTGCAGATGTTACTGGTTGTGAGCATCATGTCCAGCAATTTAATGTGACTTGATTATCACTGGAATGTTGTACTGAGATTGTACAATTTGTATATGAAAATCATACTCCTAAGCAGAGGTGTGGCTTCATAATGTGCAAAGTTTGACCTTTTTTTTTTCTTTTATTTTCCACCTAGGTATCACATGCTGTTGCAAAGCTAGTATTAGTTAGTTTCCACTGGCAAATCTCAGAGATTTTGGAAAGGTAAGTGTAAATAGTCTTATCTCATCTGTGCTTAATGCTTTCCCACCTGACTTTGCAGAAATGCTCAGGGTGCTCCATAGGTATTTTTGGCAAGTGTCTTTGGACCTGGAAGCAGGACACACAGTCCATTTTGGGGAGCAGAGGAAAGCTACTGATTTGTTGAGGCTACACTGCCTGTAAGAAATTTTTAAGCAGGGAGAGGGTAGTAGTGGTAAATGTCTGTCAGTTCAGGAATTATTGTTATGCTGGGAGGCCTCTAGATAGATTTAGTTTAAATTTTGAGATAGCAGATTGAGAGTGCTGCATCTGTATTTATTTAATAGCCATAAAGATAACATATGTTCTGCTTTGAGCACAGGAGCCATAAATCATGCAGGAGCACTGACCCTGTATTGATGTAGTCTTTAGTAGCACATTCACATTGAAGTTTTTGTTCCTTTTGACCTTAAGTAATGTTTTTTTCCCGAGCTGGCCAACATTTGGAGAGCAGGGGAAGATAAAGTGAGAGAACTGAGCACTGCAGCTCCCTTGTTGGGTCAGTGTCACTGTAATTAACAAAGCCTCTCCTGCTGATTTCAAAAGGTTCAGACTCAGCCCAAACATATGTGGGAAGTGCATTGGGAGGCATTGCTGGCTGCAGCCCCACCACAGAATACTGGCTCAGAACTGAGCATTGTCTGAAAATAGAGAGCATATCAGCTTGACTCATTCTGCTGAGACATTTTTGGCCCTGTAGCCAGCAACTTTATCCAGAGAATGTATGGAAAATGCATCCTGTCTATGGATGCTGTTGCCTCCTTAGTTACCCTGTATCCTGTGAAAGCTTTTCCCTGGGGTTCAAGGAGGATGAGATTCCTGCATGGCAATTCTGGGTGATCCTGCAGGTTAACTGATGAGGCCTAAACAAGAGGAAATTTGGGGGAGGGTTTACTCCTAAAGTGATGAGTTTGCAGATTGTTCTCCAATTGATCTAGTCCTCAAACTTCTTTCTTGATAAAAAATGAAATTGTCAAAAGGAAGCTCACTAGTACAATTAAGAAGTGCTGGTGAGGAGGGAGGACTTACAGCGAGGCCACAACAGTGATGCTGCTGTTTCTGAATTCAGTGAGATACAAACATTTGTCTGCAAAGGAAATTGCAAACAGCAAAATATGTTTAATTATATGGCTGCTGATAGACAGCTTCATATGCCCAAAGGGTGATAATCTGTCACAGAGTAATCACTTAAATAGACAATAGTCTGGAGTTAAAGTGACACTTAACCAGGACAGCTTAATTTTACAGAGGAATAGGAGACAGTCCAGAGCCTCACTGGTGTGTGTTATTGTGGACAGTGGCTTAGGGCTACTCTAGGAGTGTGGATGGAAAATCTTAGCTTAAAAATAATTTTTCAGGGGAGGGCGATAGTTGTAGAAAAATATTCATCAAGATGTATAAGGGAAATGTTAATCCATTACCAGGAGAAGTAGTATTTCTGGTTCTGAATAAACTCTCATAAGGTTTTGTTGATGGGAGCTCAGCTCTCTGAAGGAGCCTCACACAGGAGACATTTCCACTTTCCTTGTTGAAACCTACCCTACTATTTGCACAGAGACAACTGTTTATTCAGGCAAGAAGGATCAATTTAACAATGCCAAATGTATCCAGAACTTGATTTGATCATTCTTCAATTGCCTTTTCAGGCACAAGTCTAATCCTGCCCAGTTGCTAGTAGAAGCTCGAGTTCAGCCCACCTCATCCAAACATGTAAGTATGCAAACCATCCCGTCTGTTCCCTTGGCAGGCACCTCTGACCCCCCTCCTGGGGGATTGCATTACTAATGGCATCCTCTGCCCAATGTTAACCCTTTGCAAGCTCTGGTCTGACACTCTGATTCATTGCTGCGTTTACTTCTGAAATGAGAATGCATTCAAGAAGTCTCTAATATTTAAATAGCAGCTTTGCTCTTGGCTTGCAGGTAGTGTTCAAGAATCACTTTCTTCAAGAAAATTAGGATCATTTTTTGGCACAAGTGATGGCAGACAATGGAAAGAACAGAGTGCAGGGGCTTGGCTGCCTTTTCCAATTCTGTAAAGACACTGAAAGGAAGTTCTGGCTGCATAGAGTGAGCAGAGCTTGTCTGTGTCTGGAACAGATTTTTTTAGATTTTTTTTGTCTTTTCTTTTACCTTTTTTATCTTTTTTATCTATTTGCACTGCTCAGCTCAGGGATGCTTAAGCTAAATTTCCCAGTGAATTGTGTTGCTGCTGAGTCAGTCAGTGCTGATATTTGAACCAACAACTTGTTTTTTATAGCCAGGGCTACACAGATCTTCAGATACTTCCCACCCCCTTTAAATAGAAACTTCCTGTTGCATGCTTATGGATTTCATTCACAGTGGGTGTCTTGGTACAATGAAGAATTACCCTAGGAACACATTGCCATGTGTCAGATTATGGGTGATAAAATAATACATCTGGGAAGCATTCAGGGTTGTGGGGGAGAGGAGATCTTAAAAGTCTGGTTTGGCATCTGAGCTCTCTTGTAACTAGCAGATAGTGAAAAAGCTAAGCTTTGACAGAAGTGCAAGCTTCATGGACTCCAATTATCTGCTTAAAGTCCAGAAAAAAAAAATCTTTCTAATTTGACATACCTGCAAATTAGTCTGTGTATTTCAAGATTTATTCAAGTCTTGTATCAGCTGTCCTTTGAGTATTCCCCTGCAATGGGGATCCATTGCTGATCCAGGCAATCAGTGCAATTACAGACTCAGTGAATCTTGTTCTGGTCTGGAAGTGAGGCCACTTAGAACAAATTTGCATGACTTCCTCTTTGATGTGGCCATGCCATGAATCAAGCTCTGTCAGTCATGGTGCTGCTGCTCCACGTCTCCAGCACAGAGGTCAGCCTGGAAACTGATGGCAGGCTGACACCAGCTTCTCCACCAGTAGCAAATTGATTATATGACTTCTCTGTGAAAGGAAAACTGCAGCTGACAGCTTTGTAGAGCCTTGGTTTTGATGATGTTGGGCTAGACCTAATTCTGCAGGTCCCAGGGGTGAGTGGAGATGTGTTGAAGGCTGGATCTGTTGTCTAGGGATCAGCTCTGCACTACATAGGGGGAAACCAGACTACTTTCAGTGGCTAGGTTAAGCAATAGCAGTTCTGCCTTATTTGAAGCAAACCCTCTTAATCCTTTTCAGCTGAAGGGACAATGCCTGTTTTGCCAAATGTAGCATAGGCAGAAGATGAGATGGGAGGTGATAGTTTGTGAATTCCCTTTTCTCTCTATATAAACACTCTACAATTATGTCTTCCATTACCCTAAATTACTGTCTGGTAAAAGGGCATTGCTAAGTCTGTTTGCAGTGACAGCTGCTCTCCAGAGCCTGTGGAGATAGTCTGGCCCAGCTAACAAAGAATATCAGTAAATCCAGGGAAGGGCTAACACAATGACATGTTTCAAACAAGGCAAGAATAAGAACCAGAAAAGCAAAGGGGAGTTCTAGGCAGCACTAGAGAAGAGGCAGAAACTCTTCAGTGACTGCCAGCTTGTGCTCTGTGAGATGAGAGGTTCTTGAGAAGGACTGACTCTTTGGGGCAGTGCAGCACCTTAGCACCCCAGCTGCTCATGAACCTGTTCTGCCCTGGACCTCCCCGGAGACCAGTGTCACAGTGAGGGTGATGCAGGTGTGTGAGGATGAGCTGAAGATGCTCTGGGAGGTCTGGGATGCTCTCACTGCCCTGCTGCTTTGTCTCTCCCCAGGCAATGGTACATTCCTCCCACCACTGCGCCGTGTGCATGCAGTTTGTCCGGAAGGAGAACTTGCTCTCCCTGGCCTGTCAGCACCAGTTCTGCCGCAGCTGCTGGGAGCAGCACTGTACAGTGCTCGTCAAGGACGGCGTTGGAGTCGGTGAGTTCAGGCTGGATCTGCCCCACTGGACATTCTGATGAGTCAAGAGCATGACTGTAGCAAGTTAAAAACTGCAAATCTGTTGAACAGGATTTGCATCTGTGATGATGTACTGTTGCAATGCCCCTGGAGTGCTTGTGGATGCAAACATCTGTTCCCTTTGTGCTGGGGAGAAGCCAGTAGTTGCCAGAGTTGCTTTGGGCTTTTCCAAGCCTGTCTTTCGTGTTAGCATGGCAGTAACATGTAATTTTCTAATTTAAGTATCTGACCTTGTGAATACTGGTTAAAGCACTCACTGGTCCTGGATGCACATGTGCCCTGTCATTTTTTGGTGAAGACAGTTGGGCTTCAGCTTTTCAGCAGCCCTGATTTGTCTCACAGTTGTATCCCTCTTGCCACAACAACAGATGGCACTGAGGAAACTGTGCTGAGTACTCTCTGTGCATTCACCACTTAGTATGAGCTGCACTAAGATGCTGTTTTCTCTTCTCAGGGGTGTCCTGCATGGCTCAGGACTGTCTACTCCGGACACCAGAAGACTTTGTGTTTCCATTGCTGCCTAGTGAAGAGCTGAAAGACAAATACAGGCGCTACCTCTTCAGGGACTATGTGGAGGTAGTAGATTTTTTCAGTTTTAAAGTACCCTGGGCCAAATCACCAATGACTTGCAGAAATTTTGTTTGAAGTGTCTTGCATCTTTGATTAGAACTGCAGTAGCTGCAGCAAAATTGTCCTCAATAGGCATGATGTGGCTGCTTCTATAGGACAGGCTCACTGACAAAATGCTCTAGCAGGTTGCCAAAGTAAATTCTGCTGTAAGGTCATCCACTAACTCCTTGGCTGGGGCTTCAGAATTCTCAGTGTTGCAGCTGAGAATTTCAAAACTTCAATCTGATTATTCTAGTCCTTCTTGTTCTTACATAAATATTTTTAGGTTCAGAAAAATAAGTCCCTCAACTTAGGGTAGTCCAGCTGAATTGGCTTGCTCAATTACATTTTATGTGAGCTTTTTTGAAATTAAAGCAGCAGTTGTTAAGGTCAAATATGCAGGAGTATTCTGATAACTGGGAACAGACAGGGAGCACTAAAAAAGCAGCAAAGCAATATGAAAGCATGGTGTCACCTCTTCTCAATGAGACCCTTTGGGAAGAAATGGCCACTACAGGACAGCAGCTAAATAGCTTCTGGGAGATAAGGAGAAGATGGGGAACAAGCTCAAATGGAGTAAAGTAATTTGTTTAGTGTCTTTGTGGGATTTTGTTTGTTGTGCTGACTTAGTTTGTAACCATCCATTTGAAATCCCTGTTTTAAAGAAGCTGTAAGTAACTGACAAACCTCTTCCATACCGGGAAATGCAGGATCAGCTCCGATAGCCAAGACCTGGTGACACTTTCCACTCATTTTTAATACAAAACAACTGCTTTGTATGGTTTTGAGGATAGGAATGGTTAAAATTGAACAGATAATGATCTCCTGCCCCCACTGCTGATCTTACTCCTTGTTGTGTCCACAGAGCCATTACCAGCTGCAGCTGTGCCCTGGTGCAGATTGCCCTATGGTCATACAGGTACAAGAGCCAAAGGCCCGGCGAGTGCAGTGCAATCGTTGCAATGAGGTCTTCTGGTAAGAAACACAGAAGGTTACAGATCACAGGGAAAGTCTGTGCTGTCCTCAGGGCCAATCCTTTTGCTTGCCAACAGTTTGGATGTGTAGAAGTATCTGAAATGCTTTGCTAGAGTTGTTTGTAACTTGAGTTAGCCTGAGTAATTGGACACTTGTGATCTGACTTCTGCAGGTGGTCAGACGTCCCCTTGCTTCCTAAACTCCTGGGAACTTGGGTGTTCTGACAACCAGGGAGCACAGCTTGAGTAGCCAAGGGGTTACAAATCTACCAGTCTCACATTTTGGCCAGGTTAAAAATTTTCCTGCAGAGACAGTGGTTGATATAAATTCTGGTAGTAAACATGGGGTCCTTCTTGCTATCTGCTAGTATTGAGTTTTTAAGTTTGTTAAAAACATTTGACTCCCAGTTTAGAGACCTAGCTTTCTGGTATCTCCATGCAAATGGCCCAGGATATAAGCAGGTGTTGTCAAGTCATGCTTATACAGGTGCCTGGTATCTGCCACTGGGGTCAGGCTACTTGTAAGTGACTGGTCCACCCCAGAACTCTGCAGTCATGTTAGAGGAGACATAGGTGGTCTCTAAGAAGGGACAAGTCAGCCCTCAGACACATGATTTGTCAGGCCTGGGTTCACTTCCATCCTCACTCTGGCTTTTACACAAGAAGAAGGGGGAATTGGAGTTCAGTTTTGGTCTTCACACTCTACTAATACACAAGAGCATTTCCATCCCTTACTGGGCCCCCAGATTTTGGTCAGGAAAACCTCAATCCTTGAGTCATTTCCGTAGAGATTGATATGTTTTTTTCTTTTTTCTCCCCCCTTTTAAGCTTTAAGTGTCGGCAGATGTACCACGCACCCACAGACTGCGCTACCATTCGGAAATGGCTCACCAAGTGTGCAGATGACTCTGAAACAGCCAACTACATCAGTGCTCATACTAAAGATGTAAGGACAGGCACCTGCGTGTTATTTCTTGTCCTCTAGCCCTGCCTGGAAACCAGGATAGAATCCTATACACACATAGCATTGTGTTCTTTTTTGCAGACTGCAAATCCTTACAGCTCCCTAGGGACTGTCAAGAAGCTTCTGTCAGAAGCTACTGTCATATGTGAGCTAATTACATCCCTATGGCAGTGGTGTAACTCAACTGAATGCCTTGGGAAAGCTTTGTGTGGGAGGCTCAGCTGCCCTCCTGCAGTAAGGACCTGGTGGTCCTTATTCCAGACCTGGTGTGAATGTCTTTGACTGCCAAGTTTGTTGTCCTCCCACAGGCAAAAGAACTGTGGGTACTTTGAAATGATCAGTGGAGATGTATTTAAAATGGAAGGAGAGGCTGGGCAAAGTCAGTACCAAATAAGGCACCAGTGGTGTTTAAGCCTGCAAAACTTTGTGCAGTACTGTGAGCTGGAGGGCAAGGGAAAAAGCCTTGATTTGGCGATGACTGCAAAATGGAGCAGTTGAAGTCTGTAAATTAGATATTGAAGTACTTCTAGTAGGTTTAGACCCCAAGACAAAGAAATAGTATTACATACTGTGCACACTAGCCTACCTACTGTAGAATTGTTGTATAAATAGACTATCTTTACCCTCTAAATTACCTGTCTAAGATTAGAACTTTTGATGTCTTTTGGGCATTTTGTGGCCTGACCTCAAAACAGTTCTTGGCTACATTGTGCTACCATGGCCAGTGGCAATTGTGACAGTGGTGATTAGCTGCAGGCTTCAGTTATGTTAGGAAAGGGGATACATAGATACACCAGAGATTTCAAGCTCCCTTCCTTCTCTGGAGAAGGTGTCAGCATGGTGATGGTATTGTTTCTGCTATGCTTATTTGTAGAATTTTTATTTTATTGAGCGCTATCATGGCATACATTTTGCCTGACATGAAAATTTATACAAAGTAGCAAAACTTAGTTCCTCCTTTTTACCTGTGCAGCCCAAAAAGTATATCTGGACACTCCAGGGTATCTGTGGAGTGGGCATATGTGCAGCTTTCCTGTGGTTAGGCAGATTCTCTGCAGGTAGCTGAGATGTCATTTGTTAGTGGCTGCTGAAGGCAGAATATAGTGACAATTATCTGTAGTCATATGATACACTGTCATACATGAACTAATCATGTCCCTGTGCCTGAGTAACTGCAGAGGGGTAACTCAGCAAGACCTTCAGTTTTACATGGAGTAACAACAGTAAATTTGTTTTCTTGAGCAAACAGTCCAGTGCTGCAGTGCAACTTCCTGACTTTGCCTTTCTACCATCTTTTAAGTGGAGCTGTCAGGAGCTGGTGGGAAGCAGGGTACAAATGCTAATATTCTCATACGAGAATATTTCTCATACATGAATGCATATTTTTAAGGAAAAAAGGCAGAGAGGAATAATCACACAAGTGCTGTCATTCTTCAGAAGGCTGCTAGAGTTGGATCTAACAATTGTGTCTGTTTTCTCAGTGTCCCAAGTGCAATATCTGTATTGAAAAGAACGGAGGCTGCAATCACATGGTGAGTAATTCCCTGAACATGTCAAACCTCCCTTGTTCTAAGTGGAATTTTTTCCCACACTTTGTACTAACCAAATGCCTCTTGTCTCTTCTTTTTCAGCAATGTTCCAAATGCAAGCATGGTAAGTTTGGTTTGGAAGCTGTTTTCTCTGCAGTGTTTGTCAGTGGTGATGATCCCTTCTCATTTTTTCGTGATATTAAGACAAATTGTGAATACAGGCTGAAATATTTTCTCCCTAGTAAAAGCTGAACAGGACATTAATTACAGATTTCTGTGTGATAGCTTTTTTTTTCCCCACTGGCTGTGATCTCAGCTGAGTTCTACAGTGATGATTTGGCTTTTGCCCCTGACATGTCTATTGGATAGAGAAGTCTCCAGAATATTAACAGTGCAATCCATCTCACAGGAGAGCTTTCCATATAATTCTGTTTGTAATCAGCTGAAAATATTGTCAAACGTAGCCATTTACTCAGATCAGCTTAAGTCCTTCTGCTTAGTGATGAGAATAATGAGCTTCAACTCAGATTAAACTGCAGGAGCTGTGAATTGTTATATGGAGCTGCAGATGTTGAACGTCTCAGTCCACTCCTGTGCAATTAGCAGCCTGAGTGTCTTTGGCCCATTGTGTGGCTCTGTTTTTGCACTTACCTTTTCATGGCAGAATTAATTTCTGTTTAATTTCTGCCTTGGAGTGAGATAATTCAGAGGGCCGAATACAACTAAGTGTACCACTAGAAACTATTGTGATATCAGAACCTTATTGGGAAGGTGATTGAAGATGACTGTCCTCTCATTTCCTTTGGGGTTCTTGGCAGCACTGGATGTGCTTTGATGGAGCTCTGTGACAAGGGGGAGCAGGCAAGTGCCAAGATACCATGGTGACTTAGCACTCGAGAAGGCTGATGAACTTGGGAATTACAGTTTTCAGTCTCATTATCATAAGTAACACAGAAGGGATTCTTATTGTAGCAACTTAGTCTCCATATTTTTTCCTTTGCAGCAGAACACTCACAGCCTCACTCTGAAATCAGAAAATTGCCATGTTTTGCTATTTTTATTATTGCTCTCTTTACTTTGCCTTCTTCCTATTTCAGCTGCTTCTAACTCCAAGTGTCATAAGCCAGTGACATCTGACCTGGGTTGTTCCCTCCTGGAGAGAACTGAGGGCAGGCTTTCTTTTGCATTACTTAGTTCACTTTTGGATCCAATTGTTTTATTCAGACTGAGGTTTGCACGGGGCAGTGTGCCCATGCTGGGGAGGGTGCAACTCACAAAAGAGACTGGCAGCGTCTTTTCTAACCCAGTGACAGTATGTGCAGGGTGCAAGTGCAGTTCTGTCCAGTGGTTTTGGTGTACAGGATGCAGAGCTTCAAGATTTACTTTCCATAGTTGAATGAGAGGCTGTGCAATTAAAATCTTCAAGACAGGCTGGTATTTTTGGCTCACTGTTGAGTTCTGTTTTGCAAGATGATACAAAACGTGTGCGTTTCTTGGCTTAGCAGAAATATCTGAACACAGATGGGCTCTGTCTCCTGAAGTTTTTCTTTCTCAGAGGTTTTTTTTTCTGTGCATCACAGTGGGTTTTTTGCTGTTTTCTGCAGACTTCTGCTGGATGTGTCTGGGAGACTGGAAGACTCACGGCAGCGAGTACTACGAATGCAGTCGGTACAAAGAGAATCCTGATATTGTAAACCAGAGTCAGCAAGCACAGGCCAGGGAGGCCCTTAAGAAGTACTTGTTCTATTTTGAGAGGGTAGGAGACATCTCCTTGGCCAGAGCTGCTGTAGCCTTTTAATGCTCCCTGCCTGGTGCAAAGGTCATTGCCAGCAATCTCCGTGCAAGAAACTGCCCAAAGAGAATCTGTACAGAATTTTCAGGCCCTGTTGTTTTTCACTCAAAATCCTGCCCTGAAAGTCCCATCCAAACCGGTGATGTCATACCCAAAGCAGTTTGTATTCACTCCTATATTCCCTTGTGCTAGAGAAAATCAGAATTATCTGTGTGCCACTGTACTATGTACCTGCAGGCTGAGTGCTGCTGCAGTAGATAGATATTGCTCCAATCATTTCCTTTCAGAACTGGGGAACTTCTGTTCCTTGCAGTACATCTTTATACAGATAAAAACTAAATAAATTTTACCATGTTCAAAGCTCTATTGGCTGTAGCAAAATTTTTACTAAAATTTCGTGTAATCACATTTTTAAAAGTTGCTATCAGAGCATGTCTGTCCACACAGCAGGCTCCATGCACCTGGCCATGCAGAGCAACTCTACAGCAGTGTCTCTAGAAGAGAACGTGGTAGATGTTAAGTACTGCTGCATTTCAGTTTCCCCATTAAAATGAGTTTATTCTTCACAGCACGAGCCAAGTCCTGTCATAAAATAAATGCCTTCATTCCTGGTTCACCAGACCAACAGGCTTTGGGAAATAGCCATGTTTACAATGTGAACATGGATCCTGGAGTTCACTGAGCTCATGTCAAATGTTAAGTCGAGGAATCACCATGACTTTCCCCTTGTTAGACACGAGGTCGCTGTGTGACCAGAGGGCATTCCTACTCGGAGGAGCTGGATTTGCTCCCTGTTCTTGCTGCTGTCAGTCTGTTGTCTACAGCCTCTGCCACTTGCTACTGGAGGTGCTGCCTTGCCATTCTTTCCCACAGCATGTCTTGCCTTGCTGGACTCCTGCCCCACTCCAATTTCTGCTTGCTAGAGCTTGTGCTTTTACAGCAGTAGTACTCTGTTCTCATGCTGGTTTTTTTTCCTTTCTCTGTCTCCCCACCTCTTGCAGTGGGAGAATCACAATAAAAGCCTACAGCTGGAGGCACAGACATACCAACGAATCCAGGAGAAAATCCAAGAAAGAGTTATGAACAACTTGGGAACATGGATAGATTGGCAATATCTACAGAATGCTGCAAAACTACTTGCAAAGGTGAGTAATTGTCTCTTATTTGGCACAGCAAAGAGAATACATGCCAGAATGCTAAATTCATAACAGCAAGTAAGAAAGGAAATTTCAGAGTCGTGGTTATGTGAGACAGTACTTCTGGTGTAGGACATGAACAAACCAAAAATCATCTAGGAGTGACCTCTGTGAAGTCATACTCCACAGTACACAGACCTGCATAAGTTCTTCCAAGGAGGGTGTAGGAAATTCTACTAGGAAGTCTCCAGTTGTCAGGAGGTAGCTTCTTAGCCTGTAGTGATTGCATAAATATGACTGTGCTGACTTCCAAGACTGAGACTCCTGTCTTTTTCTCTCTCTCTCCCTCCCACTCTTGGACAGTGTCGTTACACCCTGCAGTACACATATCCCTATGCCTACTACATGGAGTCTGGTCCCAGAAAGAAGCTGGTAAGATGTTCTGCTCTTTTTTTGCTGATAACTTTTTGGGGTATAGCTGGCAGCATGCTGGGCTGAATTCCAGAGCTGGGCAGTGTCTGAAATATTAGTCCTGAGTCTGAGGTAAGGACAGGATAAATAGGTGGGTTTGCACCTTTCTTCTTCACTTCAAGTCGACCAGCAGCTCTGTCCTCTTATACATTACATTATTTTCCCAGGGGACTTCACTGCACTTTCACTAACAAGCCATTTATCCAGAATGTTTTGAGGCTGGAAGTGTGCATTTATTTCTTGGTAAGATTTATCACAATGCTGTGGGCCATATTTCCTGTGAAGAGCTGCTGGAGGAGAGCTTTTCCTTGGATCAGGGTGTAGCTTT
>NW_005054317.1:6359341-6364186 GCF_000277835.1 Geospiza fortis
TGGGCTGAAAAAGTACAAAAACAACCTTGAATTCAGGGAAGAGTTTTTTCTTTGACTCAGCTGTCCTATAAAACCTGTTATAGAATCTTTCTTCATGGCATCATTTGTTCTCTAAGGCTGTGGATAGATGTTCTCTTCTGGATCTGACTGTGCCTGTGGAACAAGTTGCTGCTCCCAGCAGTGGTTAACAGTCCCTTCACTCTGCCTGCAGAGCTACTTATGAGAGCATCTTGTGACCTGTTTATGGCAAAATAAGCTGAATTAGGAGATATTTGTCATGTGCAGTGTTTTTAGGCTGACTGGGTTAATTTTGAGTGATGCAGACTGGGGAGTGCTTACACAAGAAAAGCCCAGAAGGGGTGATCCCATCTGGGTGAAGGTGGATAAGGAGGAGACACAAACCTGCTCTGCCAGCAATGCTGTCAGCAGGACACATTTGTCTGCTCCTCAAGTGTAATGAAACTGCTCCACTAAACTAGTTTCTTATTGATGTCTCTTATTTTGCTCTTTGCAGTTTGAATACCAGCAGGCCCAGCTGGAAGCTGAAATTGAAAATCTCTCATGGAAGGTGGAGCGAGCAGACAGCTATGACAGAGGGGTGAGTGTTCTGCCTGCTTGAGCTTGTTGGCCAGATTTTGTTTGTTGGGCTTAACACTTCTGCAGGAGCACTAAAGCTGTCAAGTGAGGGTTCTGGGAAGCTAGATCCAGAAACCACCTTTAGCCAGCAGATGATGTGGAAGCAGAGTGCTCACTGCCTTGCAGGAGAGCAGGGAGGGCTGCAGGGATTCCTGCAAAATGAAACAAGTCCCATGGAGCTGTGGGGAAGACTGCATGCAGCCTTCTGCTGAAAAGCAGGTTTCTTAAGTGTGTAGCATTTTAGACAGAGCAGGTGATGGGTAACTGCAGAGGGAGCCCACATAAAAAGGAAGAGGATCTGGGATCTTGTAATCCAGAGTGTGCATGAAGTGTGTGATGGTTGGTGCTTCTCAAGCTGGAGTTCAGTGTCCCCTGAGGAAAATGAGGTCTTCTCCAGGGATTTTATGCTAACAGTTTGTACCTTCTCTTTTACCAGGACTTAGAGAATCAAATGCACATAGCAGAGCAGAGACGGAGGACCCTGCTGAAAGACTTCCATGACACATAAGAGAGGAGGAAGTGACAGTGCAGGGGTGAGAGCAGCAGTGAAGTGAGGGTAGCTTCACTGGGATAAGCAGGCACTGCCTCTGGGAGAACACGGCCAAGGACAAAGCCACCCCTCCCCTTGCAAGTCAGACACATGCAAACACCACCTCTTAATCCAGTTTGTTCTCTTGTCTTTCTGTTTCTGTTTCTGCCAAGCTAGAGGCCAGAGCTCAGATTGGCATATTTCCTGGGCCATTTTCCTCCTGCCCTTGATGGTTTCAGAAGGGGAGGGAGTTTTTTCCTGAATGGCTGTTAATAGTGTTAGATCATTACAGTTTATGTAATTTTCAACGGTTGTACAATTATACAGACAAACCTTAGAATAACACAAAACCCTTTTTAAAAATAAATTGGCAGTGGAGTGTTTTTCCTTAATTTGCTTGTAAATTTAATGGGCTTTTCCCCCTCTTCTTCTCCCTTCCTCTGACCCAAAAATCTCCTGGTCATTGAAGGAGGTTAAAAAATATCTCAGCTAGATTTTCCAATGCTCCTTTAACCAGGGCCTTGCAGCATTGGCATTGCATGAGGAGAGTGGCTGGTGTTAAGGGTGGCTGCTGCTGTGTCTGGCCTGACAGTACCAGCAGTGGCTGTGATTCAGTATGATCACATGTGACATCTCTTTTTCTTGTAAATCAGCTGTGCAAAATCCAGCTACACAAAAAAAGCAAACAGAGGAATTGTAGGGGACAGACCGGGTTAAAATTGGGGGATATGCTTGAGTTTGAGAGAAATTTAAAGAAATCAGATTCTGCATTTGATGAATTTAGGTCTTCCATGTAGATTTTTGCTTTCCTTGTTTTTGTGGGGAGGATGTTGTATTGCCAAAGTGAGTGATGAGGGAGTAGTAGCATACAGTTGTTAATCAAGGCTTGGGGCTTTTGCAGAGTGAAAGAATCCATGTTATAACAGTGCCATGCAGCCTGATAAAAATTATTTGTGCCTGCTGGGTAGCATGGCTGAGAAAAATTGATGTCTTTCATCAAAGTGAGACTAAACACCACTACATTATGAGGAGGAAAGATTATGTACAACACACTCCTGGCACGTGTTGGCAATGTGGATGGGCACTTGAATACAGGTGCACTGCTTGTGCAGAACCTGCACCAAGCCAGGCAGAAAATTAACTAGCAAAATTAATTTATTTGTATATTAGTATTGATGCTGGTGGGAACTTATCAGAAAATTGATTGTTAGGAGCATGTGGAGCTTTTTTATTAACATTCTCTTTTCTAATGTAAAATATACACTAAAATAAAAATATGAAAAACCTAGTTCATCTTAGTAGGGGTTAACATGAAAAAGGTTACTTAAATGCTGACTCCTGCCTGTTTGCTACAGGAAGCAGGCCATATATTAGGATTTCACAGATATCTGTGTCACTTGCACCAGGAGCTTCTTGTTTGCAGCCAGTAAGGTGCAGCTGGAGTCTGATCTGAGGAGATTTTCACCTCTGTGGGGAACTCATGGGGTTCTCTTCTATGCTGTACTTGGAAGTGTTGCCTTTGATGCATCCCTGTATTGTTCGTATGCAATGTCACTTGATAAAGATTAAACTGGAGGGGGGAAAAGTGCTGAATTCCTGTGTGTCAGAATAAGCTAACTCTGCTGTTGGAGCCTCTTTCATGTACCTGAGATATGTGACCCAGGTATTTGCAGCAGGTGTGATTGGGCTCATAGATTTTATCAAGACTGATGCATTAGTTTAAATAAGGAGTAGCTGTCATAGGAGCTAATCCTGTGGCCACACTTGTTGTACACAGCAGAAAATTTCAAACTGAGAGGCCTTTTCCTTCCTCCCTCCCATCCCTGGTGTGGGATCTATCCTCAGGGAACAGGGGGATGCACTGCAAGGAGCTGCTGGCCTTGGAGTGAGTGTTACAGCAGAAGCAGCCGAGGTAGGGCAGGTTGTGGAGGGATGGCTGGAGCCAGGGAGCAGGGCAGGGCAGGGGGCTGTGGTTTCTGGGAGCAGCTTGCTGTGCAGGCAATCTCCATAGCCATGGCTCCTTATGTTCCTGCTCTCTCCTGCTCTGGCTCCCCTCGAGGCTGGAGCTGTAGAGATAGATCTGGCCTTGCTCCAGCCACTGTGTCTTGATTTCATTCCTTACTCTGCACCCAGCAGCATCCTCTCTGTGCCCTCCTCATGATGTATCCTAGAGGTCAGTCTCTCTTCCTCTCCCCTTCCCAAATGATTGTCTTGGCATGCTGCTTCCACGGGAGGGGATAGTGGAGGAAGGAAGGTGTGCTGAGACCCAGCAGTTTGCAGTGAATACAACCAATGTTTAAACTATTCTTTAAAAATGTAACGTGCAAAGTACTGATTAGGATAAAAGCCGGTGTTCTTGTTGTCTAAACATAACTATTTTAACACCTAATCCCTTTGCAGAGCAGGTATGTGGAGTTTCCTAATCCCAAAGAATTTTCACTTCTGTTGCATAATTGTCCAGCTTTGAGCTAAATGAGAATGAGGTTTTGTCTCTCCTTCTTTCTTTCCTTCCCTCCCTCCCTCTTTTGTGCCCCCACAAAATATTTTGCTATGAATTCTTGTTTGTAGACAAGCCAGACCATGTAACTGTGGTGAGGCTTACTGAACAGGCTGCTGAGATGCTTGGCTGAGGAACAGTAATAAAGATTGCGCAGTGCACCCACTAATTCTTTCAAATTTTCTGAAACTAGAGCTTTGTCAACAGTTCCATTTATTTTTAAACAAAACATCCTTTCTGAAAATGGTGACAGCCCTGGGTTGTACCCACAAATCCTATTGCCATACTCTGGGAAAACAACAGGAATTGCTTTTGCAGCCCAGGCAGGACCATTTCTGTGTTGGTGTTGTACAGAAAGTCATGGCCTTCAAGACAAAGTGTGCAGGGCACAGGGGCTGCTGGCTCTGTGTGTAAGGTGAATGACATTACTCAGGAGGCAGGTGACAGGAAGGAAATGAGGGTTCTCAACACCAGAAGAAAAGGCCGTTTCCCTCCCTGTAATAAATACATGGCCCTCTTTGAGTTAACAAGGTTATATGGATGTAGGTAATAAAAAGTGGCTCAGGAGTCATTAATTCTGAGGTACAAGTTTCCCTTTGATGCATTAACTGCTACAGACGTGGAATGTTTGCTCTCTTTTTTCTTTTTTGCACTTGTTTCCAGCTCCTGCGCCAGCCCGACACCTCTCCATCCTTGCATCTGGTACTCTTTTATTTGGGCCTCGCTTGTGTTAGTGCATTGGCTGCCTCACCTCTGTTCGTCCTCAGGCTTCCCAGACTGTAACAAAACGTTTTCTACTGACACCATAAACTGCATGACTGCTGCCCCGCGCAGCGAAGTCTCTGTGCCCGCTCGGGGCAGCAGGAGGTTTCTGTACTATAGTCTTGCACTCTAAATTTTAGACTTTTTAAGCAGGTGAAAAATAGAACTTTATTTTTAAATGAGGCACTTGTTCTGGGAATTCCTTTCTCGGCCCCGGTCTGGTGGGGGCTGTGGGACAGCGCTGAGGTGTGTGGGAGGGCACAGGGCTGCTCCCGCCCCTCGCTTTTCTTCGCGGGCACCAGAGAGGGGCAGGGGCGGCGGAAACCGCCCGGGAGACGGTTGCCAGAGGTGTGCCCGTGGTTTATTTGAAATAAATTGTGACTTTCTAACTTCGGCAGTGTCCCGGCTGTTCTTATCGGTG
>NW_005054317.1:6364667-6381968 GCF_000277835.1 Geospiza fortis
GGCGGGGGCTGCGTGCGTGTCTGTCTGACACCGCCGCTGCCTTACACCCACTCGGGGGAACATGACTCCCCGCGTGTCGGCATCACCGCCCTGTGCTGCTTTCCTCGGGGCTGCGTTAAACGGAGTGTGGTATCCTTTAAGGTATGTTGATGTTGGTGCAAAATTCACAGAAGTTACGTGTTCTGGATGGCCCACTTTGAAGAATTTGGAAGATTAACCTTTCCAGGTTTTTCAGGTTTCTGTAAAATACTAGGAATAGGCAGCAGATCACTGGCAAGAACCTTGAAGAAGCTGCTCAATACAATGAAAGGACAAACTTTTGTTAATAAATTATTAAAAAACAATTTAGTATTGATGCTTCAGCACTGAGGAAATGAGTAACAGGAGAATTGATAGATTTAAATTCTTCCACCATTTTGTGGCCTGTTCTAGATTTATCTCTATTTTTGGCTTCTCTGATGCACAACCACACAACATCTGCCTTTCAGATATTTTTAAATCTTCTTTACCTTTCTGTGATGCTTTACTGTCACTGGTCAAGTCTCACTAATTGAACTCTGTTCTGGAAAGTCACTGACAATATGCTAAATAATTTGAGGGGGAGGAGTCAATCATTACAAAATTCCTACTATTGCGAAGTCAGAGAAAACCTGTTGTTTATGAAAAGATAGCACAGAGAATCTTTGAGATGCTTTCTCAATAAAATAAAATAAATAGATTTTTTTCTGATTCCAAATAGATCATATACACTGAAAACCTCACCATGAATTTCTTAGTGGATTTCTGTCTGACATTCACTAAACACACACACCATGCTGGAGCTGATAAATCCACAGCATCACAAAGCCAGTGTCATTTCCAGAACCACAGTCTGAGGCAATTGCTCTGGTTCTCACTGGGGAAACCTCCTGTTTTCTCTTTCCCTGCCTTTCCAGTACCACTGAAGTGAAACAGTTGGTCCTGGCCCCCAAGGAAGGTGCTGAAGATGATAAAAGGCAGGTTTGTCCTGGCAGCAGTAATCCTGCAGTTTTTAGCTTCTTGTTCCAGTGCCTCCATTGGTTTTGAGGGAAGCTTTGCTCCCTGAGGATGCCATCACAGACAGTGACAGACATTCTCCATTTGACATGCCATGATTCTGTTCTCCTCTGTCCTCTGATAAGGAGTCCCTTATTTAGAAACTGCAAGTTGCAAGACAGTTCTTATCTCCTGGATGAACCTGCCAGGAGCCAGCTCTGACTTTAAAAGACTTCCAGAGACTTCTCTGTCTATGCAAGCAGTACCAATCTAATTCAAGTAGTTAAAAAAAACTAATTCATTGTATCTCTGTTACTTAAATTAGTGGAAGTGTGTATTTAACTTGGTTGTGTTTGGTGAATACAGAAGCCCTTAGCAAAGACTCTTGAGTTTCTGGGGATTTAACACAAAGTGCTGCAGCATACAAGAGCCAATTCAAGGAAACAGGAAAGTGCCTGATCTGTCATCTTTGCTTTCAGCAGAGCAGGCTGCAGTGGCACCACAGCAGCAGACACTCATGAATGATTTAATGTGTTCTCGGGGCTTCAGAGCATGGGCTGGGCACTGTAGGGGAACTTTAGGTTTGGTTTTTAGTTGTGGGTAAGTCACATCTGCATGGAACCCAAGCATATTTTATGGAGCTATGAAAAAATCCCTGCCCTATTTTTCCCCCCTCTGGCTACAAGGCATCATTTCTAAAGCTTGTAAATCGGACCATCTGTGCAGTTTTCAGTTGGGAAACTCTAGTAATCAAACAACCCTACTAATGGAAAACAAATCAGACAAAGCCTTTTCAACCTTCAGAGCTTTTATGTGTTTTGTTTTCCAAACGCAGTCTCTTCAGAAGATACTGCCATTACAGGGACCACCTGACAGCAGATTCAGTGGATTGGGCAGCAGTTTCTAAGACAAGACAGTGGAGAGGAATAAAAATAGGAAATTTGGTTGTGTTTTTCTTCTGAGCCTCGGGGAAGAGAAATAAGCACTGCACAAATGTCAGGGCGCAGCTGAATTGCAGTGTGTGTGTTTGAGCGCTCGTTCCAGCCTGCACCAGCGTGAGGAGGAGCCCGCAGTGAGGATTGCTGGTGTGCCCTGTGAACATGGGGACAATGTGTGTGTATGTGCCCTATGAACACGGGGAGGCAATGTGTGTGTGTGCCCTGTGAACACGGGGCCAATGTGTGTGTGCCCTATGAACACGGGGAGGCAATGTGTGTGTGTGCGCTGTGAACACGGGGACAGTGTGTGTGTGTGCCCTATGAACACGGGGAGGTGATGTGTGTGTGCCCTGTGAACACGGGGACAATGTGTGTGTGTGTGCCCTATGAACACGGGGACAATGTGTGTGTGCCCTATGAACACGGGGAGGCGATGTGTGCCCAGCAGACCGATGTGTCCCCTGCAGACCGATGTGTCCCCTGCAGACCGGCTGTCTCTGCATAGCGTCGCCAGCAAGGCAGAAAGCATTCCTCCCAAAGGCTGGTTTTTCCACTTGTTTTGGTTTTTTATTTCAGCCACAGGTTTCAACCAATATAGAAAACTTTCCACGGACAGTGCTTTGTTAAGCAGTAGAAATCCTACTTGTTTCCTCATTTGGGAATCTGATGTTTTCTGTTCTGTGGTCTGGAGCACAGTGTGTGCCCCTGCAGGGAGTGAGAGTCCCGCTCGTGTGAGATAGTGAGCTGCAGAGAGACTGAGTTTTCCCATATTTTTCCCATATTTTCTATCTTCCTTATGTACAGATGGAAAGCCAGGCAGCTGTGAAAGGTTTCTCCCCTGCTCCCATATCAAAACTGCAATATCCTACTGTGCTTGGGCTGGAAATCACCTCCCAGTCCCGAGCAAAGCTGCTGTTCACACCAAAGCAGAGCTTTGAACAGCTGATGTCTCACTCGTGCTCTGCTTTTCTCAAGGTTCTTGTGATATCCCCAGTTACCAGAATCTTCTGATCCACACTGAATTTCTGGTGTTGAAAAGCAGTTTTTTCCCCTGGTATGTAGAAACCCTCAGCTCTCTGCTCTGTGCCTTTCCTGCTTGAGAATGGCTGTTTCCTTTTGCTTGTGTGGATGCTCATCTCAGTGCAGGAGGCCGAAGGGACAGCATGACTCAAGAGCAGAGTTCAGCATGCAGTTTTTAAGGGGCTGGGCATAGCCAGGGTGGGTTCCTCTCCCCATTAATTTACCTCAGACTGTTCAAGAGTAAAGTATTTGCTCCATTACATAAAAAGTATCATTTCACAGTCAGGGAGACTTTCATGTAATCTCTGGACAGAAAATAAGCAAGCACTTGGACAGCATCAACGTCTCAGAGTCAAATAATGAATCTGAAATACCAGCTCTGATAATGAGAACTGGAAGGAACTGTTATTAAAGGTTTCTTCTAGTTTGTCCTCACCTGCATAGTTTTGTTGTGATGTTGGATCCTATACAAAGCTGAACATAGCACGTCCTGGATCTACAGAGCATTGTGAGAGGAACTTGTTAAACCTGCATCCTTAAGCTCTGTCTTGGTAAAACAGGGATCTGTAGTGAAGCCCTATCTGTGCACTATGACTGCTTCAAATCACCTAGAAATATCACTGTACATCTCCAAAACACCACCTGCCAGGGAAAGGAGTTTTCTAGCTGTGGGGAGGGGAGCAGTTTCTTGTTGCTGAAGGTGAGATCTTTCAGACCTTCCATCCCGCCTGTTCGGGGCAGCGGTGATGCTTCCACCTCCTCACTGCCTGGTGCAGGTTCCTGTTCCTCTTCTGCCAGGCATAGGCCTTGTTCACCACCACTTTGTCACTCTGCACTTCACCACTGACAACGAAGACCCCTGCCTGAGTGCCTCGCATGATGTTGTGGGCACAGGTGGCATCTATGTCCAGCCACTGCTGGAGCCTGGCGGGGATTTCAGTTCTGAGCAGTGGGCCATGCTTCAGCACCTCCACTTTGGAGGGGTCCAGGTCGAAGTCCGAGATGGTGGTGGTGGTGTTCCTCCTCAGGATTCGGATTTTCACTGCTGCAGGGGTTGGAAAAAGAGCTGTCAGTTTTATTTACTCTTCATAGCTCTCTCCTACCTCAAGACATAGAGCCAGCCCAAGGTTTCTCTGCTGTCTCTGTAATGTGGGGAAGTATCTGTCCAAGCTTTTCCAATTGCAGTGAACTTCTGAAAGTTCTCATTTGAGGTTAGTCTCCAGTACTGAACACTGTTCTTAGAATCACAGAATTATTTAGGTTGGAAAGTACCTCAAAGATCAAGTTCAACCACTGACCCAGCACTGCCCAGTTCACCACTAAACCATGTCCTCAAGTGCCACAACCACGTCTTTCAAATACCTTCAGGGGTGGTGACTCAAGCCCTTCCCTGGGCAGCCTGTTCCAGTGCTTGATAATTCTTTTGGTGAAGAAATTTTTCCTATTACCCAATCTGAACCTCTCCATTGCAACTTGAAGCCATTTTCTCCTGTTCTTGTTACATGGGAGAAAAGGCCTCCTTCTCCTTCTCAATCCATTTCCCTTCTAAGAGTGGCAAAGATGTATCAGTACCACTGCAGAAACCCTGGAGGAATCATGGGCACAGGCAAGCAGATGCATCAAAGTCCTGGTCTTGTGCAAATTACTTGACTTTTCTGTGAGCAGAGATTTCAGGAAGTGACATGACTGACAGCTGCTCAGGATTTGTAACCTTTTTTATTGAAAAATATCTTTATTTTTCTGTATGTGTGCCTGAATTCAGGACAGTATCTTGAAAACTTCCTGCCATGTGATTGAGCAGCCCCAGTGCTGCTGCTTGCTTGGGCTAGGAGACGGAGAGTCACAATACTAGAACAACACTATTAAAGTTTGAAATAGCTGGCATGGAATTTGCTAAAGATTCTTATAGGCATTGATTGAAATGTTTGTCTGCAAGGGAAAACCAGAGTACAGCTTGTTTTTAGCACTTACAGACCAAAACCAAACCAGAGCCCACAGAAATAAATCAGATCTTCACTTTCTGTATTACCAGGAGCTGGGTCCTCCTGCTACCTTACAGGTAAGGTGGAAACTGAAAATCCCTGGGATCTGCTGTAAAAGCTGCAGTTTCTCCAAGTCAGTATGTTATGGCAAAGCTATTTTCTGTCCATGGCACTGCTTGGCTGCTGGAGGGAGTGGTAGCAGTTGAGAGGAAAAGGAGTGAACTCACCAAAATCATTTGCACAGAGGCTTTCCAGGATCTCCCTGGCAGTGCTGGCTTCCTCAAGCTCACAGTCCTTGCAGCTGGCTCGGGGCACTGCTGCAACAGAAATGAGGTTATAACACCCTTGTCAAGCTTCACTGGAAAAGGCACAATGAAATTTTGAGATCTGCAAGTGGTGGCTTGCTGTTTCTTAGTGATGCTTCTTCCTGAGCTACCCAGGCCCTGGAGAGGTACCTCAGACAGGCAAGGTGGGAAATGTTAGACTCTCCTTCCTGTGAAGGGGCAGACACTGCTTGTCAGTGCTTTGTTCAGGCTTGTGTGTGTTGCTGCATGTTAAAACAGCAGTGAAAATGCGTAATGAAGATCTCCTAATTTGGATGAAACAGCAAAACCAGTGGTATGGCCAGACTCCATCCAGTGATGCTGAAATGATGTTGAAATGTCTGTTCTCCCCTTAACTGCTCTTGAATCTCCCCCAGTGTTCATCAGGATCTGGGTGTTAATTGAGTCCTTCAGACAGACTTTTTTCCAGTGTAACTCATGTCTGCAGAGGCTCATGTCCCTTCATGATGTTTCTAATGTTTAGAGAGAAGGCTTGCAAAACATTTCTTTTTGCATGTTTTTAAGCCCTAGACACAGCAGAAAGATCCAGGCTGCAGCTCCATGGCTGCATTGGAAGCACATCTCACTGCTGGGAGTCTGCACTCCATGAGCTCTCCCACTGTGCCTGGGCCGAGGCTTTGCAGCCTTTCCTCCCCCCTGCCCCAAACCCTGCGGGGTCTGATGGCACCCAGGGAGATAATGAATACAGCAGAGAGAGGAACAAGCCACAGCCAATGTTATGCTAATTTTCTATACACGGTTCCCAGAGAGAACAAAACTAGAATTTGTATTTTTTTTTAAATACAGCTTAAAACCAGAAATATGCAGAATAGAAACAAGTATGCAGAATAGAAACAAGTCATAGGATCATCCTTTTGAGCTTTCAGTGTTACATATGGAAAAATACATGAAGAAAAAAAAACCTCTTACTTCTCCTGCTTGAGGAATTTTCATCCATGGAGACTGCTGCAATGCACAGCTCATGATCTGCAGGGAACTTGTTGCAGTTGAGGATTTCGGGCCAGGGGTAGCCGTAACAAGCCATGACGGGCGCACAGCTTCTCTTGACGGCCTCGCAGAGGCTGCGGCAGGGGAAGATGAGCCTGGGGAGGGGATGGGCATTCAGCGCCTCCGTGTGCCTGCCCGGAGGCTGAGGGTCGAGCCCCAACACCACTGCTGCTGCACAGGGCTGTGTGAAGGGTTAGCAGGCAGTTTGGGGATCTTTGACTTTTTTTTTTTTTGAACATTCCTGTCCAGGAAGCAAGCAAGGAATTTCTGAGGACAGGAGGGATGAGGCAAGCTGCCAGAAGCCCTTCACCTTAGGGGTCTTCTCTAGTTGTGCAAAGACTGCTTACCTTTACAGGTGCCTGATTAAACACCAAATTTCCTTAGCAGCTCTGTACTTTGAGAGCTGTACCTCAAAACTGGGGATGTGTTTCTGCTGCTGTAACTGTTGGGAAACTGAGAAACCATATGTTTGGGGCAGGAGTTGGGGTGAGGGGCTGCACAGGAGGTGGGAGGTGGAGCTGGTGTGTGCCAGCAGCCGCTGCAGTGAATGAGGGGCTGGCCAGGGCATGTGGCAGCAGTGCCTGGGGTGAGAGAGCAGAAGAACCCCAAGGAGGGAACATATTTCTGCTTCTGTGATGTGAAACGCTCATGTTTTGCTTTCAGAGGGATGTTCCCTGCTGAGTAATCCAATTGTCCCTTGCCGGGAGCAGCAGCACTGCTTGTTGGGGACTGCACAGATCACATCGAATGCATTTTCTCTCGGGAGGCACACGGAGTCGTGCTCCTGCAGGGAGTTAACTGCTACACTGAAATAACTCATAAAAGCATCTTACCTGTCCAAACAGATGGGTGCAAAGAGGGAGCAGAGGAAAATCCTAGCGTCTGGGTGGCACTCCCTGGCTAGCAAGGGCAGCCAGCTGGAAGACTGCTGGATGACTTCTGTCATGGTCTCATGCTCCAGCAGGTTGGGGATCCTCATGTCAGAGTAGCCGATGTCGTAGCAGAGGGCCATGCGCTGAGGGATGGGCATGCAGCTGGAGGATCTCCTCAGGTAGCTCCCCCGGGCGCCTGGAGAGCCCCAGAGCAGCAGGCGAGCCAGCAGACCCAGCAGCCACGGGCCACCCAACCTCCAGGGGTGCCTGCCAAGGGACCTGACCATGCTTGGAGCAAGTGAACCGACAGCACACCCCGCACTGAGCTGCTCCTGCCTGTGGAATGCCTTTTATAGCCTACGAGCCACCTCTTTGTCAATCCATCCTCATTAAGTGCGGCCCTTTCAGAGCCCTCATGGGGAAGACAATGCTCCAATTTTCATTTGCCAGAGGCCCCGATTGTTTGTATTTTAGCAGGGGTTTGGCTTAGATCAGCAGGTGTGGAAATGAGGGCAGTTGGGGAGGGGTGAATGACTTGGCCCATGTGTCTTGGGGCTCTTTCAGCCAAGATTGAATCTCTGTTTGACACCAGTGCTCCAACCCATCCCCTTTCTCTTGCTCCAGGATTAGTCATTATTTCATAAACCGTAATGTTTTCCTCTCTTTTGTTTTTTGTAAAAGCAATCAAGTGTTGCTTAAAGTCAATTAGGAGGCATTTGTTTAGCTGGATCTATTGTTGAGCAGGCAGGGAGATAGGATGGTCTCACAGCCACAAGTTAACTGTTTGGGAGAGCTGGGGGCAGAGAGGAACTAATTTGCAGCTGTGGAGCCAAGTTGTTTGCAGACAGATTTGGCAGCACTCAGCTGGAAACCTCCTCACCTTGCAACCTGCATGACCACACACTTTCCAGTTAACAGAATTCCTGCTTCATTCTGAAATCCCCTTACTGCCACTGAAGAATGGAATTGTCCTTCCTCCAGCATGTAATTAAGGTTCCATCAGCCATCATTGTTGTAGCCCAGTTTGGGGAACTGGAAATACTGGGAGTGTTGGTTGCCAGTGCACATGGTTCATTTGGACCTGGTGCTGTGCCATGAGGTTCAAACTGGTCAGTAGAGGCTCCAGCTCTGAAGCATCCTCTGGCACAAGGACCCTGTGCTGCCTGTGGCAGAAATTGTTTCCTTGGAGTGTGTTATGGATACAGCTGGCTGCATTGTGTTCCTGGGGCTTCCCAGGAACAGCTCATTTTCTACAGGGCTGGTTCTGGTCTGTGCTTAGCAAGAAGCCAACTGCTTATTGACAGCTTGAGCCGATAGGGTTGATTTCAGGTCATGAAAGTAATTAATTTTTCCCTCCATTTGAGGATTGCTGCTGTAGTTGATCTATAACATGTCCTTGGCACATACCTGCAGGAGCTCTAGGGAGCTGCAATTTGGAGAGTAGGACCTTGGGTCTAGGAGCATTTAACCTGTCCTGCATTGGTGATTTTCCTTTCCCTTTTCAAAAGTCTCAGCAGCTCATAACAAGGTCACCATAGCTGTGACAGACACCAGCCAGGAGGATCCTCTGAACCTCCTGGGCCACAGTGTAACTGTGCTCTGGAATGGGACCTTGCCAGTGCTGTCCAAGTGTGTCCCAGTGTACCATGCAGCTAGAAGTCTCCTAGCCTCATGGTCATCCATGGATTTCTCTGCACTTTAATTTGCTTGGGATTGTGGAATTGCCTGATTGCTGCTGGGTTTGTGCTGCAAAGGAAGGCTGGAGATACCTGGGTATGGAGTCTGGCATCATCCACATCCAGTATTTTCCTCTTTAACATTGCATTTGAAGACCATTTTTAGTGGGAGAATCAAGAGAATGAGTGGGAGTAAGTTAGAATTTTTCCTCTTTCTGTTTGAGTTTCATAATAGAGCGCTGTGCCATGCTCCCCTGACAGGGATTTGGTTTTGTGCAAAGTGCCATCCTCTCCACATGAGAGCAAGGAAGTCTGAAGCCCTGGCCATCACCACGGCCCACTGTAATGATTTTTGGCCTCCCTTCCGGTAAAGCAGCAGTTCCCAGACTGTGATCCACATGGCACCTTTGAAATGGTAATATGCAGTGATATGCACGTGTTTGTTCACTCCTTTGTCCATTGTGGTATCTGTGAGAGAGTTTAAGGGCTTGACCCCAGGATCCAAACATTTAGGAACTGCTGCTATAAAAATACCTGCCTCCAGCAGCTCAGGTGTGTGGTGTGTCTTTGAGAGCCCTTTTGGTAGAAGGGTGGATGTTTTTGAAAGTCTCAAACTTAGTTCCTAAATTTTCCCCCTACCTATTTTGATTTTTTTTTTCCTGAGAGTCCTGCTACCAGCATGGGATCCCACTGTTACAGTTCCTCAGTCTCTGTTCCTGCTCACACTTTTGCTGCAGAAATCCCTGACTTCCTGACAGAGGAGGAGTGCAAGCTCATTGTCCATCTGGCAAAGCTAAAGGGACTACAGAAGAGCCAGATCCTACCAACAGAGGACTATGAGGAAGCCATGGAAATGATTGAAATCAGCCAGATGGACATTTTCAATCTGCTGGATCACAATCAGGATGGGCAGCTGCAGCTCAAAGAGGTAGAGTGTGGGGCAGACTGGGGAAGGTGTGCTGGAGACCCTCTGGCACATCCCTTCATCAGATGCTCTTGGTTACTCATGTGGGGGGGCCAGAGCCCAGGATATACCAATCGCAATTTGCTTAATTTTAATGCCTCAGAATTTGTGCTGGCCTTCAGAATGGAAGTTTCTGGGCAATGTGCAGCAGCTGTCATGCTGTTGGGAGGCAGGAAGTCCTTGGCAGGACATGTGTGTTTTGAATATGCTGGATAAAATGTTCCTGTGCTGTGGGTTGTTGCCTCTTGCTGTGTGTCCTGGGAAGTGAGTTTGTCACGCAGGCCCTGCTTTGTGCAGCTTGTGGGGAACTTACTGTGTGAATTCACAAGCCCCAGCAAAGCCACCCCTATTGATGAGCCAAGGGGAATAATAAGCCTCTTGTCCACAGCTCTTCAGCACCCTTGCATCAGGGCAGGTACTGACAGTTCAAGTGTGTCCCTCCTCAGGCTCCCATTCCAGGTGAAGCTGGGAGTCTGAACCATCCTGTGCACCATGAGTGCTGTGGAGTATGGGGAGCTGTGCCAGTGACAGCCCAGGGCAAGGCTCCTTTCTCTCAAGGTCAGAGCCTGCTGAGAGCTGTTCAGGCTTCTGCATCTCTCTGCACATGTTGAAGGGAAGATTTTTGTTCCAAGCCCTTACCTTGGACAACTAAAAGCATTCACTCATCAATACCAATATAATCATCAATAGCTTTACTTTCGCTTCAAGAGAAAGCTGTGCTCTCTCCACCTCAGGACTGGTTAACCAAGTCCCAGCAGTCATTTGCCATGACCTAAACTGGAAATAACAGCACTCAGCAGCAGCACTCTGTGTGTGGCTGCCAGATGATTCTCACTGCAATCGTCTTTCTGCAGAAATGTACAGATGCCTGTCTGGCTGATGTGCTGTGGGGGAGATCCCACCAGGCCTCCTGCAGGGAATCTCTAGGGTCTCAGGAGTGCAAGAAACCAGTGGGGTTTTTTTGATCCATTTATGAATTTCAGGTGTTGACCCATACCCGACTTGGAAACGGCAGGTGGATGACCCCTGAGAACATCCGGGAGATGTACACAGCGGTCAAAGCTGATCCTGATGGGAATGGTAAGAGCAGCTTCATGGGAATCCCTTCACCCTCGGCACCTTGGACACCTTGCACAGCCATATAGGGCAGAGCAAGAACCCTGTCCCTGCCCAGGCCTTTTTTTCTGGCTGAATTCTTTGAAGGGAAGTAGCACTGCCCTAGACGCCATCTCAGGGAAGTACGTGCAGGGTAACCCTCTTACTGCAGCACTCCTGCATCACCACTCTAGTGGCTAGGTGATCCCACTGCCTGGGCTTGGATCTTGCTGGAGCAGGACCAGACCACAATTCTGCACTACCTTTCCCCTGTCAGACCTGCCTTGGTTCATGCTCTGCTGTAACAGGATCTTAGGATCTTCTGATACAGAGCTCTTGTTACCTGGGATGCAAGTGTTCAGACACACATTGCATGTCCCCCCGTTTTCAGGGAGCTTTTGCAGCAGGCCAAGAGGCACCTGCCACTGTGAGGGGAGAGTGGAATGAGTGGAGATGGAGGTGATCTTGTCTGTCAGCCTTTGGGGCTGATCCCCCCCTCTGCCACTGCAGCATCTCTGTATTCCATGAGGCCACTTCTGCCCCTCCTGCCCCTGGCCTCCCAAGGGCTCCTGCTGATCCGGACATACACTCTAACCTCTGCTGCTCTAATTAGAGTGGCCTCAATTAAGCAACACTCCATTTCCTAATCAAATTAAGTGAATGCACAGTCTCTTCCAGTGACCTGGCATTGAGAGCTGCCCAGGAGGAGCTGCTTTGGAGTTGAAGCAGTAGCAGTGTGAAAGCATAAATATCCGGAGGGCACCCTGTGCAACTCTCCTCCAGGCTGGTGGCATTCTTGGCAGGGGTATGACTGAGTCCTCAGTGGCTTTTCCACCATTCTGGACATTAACAAATGAAAGGTCCTGTTAAAGGGCTATTGGCAGGACCTTGCTTCCAGAGTGCTGCTTCCCTCTGTTGTTAGATTGGTACATGACACTGAGAGACCAGGTCACAACCTGGATGTGGCACTGCGTCATCAAAGACTGTGGGGAGTCAGGGGAAGTGCGGACAGAGAGACACTAGGAATAATAACAGTGGATCATTTGGTCGCGACCTGAGGATGTGGCACCTGAGGAACTGTCCCTGGCTGACCCTTGTGGCTGGTCCTTCCTCCTGCCAGGGGGTGCTCGTGCCCAGGGAGCAGAGCTGGCACCCAGCAGCACTGGGTTTGATGCCTGAGTGAGCTCCTCTCCCAGCCCATGGTGTGTGCAGGGCAGCCCAGGGCAGTGCACTGCATGCTGCTATCAGGGACCTGTGCAAGGCTTCCCCTTCTCCAGAAAGAGGAAACAACAAATATGAGGATTTTCCTGAAGCTGAGAAAGAGTCCAACCCTTGCTGATTCCAGCTGAGTGCAAACAAGAAATACCTGTTTTAGGAGAAACTGCTTTATGCTTCTTGCTTTTCTGTTATTTCTATTTACGCAAGACCATACTGTCATGCATTCCTCATTTATGTTTTGAAGTTACACAAATGCAGGAGAATGTACTGCTTATTTTGGGTTTGGCTTTTTCTTAATTACCCTGCAAGATCATATAGAAAATGTGGTCTGAGGTCCCACTCTGTCCTTAAATGTTGATTTAAATGTCTAAATAATAAGCCTCAAGACATTGGGTGGCACAGACTTTCTTGTGCATATCAGAACTGTAGTGTCTGTTTCTCTCTTTTGATACATTGATTTGTGGGTTTCAGGAGCTTTTTAAAGTTTAAAATGGTGTTTTTGCCCGTCCCAGTTCTGACCCTGCACAGTTCACTTTGGCAGGTTGCTCTGTGTCCCCTGCTGCAGGTGAGAGCATTGCTGGAGCCCATGATCATGGGCAGAAGGGGTGCAGCCTGTGCTGCACACAGTGAGCCCTGACTGGGGTCTGTGTGAGGAAGGCAGTTTCTGCAGTGCCCTCAGCTGGTGGTTCTTTGAGTACAGGATGCGAGAACTGTTACCTGCACCAGAGTCAGGTGGCTTTTCCTGTGTTCCCATAGGTGTGCTAAGTTTGGAGGAGTTCAAGCAGTTGAATATCCGTGATTTCCACAAGTACATGGGAAGCCAGAAAGTGAAGATGAGTGACTTGGTGCGCAACAGCCAGCACACCTGGCTGTACCAGGGCGAGGGGGCACACCAGGTCATGAGAGCCATTCGGCAAAGGTAAGGGCCAGGGAGCTGAGGGGAGGTTGGGTTTGGGTAGGCACAAGCATCACCTATGTGCTGGGAGAGGCAGTGGTAGACTTGCTAATATTCACACTTCCTAATTGTGTGAAAAGTCCTTGGAGTATAAAGAGCAATGAACACAGACACAGAATGGAGAGAGGAGGTTTTCATTAGAAGAAGAATTTGCATTGTCCTGTGGAAAGGGAAAAAGAAAAAAATCGAGCCTTTCAGCATCTCCATTCACTTTTGGGAACAGCCCTATAAAACCAGGAAGATTTGGCAGTATATGAAATCATTCATTCTAATTAGTAACTGAGCTTACTGGGAGAAACTGCCCGGTTCCAATGCTGTCTGGGTGCCAGCAGTTACTGTCATTTGCTTTAGTTACTCATGCATTTCACTGAAATCTGTCTTTGCTGTTCAGAGCTGACTTTTTAAAAAGCACGACTTCACCTTAAATTAGTCAAGTTAGTTTAATCCTCCAAGCACACATATTGTAGGGCAGCTCATGGCAGATGGGAGAACCTCTTACCTTTCCCTTCATCTCAGATTTGGTACTGGGAAGAGCTGAAGCCCAGCACAAACGCCAGATCATGTAGCTATAGTGAGTTTCAGATAATTGGCTGGAGACTCGCTTGTTCTTGTGGTGCTGGTCCTCACCCAGAACGTGGGTGGGTAAAATCTGTCCTGAGGCCTGAAAAACAGCTGTTGGCTCCTCCTTTTCTTCAGTGCATTCCAGTGGGAAAATGGGGTCACATATTGCCTTGATTAGAGCAGACTGTGGCTGTCACCTTCTCTGTGCCAGCTAGCCAGCACACACAGGCATCGGCGTTCCGCTTGCATGCTCTGCAGTTGGCCACTGTCAGGAGGATGTGAAGACCCAGCACTGAAGGAAGCTGTTGGTCCTCCTGGGACCAGGCAGCACCTGCAGGGGCTTTGCCATCCTGCCCGGGTGCCACATTGTCCTTGCACCTGCCCCAAGGGCTTCACCAGTCCGGATTCTCAGAGCTCTGAGTGTTCTTTGGCAGGTCTCAAGACGTACCTGCTTGCCTTGGGGATGATCTCAGATGTAGCAGTGGAAAAATCCCAGAGCAGGAGGGCTCCGGTCTCCTTGATCACTTCCAGTGCCCCTCTGCCCTGGGGGAGGCTGCTGAAAAGGCAACAGGGAAAGGTGAGTTAGGTGACAAGACTGTTCCTAGAGCTAGTCTCTCGTTCACTCTCAGCAGGGGTCCTGTGCTTTGCTAACTGTCCCCGAGGTCTGTAGGTGGTGTGCAGGAGTCCAGAGAAGTGATGAGATGGCACATGAAGGCTCCAGGGACATGCACAGAAGGGATCTTGCTGAGCAAGCAGTCTTCCTGAGAGCAGTCCTGCTAGAGATGCTGCCTTCAGTTTTGTTTTGGTTTTTTATTAACCTTGATGAGGGTTTTCTGAGCCGATGCTGATGGTCCAACAGATGAGTAAGGACCTGGTTGTCTCTTGGCATGCTCGCTGCAGCCCATCCGTCTCTCCGGTCTTTTGGGAAGGGGGTTCTCTTTCTCTGGGTTTATTCACTGCTTGGGAGTAGTGGCTGACGAGGGTGAGGGTGGCTTTGCACTCAGCAGCTCTGCTCCTCCCCAGGGTAATGCGCCTCACTCGCTTGCCCCCCGAGATCGTGGAGCACAGCGAGCCCCTGCAGGTTGTGCGGTACGACCAGGGAGGGCACTACCACGCCCACATGGACAGCGGCCCCGTGTTCCCTGAGACTGCCTGCAGCCACACCAAGCTTGTTGCCAATGAAAGCGCTCCCTTTGAGACCTCCTGCCGGTAAGCTCTGCCCTGAGCATGTTAGACAAGGGCTGTGAAGAGCCATTTCACCTCACCTCATCTTGCCTGGGACTCAGTGCTCTGGTTGTGGGCTCACAAATCAGCTCAGGACATCACAGCCATGAAGGGGTTTTAAAGGGGAGGTGGGCAAATCCCACCTGGGTCCACGCAAGGAAGGTGGAGTGGGTGGGCCTGCCCCAGCAGAGCCTAGAAGCACACTCATTACTCTGGGTAGGGGTTTTCTTTGTTGTCCTTGGAGAAAAGCTGATGGTGTAAGTCATGTGCAGTGTGATGTCTTGGAGGAGCCACTGTATTTAGAGTGGAGCAGCTTGGCATGGGGAGCCCCTGTGCATCTCCTCCTGCTCCAGGTGTGTCTCCTGACAGTCTCTGTCTTGCAGGTATGTGACCGTGCTGTTCTACCTGAACAATGTGACTGGGGGAGGTGAAACAGTCTTTCCTATTGCTGATAACAGGACATATGAAGAGATGGTAAATGAACCTCCCTACGTGTTACCCGTGGGGATTCTGAGTGCCTCTTGGAATGTCTTTATTCACTGTCGCTGCAGAAGGGGTCTGGTGTGTTAGGTTGGTGTGCATTAGCATTTGCAGCTAGAGCATGGGGAGACCGTGCTCCACTTACAGTCTTTTTCCTCTGAGGACAGGGGAGGAGGCACAGAGCTTTGACAGCTCAGGTCTCCCTGCTCAGAGGTGTGAGGTGTCAGGCAAAGTGTTAAGAAATGGCAGCTGCTCAGAAACAGGTTATGAACCTCCTGGGGCCTGAAACTGGCTGCTCCAGGTGGCTTATGAAAGCTCCTGCATCAACTTTAAGCCATCCTGTGGAACACTCAGGCAAGGGTGAGGGGCAGGGGCAAACCCAGCATGTGTGCCTTGTTCCAGCCCTGTTTGTGACATCTTCCCTATGGTTTCTGTCCAGTCTTTGATCCAGAACGACATTGACCTGCGAGATACTCGGAAAAACTGTGACAAGGGCAATTTGCGAGTGAAACCTCAGCAAGGCACTGCTGTCTTCTGGTACAACTACCTGTCAGATGGAGAAGGTACAGGCTCACTTCAAAACTGGGCTCCTGGGAGGGGTGGGACTGCAGTAGGTGACAGCCATCATCTCCTTGCTACAGCTGGGAGCTCAAAGAGCTGCCTGCTAGTGGGAACTGTAGAGTCTTTTTGTCAACAGCTGAGTAGGAGCTTCCTGACTCTGAAAGGCCTTTGTTTACAGGCAGTAGGTCAGTGGCTCCTGATGTCTTTGGGCGACAGGACTAGCTAGCAAACAAAGACCTTGGCTGCACTCGCCATCACCAGCTGCCTTCCATCCCACTGTGCAAGCTGAAACTCCTGCTGGAACTTGGTCTGCAATTCAAAATGTGTCACTGATGTGGTGTTGCCCAAAGGGGTGGAGAGGGGAGGTAGACAAAGGCGCGACCATCAGCTCTGCAGCATGAGGACACATGGGCCACCCCATGCCATGCTTGGGGCCAGTGCCTGCTTTGTAGCTCAGCTGCAGCCCCACGATGTGTCCTTGGGCTGTTTTTGTCATGAAGCGCTGTGCGGTTTTCCCTGACATGCTGGGAATGAACATTAATCTTTAGGGCTGCCGGTGAGTTCGGCTCCAGAGGGTTTCCATGGCAGATTTTGAGCTTTGGTTGGAGGAAGGAGTGTAATGTCCCAGGTCCCCTGAGGGCAGCCCATGTTTCCATCTCTAGAAAATCCACAGAGGAGGTCACAAGACCAGTGTTTGGGCTGTTGGGTGATAAGAGCAAGAATTGTCGCTCTCCTACTAGAAGAGCCCTGTTGTGTTTTTACGAGCAATTTGTTCCTAAATGGAAAGTGGCTGCTGATGCAAGTCTGCCACAGAAAAACGATAGGATCGTTGTAAACAGATCATTTAGAACTGCTGAAATGCAATCTCTAAAACGGCTGCAAGCCTCTGGATTCCTCAGGCTTTTTAGTGGCAGAACCCATCTCTTCTGTGCCAGCCTTCCTTTTTGCAAGAGAGCTGAGAAAGACAGGCTGTGATCTGGATTGTGATAGCCACTTGTGCTGAGTGGAGAGATGGAGGCAGTGGGCATTTTGCACTCACGGAGCCTGCCCTGATGAACTTCTTGTAAGCGCTAGGGTGAAATAGCGCTAAGATGGAGGGGTGCAGGGAAAAGTATCTGCTGTAAGATGCATCTGAGCTCAAATCCAAGCAGGTAGTACAGGCAGGAGACATAGCATCGGTGTTTGCTGGCCGTGTGTTCCTGTGTGGTCTCAGCTGTGCCTGCCTTCCTATAACACCGTCTAACGGGGCTCTGCTCCGCAGGCTGGGTGGGGGAGCTGGACGACTTCGCTCTGCACGGGGGCTGCCTGGTCACCCAAGGCACCAAGTGGATCGCCAACAACTGGATCAACGTGGACCCCAACCGCCGGCGGCAGCAGCAGTTCCAGCAGGAGATGGAGCGCTTTGCGGGG
>NW_005054317.1:6383430-6390231 GCF_000277835.1 Geospiza fortis
TGCGCCGTGGCCAGCGGCGACGGGCGCCTCCTCCTTTTCGCCTTGAGCCACCCCGGGGCCACCACGAAGCTCACGCTGTTCGAGGGGGCCGTGCACGGGCTGAGCTGGGCTCCCCGTCCCGGGCTGCCCCCCGACACCGCTGCTGCTCTTCTGGCCTCTGGTCCCGACGGGGAGATGCTCTGGCTGGACGTCACCCACCGCCCCGGGCAGGCTCCCTGGGTGCGGCTCATGGGACGGTACCTGCTGCCCCCCTGCAAGCAGCGCTGGCATACCTGTGCCACCTTCTTGCCCCAGGAAGGGCTCCTGGTCTGTGGGGACCGCCGGGGCTCCCTCCTCCTCTTCCCTTGCAGCAGTTCCTCGGGATGGGCTGCAGAAAGCACCAGCATTGTAAATGGTGGCACTGACCCCGTTGTCGAGGACTCCAGCAATGAGCTGGAGCCCTCTTGCTTATTGCACAAAGGTGCTCTGCCTCTTGAGTCCCCACTGTCAGTGCTCTTTGGACTCCACGGGAAGACAGGAGTTACCTCGGTGACCATCCACAGGGGCTACATTTACAGCACGGGCCGGGATGGTGTCTACCGCCAGCTCCGCCTGCGGGACCAGCAGCTGGAGGTCCTGCAGAAGCACAGGCCCTGCAAAGGGCTGCAGTGGATTGAGGAGCTGCACTTCACCTTGGATGGGGACCTGCTTGTGCTGGGCTTTCACGCTGACAACTTCGTGGTGTGGAGCAACAGGACCAGTGAGAACATCCACTGCATCCCCTGCGGGGGTGGGCACCGCTCCTGGAGCTACTTCAGCAGCCCCTTGGGCGAGGTGTTTGCCTTTATCAAGTCTGGGGATGTGATGCTGTACCACCGTGAGGCCGAGCCCTGCGAGCAGCAAGTGCTGCTGGAATCCCTGCACGGGCGGGAGATCACCTGCGTGCGGCGCCTGGGGGCCGTGCAGGTGCCCGGCCGTGCCACCGTTAACGTGTTTGTCACTGGCAGTGAGGACACCACCACTTGTGTCCTGGTGCTCAGTCAGAACTCTCGGGCAGCTGTGCCCCTTGCCCGCCTCAGTGACCACATTTCCAGTGTGAGGACATTGGCATTCGCCACGGGACCTGGAGATGAGGGCTTTGGTGATGAGGGCTTGTCTGCCCTGCTCTTCTCTGCAGGCGGCCGCGCACAGATTGAGTGCTACCGGCTGCTGTGCACTGGGGACACGGCGGCTCAGAGTGCTGTGGCCTGCCAGGTCATGCACGTGGCCTCCCACCGGCTGGACAAGCACTGGGAGCAGAAGAAGAACAGGCACAAGCTTGTCAAGATGGACCCAGAGACGAGGTGATGATCAGGGACTGCCCAAGGCAGGATTAGTAGTGTGGGAGGGTGTTGGGAGCTGCACGGGCCTCCACTGGAATACCTGCTCTGTGCAGCTGCAGGTTCACCTGAGGCAGACAGGGCCAGTGTGGCTTAGTGTGTGATTCCTGGTGTACAGTGCCCTGTGGGCCTCAAGGGGGTTTTGGTGTTAGGGAAAGGCTCAGGGCTGCTCTCCTGGGCCATCTAGCTCCATGGAGCCAGAGAGGTGTTGGTGAATGTTGTGTCTTTGCTGCAGGTACATGTCCCTGTCAGTTGTGTCTGGGACGAGCACCAAGCAGCTGCCAACACCCTGGAAATTCCTGGCTGCTGCCTGCAGCGATGGATCAGTTCGGTGAGGAGCCATCATGAGGCCAGACAGGGAGAATGGAGCTGGTGATGGCAGTAGAGCAGGCTCAAAACAGGAGGCTGCTGCCATGGGATGTGGCCTGTTCTGAGCTGGCCATAAGACAGGGCATGGTGGGAAATGGGGCAGTGGAGCCAGAAGCTCCTACTCTCCCACAGCCAACTGCCCTCTGCTCCATTACAGGATCTTTGGGCTGCTGGAGGCTGCTCGTAAGTTGGTGCTGGTGGCAGAGTCATTTCACCACCAGCGCTGTGTGCTGAAGGTGGAAGCATTTCTGCACACATGGGCAGGAGGAGAGAGGTGAGCCCCGAATGCTGGGCTGCAATTGATGGGCTCTGGGGAGAAATGTCTGTCCTTGCAGAGTGCTGGCAGCTCAGCAGGCAGAGGGAAGGGAGAAGTTAATCCCTGGGGGCTGTTCTGCCACTTCCATGGATCTCAGGGGGGACCCCCAGGGCTGCAGCCAGAGACTCCCTCTACACCCCCCATTCTAGGAGGCACCTCCTGTGCAGCGGAGCCACTGATGGCAGCATTGCCTTTTGGGACATCACCGGCCCCATCAAGGATGCAGCAGATGCCCTGCACCAAGCAGAGGGAGAGATGCAGCCCTTGGGTGAGTGCTGCTGCCCAGCAGCTCCTCTGCTCCCTCTGACAAGGTGAGCATTGCTCTCCTGACCCAGCCCATTTTCCCAGCCCTGGAGGCCCCGCTGGTCACGGTCATGGCGCACAGCTGCGGCGTCAACAGCCTTCACATCCGCCAGACGCCTGAGGGACCGTACCTGGTGGCCAGCGGCAGTGACGATGGCTCCATCCATGTCTGCCTGCTGGAGGAAGCCCTGGGCAGGGCTGAGGCCACGGCAGGAACCTGCCTGCAGGTCCTGGAGCGGGTATGCAGGCCCTGTGCCCACGCTGCCCATGTGACGGGGATCCGGGTGCTGCGGCCAGACCTGCTGCTCTCTGCCTCAGTGGACCAGCGCCTGACGCTGTGGAACCGCTGCCCAGGCGAGCTGGTGCCCCTTAGCACCACCTTCTTCCACGTGCCTGACCTAGCTGAGCTCGACTGCTGGGAGGTGGAGGCTGGGGGTGAGCTGCGCTACTACTGCGTGCTCTGTGGGCAGGGCCTGGAGATGCTGTGTGGCACAGCCCCCTCCAAACCTCCTCCACAAGAGGCTCCTCAGTAATGGGGCAGGTGTGAGACACACCCAGGTCCCTGCCTGCATTCGGAGGGCACCCTGCACTTGGGCTTTGCCCGTCACTGTGGTCCCTGCCTCCAGCCTGCACACCTGTGTGTCTTGTCCTGAGGGGACAGGCATACTTGGCTCCCTCAGGCACATGCCATGGTTGTGGTGCTCGAGGCCAGTGGTCTCTGGGAGGAAGGCAGATGTGATCCCTCCAGACAAGCCTAGGGCTTCCCCATGCAGTAAGGAAGTGGGGATGTTAGTCCCTGCTGCTCAAGAGCAGCTCTTCCTCTGCAAGGTGTGAAGGACCCATGACAGCTTTCCAGTCTTGGTCTCAGAGAGGAACCTTGCTTGGGAGGGCACTGAGGATATGGCCCAGCCCCGGGAGCTGGAGAGCAGCAGGAAGCCAGGAAGGGTCAGGGACTGGTGTAACACATGGTGGGCTGCAGCCTTGTGTGTCCACAGACAGAGCCCTGTGTGACAGTCCTGACCCTGCAGAGCTGAGGATGGTGCTGAAATGCACAGGGACACAGCTCCACAGCAGCACCCTTGTGGCATGGGGGTGGCTGGGCTGCCCACAAATACCACCCCCCTCAGACCAAGTGGGTTTTTCCTGGATAGCAGCAGGATCCAGGACAGTCAGACCAAAGAAAGGGAGGAAAGACAAACAACCCTGAGGTCAGACACATAGAGGGGTTGTCCAGCAACAAGTGTATTGGACCCCAATGCTGGGCCTGGCTCAGAGCCCAACAGGAGCCTGGAGCCTCAGGAGCTCCCTGCCAGCACGGAGCACCTTTCAATAAAGTTTTGAGGGAAATGAAGTTGGCATTTGTCTGTCTTTGTGGTGACTGGTCCCTGCTGCCACCTCCCCAGTACTCCCAGCCCAGCTTCTGGGGTGCCATGGGAACCCTCTTCCCTTCTGCTGGTGTGGATGTGGAGGGGCACCCATGTCCCACACTGGACACAGCTACAGGGAGCACAGACCAATCCCCGAACACCACGGACCATGGGAAGGGAAATGCCTCCATGGGGCTGAACTGTGCCTTGCCTGCCACTGGAGCAGCCCTTGCCCAGCCAGGACAATGTGCCCTGTTCTCCCCCCAACACGTGCTGTGTAGGTGACTGTCACACCATGGTACAGCTCTTCAGGGGTGGCTCAGATCTGGCTGAGAGGAGGGAGGTGCAGGGTTGCCAGGGCACTGTGGAACATATCCCTCACTGCTCCCAGCAGCTGGAGGCGAGCAAACATCTGGTCAAATAGATGAGGGAACGGCTCCTGCAGGGAGAAAGGCAGCTTGGGACTGGTGGCCAGGCTGGCCCTGCAGGTACTGCTGCTGTGCTCTCTTGGAGGATGGGACAGGGGCCATCACACTCCTGGCGCCATTCCCCACATGGCTGTCCCCCAAGAGCAGTGCAGCCCCAAAAGGACTGCAGGGGCACAAGGCTGAGGCTGGGACACCTAACTCACCCCCAGGATGTGCACGCGGTTGTAGTAGGAGCTGAAATCCATGCTGAGCTGGATCAGGAACTTGCACACCTACAAGGCAGAGACATTCTCATGGCACAGTGAATTCTGGTTGGTCTTGGGCCCTCACCCACCCAAAGCAAAGCAGGAACTACCCCAAGGGCATGGCCATTTATTCTCTCAGCACTGTCCCTGTGTTGCTCACTGATGGGCAGCACCTGCTAGCCTGAAGCTCTGTCCTGGGCTGAGACTGCTGGAGCAGCATCCATGGGTGCTGTGGCACATGGCACTTACTGTCTCTGTGTTGGCAGTGATCCGGATCCCCTTGGAGGGTGGGGGCAGCTGTGCTGCCTGCTGCAGGACTTCGGGGAAGGGCAGGAGGTAGTTGAAGAGCAGGAGCCATTCACCCTGTGGAGGGATTACATGTCTAAGTGTCAGATCCTCCTGGGCCATAGAATCCATCACCAGAGCCGAGGGTGCACAGATCCCCCCGTTCCTCGTCTCAGCACTCACCTCTTCTCGGAGGCAGGAGAAGTTCAGTTCAGACACTGGTGGCAAGGGTGGATATGTGCCTGGAAAGCAGGGAGACTGTTGTGCCCAGAGAAGCCCCAGAAGTGGCTGTCAGAGGAGGTGCTGGGGCTGGTGCTCACCCTGCTCCACAGCCCGCTGGAAGGTGCTGAAGAGCGTGGCCAGTCGGGCACAGTTGTACATCACAAAGGCACCGCTCTTTGTTCCCTTTGTGGAGATGCTGTTGTTCTCCAGGTCCAGGATGATCTGAGGGCAGGGAGAAGCCACAGTCCAGGCTGCTCAGCACAGATCCACTCCACTCTTCCCACAGGCTGCCAGCCCTGGCTCCATGTAAGCTGCTGTCCTACCTGGCTCCGGTGAGCAGTGCTCAGCATCTCAAACCTGATGGCAGCCACTGTCAGGGTATCAATCACCTCTGTCCAGGCCTCATCTGTGGAGAATGTAGGTGCCATCCTGCACAGCTTGCTCCACTCCCATGTACTGATACCCCTAGCACCAGGCAGGACAACCCTGGTTGAAGACCACCACAGCACCAGCCCTGGCTCCCATCAGGAGCTGCTCTGCGCCAGTGCCCTGGATGTTCAGATGCCTTCCCAAAGCGAGGGAAACACCTGGCTCAATCCTGGAGGGGAGAAGGAGCACCCTGCAGGTGCAGCCCCCCTGGCTGTGGACTCGTGGGAGCAATGAAGATGGGATGGAGCAGCATCCATGCATGGAGCCCCAGCTCTCACCTTGTGCAAGCTCCCCATACTTGATCACGGAGGCCTCATACATCTGGCGCTTCCGGAGCCTGGGACAAACACAGACAGAGCCACCTGCTGTGGGCTGAGCTGGACCACAGGGAGCCTTAGCAGCAGAGAAAGCAGCAGGTGCCTTGCACAGCAACTTACTGGAAGTACTGGTCTGCCCCAATGGGTGATGAGGGGCTGGTCACCTTCACTGGCCCACAGACAAGGTGTTTCTGAAAGACACAGAGGCTGAGGCTGGGAACTGAGCGAAATCCACCCTGTTCTAAACCTAGAGCCAAGGATGGATGCTGGGGGCCACACTGAGACGGGTCAGGTTGCTCTTGCTCACCTGCAAAGCTGTGTGGACTCCCGGATCCAAAATCCTCCAGAGCACATCCAGCTGCTGCTGCTGGAATTCCTCCTCACAGTTCACCACATGCACAATGCTGCAGCAACTGCTCTGGCCTTTGGCCTGCAGTAGAGGACAACAGGGAGCTCAATTCCATTGCCTGGCAGAAGGAAGGGACACTTGGGAAGCGAGAGGCGGGCAGTGCTGTGGGGTCACTCACTGGGCACTGCAGAACAGCTTCCTGCAGCTCAGCCAAGGACTGCAGTGTCCTCTCTGTCACTGAAAGGAGGGACACACAGTGGGACACGGAGTTCTTCACCCCCCAGCATCAGATCTGCCCCAGGCTCAAACCAGACTGAAGGAGAACAAGAGGGGCAAGCCATTCGTGTCCACCACCCCACCTTATTTTTGTTAAAAACAGCTGCAAGGAAACAGGCCTATTTGCACCCATTCCATCCCCACTACCACACCTGAGCTGCTGTACATGTGAGGCTCACCGAGAAGCACATCTAGATTGGGGTCGTAGCCCAACAAGCCCTGCTGCTCCACGAAGCTCTTCAGGTGCACCTTAGAGATGACACCCTCGGCTGTGCCCGGCCCCTGCTCACAGGCTGTGGCACAGGGGCACCTGCCCAGCACTGCCTTGAAGGCCGAGATGGCATCAGTGAGGGCCGAGCCACCGGGGCCAGAGGGCCAGCAGATGCGGAGCTGCCGCAGGACGGCCCAGCTCCTCTCCTCGCTGAGGGCAGGGACCTGGCGCACGTCGACCCTGCGAGAGAGGGCGAGGCAGGCGCTGGGAGCGGCGGGCGCTGCGGCGAGGGCCGGGAGCAGGACGGGCCGGAGGCACTCACCCCT
>NW_005054317.1:6390883-6393097 GCF_000277835.1 Geospiza fortis
AGCGGGCGCCGCCATGAGGGGTGTGTCAGGTCAGGACCACAGGGCTGCAACCAGGCATCCCGAATGGCCCGAAAGGGTGTCAGTCCCGCTCAACCTCACCCCAGCGGGGCCATGGTGTCACCCTGAGGTGTGTAGGAGTGGTACCCTCTCTTCTCCAAAACTGGGAAGCCCAGACCTAAAACAGAACCGAGTGGGAGCAGGAGCCAGAGGCCGTGCCGGGATCAGAGAGGCCTGGGCAGAAAGGGCTGCCTGGGGCAGGGAGTGCAGCACAGCCGTGGGCATGGCCCAGCCCAGAGCACAGCCTGGCAGTCCCTGGGCTGTCGGGGACAACAAGGGGCCCTGGGAGAAGCCTGAACTGTGGTGGGAAGGGTTATTTGGATGGGCTGGAGTGTGTGAGGCAGACCCCAGCTGTGGGCATGGTGTCACTGGCAGACCCTGGCTGGGCAGTCCAGCCTGTCCACATGAGCCCCAGGGCTTGGCTGGACTCTGACACGATGGCTGAGGAACATGAGCAGCACCCACGTGCCTGTGACATGGCCTCTGTGTGGCACAGCGATGAGCAGCTGTGCCTGCATGCCCTGCCATGTTCTCTGGGCCTGCCCCAGTGGGCTGCTCTCCTGTCCAGCACATGAGCAGTGTCCCACTTATCAGCCCCAGGAAGAAGGAAGTGGAAGCGATTAGATCACGCCATCGTGGTCTTGATTACATCTGCAGAGCTGAGCTGCTCCACAGCAATGGTTGAAGCACAGATCTGACAGAGAGCTCAGACTGCTGGCCAGCTCCCTGACAAGTTGCCAGTGGCTGCTGAACTGGGGACAGGGCAAGGGCCCAGCACACCCCCAGCCCCATGGCACCAAGCCTGACTGACAGGAGCAGGAAGCACCAAACCCCACCACAGCACAGAGTTAGGGACCTCCCTTTCTGCTGTGCCCTTCCTGCCCTCCCCGTTAGGCAGGTGGCGGGGTGCGGGGAAAGGAAGGAGCTCTGCCCGCAGGGCCCAAACCGGTTCCTCCAGGGCTTGTGTGCGTGGGGGAAAAGGGGGGAGGAGCAGGGTGAGGGCAGATCCTGCTGCATGGGCTCTTCCAGGAATGCAACAACTGCCTTTGGGGCTCCTCAGGCAGCTCTGGAGCCCCAGGGCTGCAGCCCACAGCCAGTGAGAATCTGCAGCCCCAGGGCAGGAGTAAGAACATGTCCCCCAGGTGTGCCATGGTGGGGTGCTCCCTGCACCACCCACAGCCAAGAGGTGATCTGAGAATCGCTGCTCACACCAGACCAACTGCTGACTGTCCGCAGGGCAGGAGCTGCCCAGGACCCCTGCCCGGCCAGGGGGACTTGCTGGACCTTGTGTCACCACTCAAGGTGGGTCCAGGCTGGATCCGTCCACATCCCCAGTGTGTCTGCAGGCCGCCCACGTGGGCCCCGGCAGCGCAGTGGCCTGGGGAGGGCTCTCGGAGGCGCCGAAAGAGCTTTGGAAAGACACGACATCCCCGATGGCTCTCTGGCTGCTGGCTCAGCGGGAGTGATCGTGTCATTCCAAAGCCATCTCTCTCAGGGGCTGGATCCTGCCCAGCCCTGCAGGGACTGGGGTGCTGCGAGGGCCAGGGAGAGCCGGCATGGGCAGGAAGTTTGGCGGAGTCACAGCATGCACCACCGCGGTGCAGGGGACCACATCCACGCTGTGGCCAAGCAGCCCTGCTCCCCATCCTCTCCCAGGAAGCCAGCTGCTATTTTTAGCTGTTGGGGGCACAAGAAACAGAAGCCCGGTGCAGGGCCTGAGCCACGAGGCTGGCCACGGGTGATCCCCCATCCTGACACCACCCTTCTTCCAGCGTGGCCCCAGGCGCTGCCCCAGCCCCGGCAGGGTTGCAGTGAGACACGCGGCTCTTGCCCAGCACAGGGAGGTGGGCAGGGGTGGGGGGTGTGCGGCGAGGCAGTGGCGGGAGCGCGGGTAACGAAACCCCAGGGCAGCTGGGCACAGCGGGAACAGCTGCTTTTGGGATTCCGTTGCCCGCGCTGGCGCCGCGGAGGGATGGGCACCACGGCCATGCCACCCCGACCTGGGGCAGTCGGTGGGCCAGGAGGGGAGAGGGCGACTTACCGGCGGGGAGCGGGGCGGAGGAGGTGACTGGGAGCCACCGTCGGGCCGTTGTGATCGGGGGTGCCGGCAGAGACCGGGGTTGTGCTGCCGGCTCCCCCCGCGCCCCGGGCCGGGGG
>NW_005054317.1:6394758-6408301 GCF_000277835.1 Geospiza fortis
AGATGCGGGAGCGGGATTGCTGTGGAGGTGCAGGACACGGTAAGGGTGGGCACAGGCAGCACCCCTTTGAAAGGGAGGGAAGGAGGGAGGGGGTCATGTGCCGTGTGGGGAAGGGCCGAGTCTCCTCCTTTCTGAGGGCTGGAGCTTCACTCACTCCCTTTTCTATTCACAGGCAAATGCATGTGCAACCTTCAACTTCCTCATGAACGAAAGGCGCGTGGTGGCTGCTGGGCTCATCCCCCCGCGGGGCACCTAAGGCGTGTAGGCACTGCCTGCCATGCCCAGGGGCTGAGTGGTTCCTCCCCTGCCTGCCTGAAGCCCCCAAGGGTCACTGCTCCCGTGAACTGTGGAGCTGTCGGCTCAGTGATGGCTCTGCACACAGGAGGGATGTGAAATACACGGGCTTAGCTCCTCCCTGCAGTCTCTGGCTTCTTGGCCTCCCTGCCCAGGCTGGGCTGGAGACTGTGGGGCACAGCACAAGGCTTTGCTGGTGGCACTGCTCCCACAGCCCTGCCAAGGTCATGCCCCACGCCTTGGCAGCAAGAAGCCTCCTGAGGGAGGGTGGAGGCTCGTGGGGTGAGCTGTACAGCCCCAGGCACATCTGGAGCTCCATAAGGAAAATACATGTAAATGGGAAGTACAAGAAATTGTGTGGTGGTTAATGCACAATGCATTGAGGCTGTAACAAATTGGGGGGGGGCACGTGCTCACCTTGGGCACTGGGCAGCATGTGTGCTGGTGGGATGCCATGTGCCAGCAGCTTCATGAGCACAGCCAGCACAAGCAACTTGTGTGTCCCAGCTCGTGCTGGCCTGGCTTGGGCTCTCCAGTGGAACTTTGTACCACCCCAGCACAGATGTCCCTTGGGCAGTGCTGGTCCAAGGGTGCTGCATCCCCTTTCATTGAAGGCTCAAGCTCCAGCAGGGGACTTGGAAAGGGTCCCTGTCCTGAACTGGATGGTTCATAGTTGGGGATGTCACCCCTGGGGAAGAGTACATGTACCTAATGGAAGCCTCATGCCCTGAACTCTGCCACCTTGGCAGGCAAAGGCAGGGGATGCAGCTGCAAGGTTTGGGTGGCTTTGCTTAGCAAGTGTCTCACAGGTAAACCTGCCAAGCCAGGGAAGGTTGCCCTGCTCAGGCCTGCAGAAATGCAGACCAGCTCCTTTATAAACTCGTGCCCATTCCAGTGCATTGTCCACCTTCCAGCAAACAATTGCTCTGTTAGAGCCTGGGCAGGTATTCCACGGTGAGCAGCCCAAGGGGGTGCAGCCACTGGGCCTGGAGGTGTGGCAGCTACAAGACGTTTAGGGGAAGAATGAAGGATTTGGACCAGGAATGGGGGCCTGCAGCATCCTGGCTGCTGCCACAGCTGGGTTTGGCAGCTGCCAGCAGGAGATAACGGCAATGTAAAACTGTTTGCTTTCTTACCCAGCAGCCCAGCCCTTGTTTTCTGCTCTCAGGAAGGATTTTAAAAGAAGCCACACTGTGTTACCCACTCAGCCCTGTCTCAGGGCTCTCCCTTCCCTGCTGCCCTTCACATGCACACAGTCCCTTCTGGGGTTATCAGCTGCCTCTGACAGTGTGGGAAGCAAGGGACAGAGACAAGGACAGAGAGCAAAGGAGGTGAAGAAGGAAGAGGGGCCCTGGGCTGACACCAACTGCACATATTTTAATTTTTTTTATTGTAAAACATGGCCAACACGTGCAAGGCTCCAGCCCAGGCTCACGGCTCCTGGGTGGAAGGCGGGCCCTGCGGGTGGTCAGAAAGCAGCCAAGGGACAGCAGGAGCTCCAGGCAGCCCAGAATAATGGCACTTCTGCAGCAAGAGCAGCTCCCACGCAGAGCAGCGCAGGGCTGGGTGGCACAGGGACAGACAGATCTCTCTCAGAAGAGGCGTTTCTCATACCTGTGAGAAAGCAGCACCAGGGAGCCCCTTTACTGACCAACCTCACTCAGGGCAGGGACAAAGGTGCAGTATGGGACAGATCCTGACAGCCCAGGGAGGGGGAACAGCCTCAGCACCCTGACAGGCCAGGGCTTGGCCCAGCTGTGGTGGCAGGGCAAGCCAATGAATGGCACACCAAGCCAAGGGCATGGCAGCTGAGGTACAGGGTGGCTGTTCCTCAGCCCCAACACCCCCCCAGGGTGACAAGGATCCTGTCAGAAGCACTTACGAGTGGAGGCCGTGCACCCCTCCTTCAACCTGGGCAGACGTTGTCCTCTTCTCAAATTTCAGCTCTCCCGAGTACATCATGGCTCTGAGGGGGAAGGACACCTGTCACAAGCCAGGCAGAGTCCAGGGAAGACAGTGCTCTGGCACATGCTCAGCTGGAACATCTGGAATGAGGGTCACTGGTTTCTCCAGCTGTGGCCAGAATGGTCTTTGCTGTGCTCCCAAGAACAGACTGGATAATGTAATCCCAACATTTTGAGCCCAGCCAGTTGAATATGCCACAACAGACCATACTCCTGCATCCCTGGGGCTGGCAGATCCATTATGCACTGCCCACTGGAGATGAGGGAAGAGAGCTACAGATTACCCAGAACACACCACAGCTTGAGTACAGCTGCACAGGGACTCCAGACAGCAGCACCATGACCTAACCAGAGCACAGGCAAGGGGGAAGCACTCACCGGACTTGGGTCAGGCTCTTGGCACCGATATCCTGGCAGGAATTCTGGATCCCAGCAATAAGGTATGGAATGAATTTATGGATAGAGCCCTTGTCTTGCACTGCACCGGAGACCCCCTGGGCCACTTTAATTTTGTCTGTCTCACTGCATGAAAGCACAAATCAAGGGTATTTGTGAAGCACAGAAACCCCAAAAGCTTGATCTGCTGCCCCAAAGCACCACCTCTGACCTGAAATACCGATTCTGGCTGCCCAAGTTCTTGTCCATAGCATCTAGGGAGCCCATGCCACGGTATTTCTTCAGCCTGATGCCATCCGAGAAGAAGTACTCGCCTGGGGCCTCCGTGGTGGCAGCCAGGAGAGAGCCCATCATCACTGGCACAAGATATCACCAGAACAGCACATCAGCAGCAGTGGCTGCAGCCCCGTGCCCCCAGCCACCTGCAGGTAAAGGCCCTCAGGCCCAGTGTGATGCCATATGGAAACACCTCCCGGCAGATTCCCACAGTGGTGCTCACCTGTGGAGGCCCCCAGTGCCAGGGCCTTGGCGATGTGCCCGACCGTCTGGATGCCTCCGTCGGCGATGACGGGGACGCCGAACCTGCGCGCGTACTCGGACACCTTGTACACCGCCGTGGCCTGGGGACGGCCGCACGCCAGCACTGCGGGGACAGACACACAGCTCAGCCCCAGCCTGCAGCACGGCCCCGTCCCAGCAGGCTCGCTCAGGCTCCCAGCACACACATGCTCCAGCACTCAGAACGCACAAATCCCTGGGAGCTCCTTCCCTAGGCTGAGTCCAAGAGAAGCAGATGCCCGGGAGATGCCTGCTGAGACGTCCTCACAGCCCTTGGCTCCAAAAAGCTGGGAGTGACCTCGGGACTCGGGGCTTTGATTGGATGCCTGGGATCAGACAAAACTCGTGGCTCAATCCTTGTGCACAGCAGACGTGGGGAGCTTGGGAAGGAAATAAAGTAAACTCCAAAAGCCCCTCTCCAAAGCATCCCTGGCATGTAGCCATGGCCCACTGCTGGCTCTCTCCTGGAGCTGCCAGACTCCTTGTCCATGTACCCAGCATCTGTACAATGTGCCTCTTGAATGGAAAGGCAGTTGGCTGGGAGAGAGCTCATATGCCTGTATATGCTACAGATATAAATATATCTATGCATACAGGTCTGCATATACACACAAACACACATGCAGCAGTGGAAAAGGAAAGAGGCAGAATGGTTTGGTAATAATTTATCTTCCTGCCCTGCAATGTAGCAAGGATTCCATCAAGTTTAGCTGCCCCATGAGGAGAGAGTTGTTAGCTTTGGATTTACTTGTTCTTCCCAGTCAGTAGCAGTTAAGCTTCCCATTATGTAAGGAAAACCAGCACAAGGCATGTCTTGTAACATGTTTGTCAGCCACAGGCATGCAAGAACACTGAGGTAAGCTTCTCTCAGGGAGATGTCCCTTCCCCACCATCAACTGGAAGCCTTTTCTTCAGTCATGGTTAGTCCCATAAACTGGGAAAGATTAGGGCCATACAGTATTAGTACTCTGGAGTGTGAAATCCAGGTGTGGTTCAGCCTGCACGCAGCAGTGCTGGCAGCATGTCCCTGGCTGGGGCCAGGAGGCTACAGTTTCTCTACTCCCAGCACTCAGCAGCAGCTGCTGAGGGAGGGCAGCCAGACTGCAGGCTGAGATTGTGACAGAACTAAATTTAATCAGACCCCAGCATTCAGCTCAGGCTCAGCCAGCCAGGGAGAGGCTGCCAGCTTTATTATCATCAATGCCCTTAAAGAGATGGTCTTGCAGTTCTGCACTGCTGAAGGCCACAGTGCAGTGCAAAATGCTGCTGTGGAAGAGCTCTGTGGAGAGAAACACCCATTTCCGAAGGGTTTTGAGTCCAGGGTCTATGGGAGTGTGCCATAGACAGTGCAGGGCCTGCAGAAACCTCTCAAGCACAGAGACCAGCCCTTTTAAGGCACAGCTGGGCTCAGGGCCCCTGGGAGCATCGTGCCTCTCCGACTGTCCCAGTGCCCAGTGCCACAGCCCCGGAGCGCAGGCGTCCCAAGCAGGGTTCTGAGCACACACACACATCACACGGTCAGGGAAGGGTTTGTCCCTTTCAGTGCATTGGCAAAGGGTGGCCCTACAAAACCATCTGCTAGAGAAAACCTTCCAGGATCTGCAAGAGTAAACCTCTCCCTTTGAGGTGTGTCAGAACTAGGGGAAAGGACAAAGCCTAAGGCTTGCCTTGCAGGGGCTGCTTGGTCAGAGCATCAGAGCAGAGAACACTGCACCCTGGGCTGGGCAGGCAGAAGCCCCTTCTCTCCACAGGACTTGGCGGGGAAAAGATGGAACACAGCTGCCAAGGTGGCCATGTGCAGTGAAGTCCCTCTGTAACTCAGGGGAGCAAGCTCCATGGGAAGGGAGCACAACTTGCCCAGAATTAGGGCTACATTTTGAGCACGACCGAGAACTGCTCAGGTATCACCTCCCAGTATTGGATCAGCAGGAGCATGCCTGGCTAGAGATCCAAAAGGTGCAGTCAGGCTCCTAACTGGAATTTGGAGTGGAGAGAGGACAGGCCTGAGTTCCTTCAGCTTGGACAGTTCAGATTCTGCTTTATGAAATCAGAAAGGCTTCTCAAATTTAATTTCAGATTCAAAACCAGTATCCAAAGCCACAAAACCCCAAGTGCATCTACAGCTAAATTATTCTCAAACAAGCAGTAAGGCCATGTGCAGCCAAATCAGGGTCCTGCTTCAAGACACATAATTAGGGTTGGGAACAGGGCAAGTAACTTACTATAGGTGCCCGTGACAGTAGAAGGGCATTTGGGGCTGTGGGACTTTAGGTCTGGAGGGATCTTTGGAGCAGCTAAACAAAAACAAACACACACATTTTAGAGACAGAAGAACAGCAGCAGAACAAAGGACCCCAGAAATGACCTGCTACTGGGCAGAGCATACGGTGTGGGACAGAGCTGACTTTGCAGACCCTTCCTAGCCTGAGCCAAGCCAGAGGCCAGATCCAAGGCAGCCAGGCCTGGCTGTGCACAGCGCATGCTCGCCCTACCCCAGCAGCCACCCAGAGAGGTGACCCCTACCCCAAAAAGCCAGAGCTCTTGCCCTAAACAGTGCCAAAAACCTGGGAAGCTGCAGGCAAGAGTTCTGCAACCACATCTCCTGTGAAGTGCCACCTCTGCTCTACACCTTCTCCAAAACCAGCACCCAGCCCCATTCCCAGGGCAGCTGGAGGAACCCCAGGGACATTCCCCACTCTGCAGATCAGAGCATGCCTTTGCCTCAGAGCCAGGGTAGGACATGTGTGCCCTGGCTCTGCTCTGGCTATGGAAGTGTCAGCCCAAGGATACTCCTCCCTCCTCAGAAAGCTGCCCTGAGACACCCTGCCCTGACTGGGAACCCCTGCAGCCAGGCAAAGCAGGAACACAGCACAGGTCCAGGGCTGCTCACAGGCTCCATTCTGGAAAGGGCAGAGCTAATGCAGCTCCTACAGCCAAGCAGCTGCTCACTTGCTGCCTCCTGTGGCACAGGCCAAGGACCAAAGCAGTGAGGGGCTGTGCTGGTGGACTGCAGCGCCTTGCTGCACCACCACTCTGCACCCCACCTGAGGCTCAACACACAAGGACTGAGTCTGTCCTCAAGACAGACTTTCTTCAGGCCCTGGGGGATGCCCCTCTTGCCTTATAGCTAAGGGTGGCACAGCCCCTGCTCCACGTAAGCTCTGTCTAACTGCAGAGACAAAAGCAAGAAATCCCATTTTGGCCTGGAAACTACAAAGGCATCAAGCCCAGATCAATAGTCAAGCATCACGCACACTGCTGCCAGAGGAAAGGGAGCACAGACAGCCCAGTGTGCTTCACCCATCAGCACTGAGGATCCAGTAAGCCCCTCTCCCTGCAGAGCTGCCTGCCAGCCCCATTCCACACTGAGCCAACAGCTCCCCTCGGGCAAAGCCACCATCTGCCACACCGGCTCTACTCAGTCTCGGTCAGTCCTGGGAAATGCCTTTGCTGCTGCTGCCACCCCAAGGGTTGGAAGTCCTGGACAAAGAGGGTGAAAGATGTCTTCCTGATGGACACTGCCCTCAAAATGGGAGAATTCCATCCCAGCCATGCTGCTTTTCAGCAGGGAATTTCTACTAAGCACGTGTCTTCAGCCTATTTAGGAGGCGGCTGATCTCTCTCACCTTCCTGTGTGATGCAGATGGAGCCACTGCCCATCCCGACCCTCAGGGCATCAACCCCCGCGTCAATCAGGTTCTTGGCCTGAGCCGCAGTCACCACTGTGGGGAGCAAAAATCGGTTTGAAAACAGACAAGCACATTTGCAAACAACACTTCTCTGCCCTGGAGGTTCCCCCATGGCTGCCAACATCCCCCACCCTGGGCAACAGCCTGTGGCAGAGCCAGGCCATTCTGGGAGGAGCAGTGAGTTTCTGCTCCAGCGGCCACAGTGGGTGAGGTCACACTGCCCCTTCAGGCTATTCTGCAACTTCTACCCAAAGGCTGAGGCAGCAGAAGTCATGGCACGGTCCCAAACACTCTCTGGGCTACACGAGGTAGGGAGGGCAGAGTACAGGGTAACAGCAGCATCAAGTAAAGACAAGGACCACTGGGCTCCGGTGTCGAGAGACAGGGAAAATTGCCACTAGATCTCCACATCAAGCAGTATCATTACTAAGCAAAATTTTAAACTGATGTGTAAAATAAGCTAATGCATAATGTGCTGTGGAGGACTGTAACACGCTGCGCTGCAGAACAAAGGTTTCTAAGTATCTGCAGCAGTAAGGTACTGCCCTGTGTCTACAGTGGTCTTGCTCCATTCCACAAGTCAGAGGAAACCATTTCAAGCTCACAGAAATTTACCAAGATGATCGTTTCATTCACATCCCTGCAGCTCCCTCTATGTCTAAGAAACAAATGTCATTTAAAGACAAGAAGGGTCTTCAACACATGCCTACCATTTCCTCCAATAACTTGTAGGTTGGGATATTTCTCCTTAATGTATTTAATCATATTGATCTGGAAGATGGAATTCCCCTGAGAGGAATCCTGCAACAGAAAGAAAAACAGTTTCAACCAGAATTTCTCCACATTACAAATGCAGCTTCAGAAAAGTTTCAGATTTTCACTCTGCTTGCTGGGGTCTCTGCTAAGCTGAGTAATGGGCAAAATGACTCCCCAAATTGGGCACGGAACCCCAGGAGAAGCTGCTGCCAAGACAGGAATGTACTTCCCTGCACAAGGGAAGTACATTGTAAAGACTTCAGTATTGTAAAGACTTCAGTAATATCCTTCAGGTTTAATCCTGTAGCTTCTACAGAAGGCAACAAGCAGAACATCTGGCTGTGGATACAAACCATCTGGCTCTATCAGCAGGACACTGTCAGCCCTGTCACAAACTACAGGTGAAATTGAGAATGTTTCTTGTGAAACCCAGGAGGGCTGGTGGGGGGATGCACCTCCCTACTGTGCAGCAGAGCAGCTCAAATACCAGATGTGGAGCACTGAGCACTCAGTCCCTGCCAATCTCTGTGACCCAGTCAAATGATGTCTGTTAAACATTTCCCACTGCACAGCCGTGCCCTCAGAGCACAGCACACTCATAGTATCACAATCGATGAGAAAACCATGTGCAAATACAGGCAGTGACAACTGTGCCTGAAAGTTTACAGGTCAAAAAGGGAGACCAGCAGAGCAGTTCTGGGCTTACTGATCACTCCTGAACATCAGTAAGAGAGTAACACAGTAACAAACACCAAAGGGACCAAGGGAAACTGATAAGCTGAATATTCAAAACTAGTCAGGAACATCAGAGAGGCTGGTGGCAGAATGCAAGAGGTATTTGTAGAAGATTCTGTATTAACTGACAATGTTTCTCTTCACAGCCTTCAGAGCTTCAATGCACCCTACAAACTCCTTCAGGTCACATAAGTTTCCAGGGAAGAGGAATCCCTCCAGTCTGAGGATTCTAACCTGAACAAGACTGAGAGATCAACAAACTGCCATATTCTAACACAGAAAGGCCTGTGACAAAGACAGTGACGTTCATCCAGCCTGGGGACTCAAGCCCCAGTGTCCCAGGCCGACACAATGCCCATGGGTGCCCAGGGGTGCTCACCAGCACGACAGCATCCACGCCAGCCTGCACCAGCAGGTCCAGCCGGTACTTGTCATCCTCATGGGTCCCAATAGCAGCACCACAGAGCAGCTGCTTCTTGGAGTCCTTGGAAGCCAGAGGGTAATCCCTGTTCTTCTTGAGATCAGTGCGGGCAATGATAGCCACCAGCTCGTCATCTTCATTAACAATTGGCAGCTTGCCTGGAAACAGACAGAAAGAACATCGCTGCAGATTTCTGCAGGAGACAGGCATTAGCTCAGAGCAGTGCAGCAGCAGGCAGGCAAAAACTGCTACAAGATGGAGACTCAGGTGTGTTACCAAATCTTGCTTGGCCATGGACACCAGCAGCCCTAGCTTGAGAAACAGAGAAAGGAGTTTGTAGGACTGGAGAAGGACTCAGTATTTTTACATCAACCATAGAAAATGTGTGCATTTCTTAATAATTAGACACACAACACCCTATTAAAAGTCAAACTACTAAACCCCAAGAGGGATGAACTGAGCACTGAAATGCGAAGGCCAGGCCAGAAAATCAAAGACGTGGCTGGACAGCCGAACACCAGGCTGCCAAGAATCCCTCAACTCCAAACACACTTCAGATGAAGGCATGTGAACTCTGTACCCCAGCAGAGGGCTGTGGGCACTGTGTTCACCGTTGTCTCCCATGTTTCACCCACACAGGGACTGTGTGCCCACATTCGCCCAGCGCTTCCACAGCTCTCCCTCGTGCCACAGACAGCCACAGGTACCTTTTTTACTCCTTTGCAGAATTTCATTTGCTTCCTTCAACATTACGCCAGCTGGGGCCACAACAAGATCTTCCCGCTTTGTCATAATCTAGTGGGTGGGAGAAGAGAAAAAGTCACAAGAACTCCTTCACACTGATCTGAAAATACCAAACCTCCCTGCCCACGTGAAATGCTCTGCAGTGGCCGGGCAGGAGTGCTCCTCAAAGAGACCACAGCACAGCAACATGCCTCCAGGAACACACAGGAAAAGCCTCCAGTGTGCTGTCCCCATGTGAGCACTGGCATCAGGCCCCAACCCCTTCAGTGCCCTGAAAAGAGGAGATGGCACAAGGCCTCAGGAAGACAAGTGAAAGCACCTGGAAACAAGGGACAACTCTCAGATGACCCTTGTTTGGGATATCACCCTAACAGCTCTCCCTTTCGTTGGAGGACATGCAAATAAGGGGTGGAGACACCTTGGGAGTCTCATGCTGTTCTGGCAGAAATGGCGGTGCCCTCAATCTTGTTTTCAGGCAGCATCTCCAGTGCGTAGGCCCTGGAAGGGCTCTGCCCAGAATAACCCACTGCTGCTGCTGGTAAGGTCAGTGGGGCAAAGGAGTTGCATCAATCCAAAGATGCTCAGCCACACTCACTCTGACAAACAAGCACCACAACACAGTGGAAAGCAAAGGGCAGTGCTGGACAGTGGGGAACATCTGACCTGGTATGGTGGCTTTCATCACAACAGTGCTCTCCCACTGGGAGAGCAGCTCAGAGATAATGAAATCTCCATCCTTGGAGATTTAGAGACTGCCCCACAAAACCTCCTCCAGCTCAACGTGCCTTGAGCAGGTGGCTTGACAAGAGACCTCCAAGTCCCTTTCCAACCACAGCATTCTGTGATCATCAAGTCCCCATGAAAGGTTATTTGAGAAGGCTGGGCAAAGCTAAAAGGGAGCATTCTCTAACCCATTCAGGAAGGTAGGTCAGTTGCATACAAAGCAGGAACATTCTAGTAATTTATACCATAAGAACAACATTTTGCATCGGAAAGAAGCTGACCATGCCTCCATCTACCGAAAATGCTGTGACAGAACCCACATCTCAAGAGAAGCCTGAGGCATCACAGACATATCACAGAACCACTAGGCTGGAAGAGACCTTCAAGATAATCGAGTCCAACCCATGTCCTAACACCTCAATTAAACCATGGCACTCAGTGCCACATCCAGCCTTTTTTTAAACACATCCAGAGATGGTGACTCCACCACCTCCCCAGGCAGACCATTCCAGTGCTTTATCACTCTTTCTGTGAAAAACCTCTTCCTAATATCCAACCTATATTTCCCTTGACACAGAATGTCTGCAGGAGACCAGTATCCATAACATCTTCAGGACACCTGTATCCAGAGGATCTGCACAGTATCTGTATCCAGAATGCGCATCCTTCCCATACTGAGGGCCCAGAACTGGACACAGCACTCAAGGTGCCGAGTACAGGGGCAAATGACCTCCCTGCCCCTGCAGGCCACAGTGTTCCTGATACAGGCCAGGAGCCATTGGCCTTCTTGCCCACCAGGGCACTCTGCTGGCTCGTGTTCAGTCAGCTGTCACCAGCACCCCCAGGTCCCTTTGTGCCTGGGCACTGTCCAGCCACACCGTCCCCAGCCTAGAACGCTGCAAGGGGTTATTGTGGCCAAAATGCAGGACTGGACACTTGGACTTATTAAACTCCATCCTATTGGACTCTGCCCATCCATCCAACCATTCCAGGTCTCCCTGCAGAGCCCTCTTGTCTTCCAACAGATGGACACATGCTCCCAGCTTAGTGTCATCCGCAAATTTACCAATGAAAGACTCAATCCCCGCATCCATGTTGTTAATGAAAATATTGAACAGAGCTGGCCCCAGCACAGAGCCCTGAGGGACACCCCTGGTGCCTGGCCCCAGATGGATGCAGCACCATGCACCACCACTCTCTGGGCTGGCCATCCAGCCAGTTCTGAGCCCAGTACAGAGTGCTCCTGTCCCAGCCCTGGGCTGCAGCTTTTTCAGAAGGGAGTTCTGGGAGACAGTGCCAAAGGCCTTGCTGGAGTCCCTGTACACAACAACCACAGCCTTTCCTGCATCCACCAGGAGGGTCACCTGGTCATGAAAGGAGACCAGGTTGATCAAACACCCCTCCTAAACCCCTGCTGGCTGGCCTGGTACCCTGGCCATCCTGTAAGTGCTGTGTGGTGACACTCAGTATAAACTGCTCCATCACCTTACTGGGTACTGAGGTCAGGTTAACTGGCCTATAATTACCAGGGTCCTCCTTCCCACCCTTGTTGTGAATGGGTGTCACACTGGCCAGCTTCCAGTCATCTGGAACACACACTGACAGCAGAAAGCTTCCTGCTCTGCAGTGCTGAATAACCCAAAGAAAGTATGAGGAAAGGTCCTTATCTGGCTCCTCTGATGGGCAGCGTTGCTTCAAAGGCACTTTTATAACCTGCTCCTAGTTTAAGGCTCTTGTATCATTATCTTGTATTTATAGCCAATTTCAAACCAAACAGGGATCAGCATGTGACACCACGTTTGGTCAGCAAGAGCTAAAAATATTTGTGAGCCAAGAGGAAAGCATGGCCAAGAGGCACTGGTGGTGTAACCTGACAGCACCGCAGATCTCCAGTTACATAGCTTGTGTAACTGGAATCACAGAATGTTCTCCTGCATGAGGGGAGTCTGACAGTGAAGCATTATGAAGGCCAGACTGCAAGACTGCAAGTTCAGGGGGTTATTTGAAAGAACAAGTAATCCAGATGATGCATACAGGGAAAGGCAGCCCAGAAAAGGAAGCTCAGCACTTGGAGGGTTTGCTGGGCAGAGCACAGCTGCTACAACGCTGGCAGTGCCAGCATGTGGGACTACAGCAGCAGCCACAAACACCAGCAATTAATTAGCGAAGCAGGGGTGAGGTTCCGCAGCACCAAAAGATAATCCTCATGATTCACATAAACTGCATGGTCTGCACTGCAGGAGTCGCTCAGAGAGTGCAAACGAGCAAGACACTCTCCCCTAGAAATACACTCACAGACAGATCTGCTGAGCTAAGCTGGAGCTGCTCCCTGCCACTGGCAGAACACCTCACAGCCACACACTCACCCTTATTCTTATCACAGGCCACACGGCTTCCTAACAAAGCGTTCACAGCCCTCAGGTGTGAGCACTTCTCACCTCACCGAGGGGCAGGTCATGCTCTGACTCTTTCAGGAAATCAATATCTCTGGACGAGATGATCCCAACCAGCTTGCCCCCCATCTTCCCATTGTCCGTGATGGGAATCCCACAAAATCCATGACGAGCTTTTGCTTCAAACACATCTCGCACTCGGTCATTGGGGCTCAGCACCACGGGGTCTGTGATGAATCCTTGCTCGTATTTCTGAAAGGAAGCAGATCCAGCAGCCAGGTTGAGTGGCACTGCCAGGCCAGAGAGGAGCGAGGCACATGCCTGCAGGTTACTGCAGCCACTCACACGGGTCTGCCATCACCCAGCCTAGCCGCATGCTCACCAACAGGACGACTCTCAAACCAGCAACAAGGCTCACGCAAATAATGTTAACATGGAAGAGCTTCCAGGCTAACCTCCTCCCTGAAATGATGGGGAATATTCCCACACCAGGAGGACTCGAGTCCCAGGCTGACCACAGACAGTGCCTGGCACACAACAAGAGGGCTGTGCCTGCAAACCCTGGCAGCACTACAGCTCTGAAACACGAAGATCGGGCACACGTCAGCAATCTCCTCACACAGCTCATTCAGCGAGGCCAGACCCGCTCCCATCTCTGCAGAGCGCCCTGTCCCAGCACGGTTTGGGGCTGCCGTTACAGCCACTCACCTTCACCTTCCGCACCTCGTTGGCCTGGAACTCCGGGGTGCAGTTGTGGTGGATGAACCCGATTCCTCCGGTCAGCTGGGGACACAAAGGCGGCTGTGAGTCACCGCAGACCCTGCCCGGCGCTGCGGCAGCGGGGCCGGCACCGATGGAGCTCCGGGCCCG
>NW_005054317.1:6408905-6435520 GCF_000277835.1 Geospiza fortis
CGCAGCAGCCCAGCCGCGGCCCGGGCGGCAGCGGGCACACACCGGGCACACACCGGGCACGGCTGTCGCTCTCAGCACCTCCTGAGCAGCTTCTCAGCACCGAGCCCGTACGTCTTCAGCCCGGTGACATCGGGTCATGGCGGGTGTTCTGTGCTCAGGCCGAGCAGCCTGGTCCATGTACCGGCAGGAGGCAACAGGAGAGAGCTGAACTCCAGTGCAGCCCGGTAGGGCCTGTGTGCCAGGCTCTGCCTTGGCTGGTACCAGCTTGTGGCACCAGTACAGTGTGATACCTGCTATAAGACCACCTAAAAAGGCCCAGCTACGGGTAGCATGCTGACATGCAAAGACTGTGGGTTGGGAGCTGAGTCCTGGTACTCCCACAGTTTGAGAAGACAAGGGCTTGTTGGGTTGGTGGTGATTCTGCTGGACAAACCAGCAGAATCCAAAGCAATTCTGTAAGTCTAAGGGAGCTGCATGAAGGATGAAAGTCAAGAGGCAGCAGCGAGGCCAGTCTTGCACCTCAAGGGGAATGAAAGGCAGAGAGGCAGCAGTCTCACCAGAGTGGATCCAAGGTGATCCCAGTTAGGCATTAGCCCCCTCTTCCCAAAGCCACCAGGCCAGGCTGTACAAACAAGCAGTGTGAAGAGGACAGCTGCACACTGGGGATGGGGGAGTAGCACCTTCAGATCTGTGCCACAGACTGGGGCTGGAGGGAGGATTTTGGAGAAGAGCAGGGGGACTGTGCCAGGAGGAGCAGAACAGGCACAAACAGAGATCTGCCTCAGAGGAGCCTTACAGGACATAGCAATTGGCTTTTTCCAGGATGAGATGTTCCCATCCCTGCAGTTCCACTTGAGCATCAGGAAAAGTTCCTGTACTGGAGGTTACTGAACAATTTCTTCCTCTTGGTTTACTTGTTGTGACACTCCAGATTCAGCCTCAGAGCACAAGGGACATGAGACAACCACACCCCTTCTCACCTGCTCCCCATAACACCCTGCCCAAGGCAACCCCCTGTCTAACACTAACTAGTTCAGGGACTAAAGTACAGTGCTCCTGTGCCTACAACTCCCTGCTGCAGAAGGTTAATTCCTTGTTCAAAGATCAGAAAGCAGCTTCAAGAAATGTGTTCCTCATGTTGCCCTGTAGGACACAGGAAATGTGAACAGAGATCGGAAAGCTCTGCCTGCCAAGGACACGCACTCTCGAGTCAGCATCACCTGTCACAGGATCAGCACAACAGGAGGCATCGTGCCAGACCAAGATCAGCATGACAGGTCTCTCTACCCTTATTTTAAAAAAGAACAGGCTAACAAAGGTTTGCTGAGCCTGCCTGGGAGGGACACACGGATCTGAGCTGTTGTGCTACGGGCACAGGCACAGCAGTAAACAGGCGTGTTGGCTCCTGTTCCAACAGAAACATCAGGCAAAGTTTAATGGTTCTCAAACAGACTACAACAAAGGCTGCAGGGAAAAACATTTTATTTCCAAGCAGATTACAAAGAGCAGAGAATATAAGAGTAAAATTAAATTAAAAAAATAGTTGAGTGCATCTCTTTAAAATGATTTGTAGTGTGAGTTACTCACGGGGCAAAGCTACTGGAGAGTTCTGAAGGTCACTTTGCAGGATGCCAATCACATGTGCTGTTTAGACCTGGGTCAACACAGGAGGGACAGACAAGATGTATTTTGCATATAGGCTGCACACTCATTATCAAGCGAGGTTTTCGGCTGCAACTGGACCCTGCCTTTTTGAGACATCCCCTCCACCTCATTCTCTCCTGCAGTTCCCTTGAGCTCTAGACATGGTTTATTGCTGCTGTAAGTGGGTTTAATCTGCCTTCCCGTTCTGATGAGCTCCAGCGCCAAAGGAGAAGCAGGCAAACGTGTCTGCCATGCACAAGGTTACAGAGAACGTGACTGCAGTGTCAGAGCAGAGCTTCAGCCACGCAGCAAAGGAAACCGACAAGTAGGGACACAGCAATTGCTTCAGAGATTTGGGGGAAGCATGGCAGCAAGACTTCTGGAAGAATTGAGATGTTCCTTAAGGTAGGAAGAGGTATAAGCAAGAAGGGCTCTTTCCTAAGCATTGGCACCAACGAAACAGAAGAGGCTGAATCATCAGGATAAGGTGCATTCCCTGTAATGTTTGAGAGGAGCAGCTCCAGCAATAAGATGGGGAGAAAAGCCCCATACCGGGTGGAAGACAGTTGATATCCCACTTTAACAGTGATTTAGGAGTCCAAGCACTAACTCCAAGTCAGTCAGTATTAAACTTGGGTAAGAATGTGGTATGGCTGGACAGCTGCACAGCCATTCAGTGTCCAGCAGCACTCAGTCCAGCAAGAGGATAAGCAACTACATTACCAGCAATCCTCCACCCCCTGTACACTCAGGGGGCTCTTTTCTACCATTTCTGGATCTGCTCTTATCACAGCATAGGAATATTTGAGGCCTCATCCCTTCTATGTATGCCAAGGCAGACAGTAGCCCTGATGCAGTTGAGAACAAGACTGTCTTAATTTCTGCCCTAGCAGCAACAGTGCAGAAGAGGATTCTGATTTAGAAATCTGATTAAGTGTTTTTGTATTGTCCAAGGCAGAACAGTTCAGGAACTACTTCAGATCTTGTGACCCCTCTGAAGTCTAGACCTCTAGGGGAGAGGGAGCCAACAGGTAAGAGCCCTATGAAGTTCTTAGACCATTCCCTTTATAAACTGCTTTAGACAGGAGTGAAGAACCATTCACTAGTCTGCTCTCCACTGCTTCAGCCATTACCACTTAAAGAGGAAATGCCTGACCTCTTGAAAGCAAATGAAAATCTAATGGTGCTGTGGACACATGTAAGAGGCTATAAGTTTCCTAAAGAAAGCAACACTGTTAAATGTCAAGAGCTTGGACAATACACGAGTCTCATGTCAGAATGTGAGGTGCTTTACAACAGTCAGTCTTTGCTTTCTACAGTTCCTTTCATACCATAGTGACAAGATGGGCACAGTTCAAAATCAACTACACAGGGTCTCTAGCTTGACTTCTCAGCTCTATTTATTTAGACACGGATGCATTTTGAGCCTGTCTCGTACAAGGCATAGGGCACAGAGAGTTCCTGTCAATATATACACGCATACAAGAGCAGTACAAGCAGTTTGGCACTCTCAGAGCTAAGGGGGAATGCCCTTTAAGCAGCAGTCAAGCTGGTTATAGGAAAGTGTTAAAAAGCTATTTTACATGTTTGACTGGGAACATTTCCCAGAATGTGGATAGCAACCCTAAGCCACAGCACTCTTCTGTGCTACTCTGTGCACGTCTTCCTACGAGCCCCTACAAGGGAGCAGATCATGTTCTTCACTATCAAAGAACATAGTATTTATAGTCTAGAAATACTGTACCTTTTAAACTAGCTCCAGAGAGACAGACTAGAAGCCAGATCCAGGAAAATAATCCTTAAGTCACAGTATATCGATTGTCTCTAAAAATAGGGAATGAAGTGAACACAGTGGACATTCTGATGAGACGGTACAGAACAGTGCAGCAGTCCACTTCTGCATCAGCAGATCCTCTCCTATGTACATGTGGACAATGAGAAAGAAATGGAAACACTCCAGTCCATCAATCATCAGGAGATCTCCACAGCTCACCATGTGCCTGCTTTCCCTGTTCTTAACCAGTATCCTCCAAGGAGAACTCTTCCCCCTACAAAGACTTGAGATCATCTTGCAGTTAAGAGTAGTAAGGAAAGTGCACAATCTAGAATTTTAAGGTAACATGGAATTCTGTTTCCCCAGAAAGCTCAGCTGAAGTTCCTGTCAATGGGTAGTGTTAAGAGGTGACTCTCAAGGCTGCCCAGTAAAGCAACTAGTACAGTGTGTATTTCGCAGATTTTTTAATACCTGCTGTATTTTGATGGAGACAGCCAAGGCAGCAGGCTTTCCAACTCTGCTCTGATGATGGGACAAACTGCCCGAAAGAAAGGGAAAGCCACTCTGTGCAGCAGGCACATGCAACTGCTTGGAATAGTGGAGCCTGCCCCAACCATGCCTTCAAAGACTTAAAACAGGGCCAAAGATGGACATGCCAGTCACTACAATATGGTGAAAGGATTAGAGGTTTCTGACAGCTGAAGCAGTACTGGTGATCCCAAGAGCTACCCTACAATGGGGCAACTGCTGGCTCCCAGCAGACAAACTGAGGTCACAGGACTTGCTGCCAGCACTACACCCACCCTAAACATCATCTTCCCAGCTTATCCACTGGGATCTTGGCAGTGATCCCAGGCTGTTTTCCTCTGGCCTAGTTCTGAGGGCAGACACTGAGCTAAGAGTCTAAAACAAAACAACACTGCATTGCTACTTCACCTCTCTGCACACACCTACTTGAGCACAGAATCCTGTAGAGGGAACAAACTGCTCATACACTAACTCAAGCACACCTGCTTCCTCAGGAACACCAACATCAATGTGAAGCATCGGGGCTTGGGAAGTCTCTCTAAGCTGCACACCTCAACACTGCTCACAAGCACAAAGACAGGGAACATCTGCTACTCTCATCAATTTACACTCTTGCACAACCAACAGAGAGGGCAGACCTTCCTTCTCAGATAGGTGCTGGACAACAGAGGCTTCAGGAAAGTTGCTTGCCTGTACACAAGTTTAAGTTCTTTTACTGTAATATATATCTAAATATTTATCTGTGTATTTTGGAACAGGGAAGGGACATGAGGTGGAGAAGCAGGGAAGACAAGTTCAAGAAGCAGAGTAATTTCTCTGCATCCAAGAAGGTGGTGGCACAAGTAACAAGCCTGGCAAGTGATCTCCCATTTCAAGCACAGTTGGCTACCTGCTGGCTTCAAAAGAACAGACTATTTGTTAATGATATAAAATACAGCAACCATTTAAGATGCAGCAAGGCAAGGCTACAGGGCTGGGGATTATGATCATGAACGATGCCAAAAGCTACACAGCTGTGTTAAAAACTGTGAAAGGCTGTTAAACAGCAGGAGTAAGCCATATGCTGCTCCTGGAAAGGCCTTTTCCCTCCACTACCCCTCCATCATGCTGTTGTTGTGATGCATTTGAAAAGGTGGAAAGAGGGGGATTTGCCTAGGGGTAAAGCCACAGAACATCAGGACAGTCTAATGTGGTCTCACAGATCCCATGTTCCTAGCCTGGCACTGAGCTTCCTTCAGCAAGCAGACATTCAGGTCCTTCAACAGAAGTGTATGCCCTTCTACCTTCCTAAGTTGTACGGGTGAAAGAAATCCAGCAGAGTTGAGCTGGAAAGCATGAACAGGGATGAAAACAACCAGTTTGCATACTGATCTTTGTATAATGACCCCCCCACCCTCACAGCTCACTCTTCCCCAAATAAAGACACATTGTTCAATGGCATGTTGAAAAGACGTGCTCGTCATTCTTAATAAACAACTAGAGTAAGAATACATAAGAGAAACAGGGTGGTATCTTTATATGATACACAAGTGTATGTTACAAGAATTCCATCAGGCACAGAAGCCTCAAGCTTTAAGGCCTCAATGTTAGGCCAAAAAAGAAGAGTGTGGTAAAGTTTGTACTTTTAACATCTAAAAATGTCACTTAAAGGTCTGAATAGAAATTGTTGGTTTGTTTTTTTGTATAAATCATAATTGCAGTTCACTCTCTCCTCTTTCTTCCAAGATAACAGCAAATTAATGTCCAAGCACAAGAAAAGAAGATGCCTGCCTCTCCTCCACTGGCTGAGCAGGTCCATCCATCATTCTGTGCCCTCTAGGCTGCACGTGCTCCAAGGAGACAGAGGCCCCAGCCAACCAGGCCAATCCTGTAGTTCATGTTTTCTACATCATAAAAAAAACCCAGAGTCAACCAGCAGCTTTCCACAGCTCCCAGCTTGCAGGGGATATGCAGCCTCCAATGGTTCCAAACAGTTTGGTGTGTTGGGTAGGATACACAATGGGTAGGTTTTCCTTTAGATTCTTTTAAAGAGAAGAAGCCTAAAAGGGCTTCATAACTACACCAATAAAAAACCAAAAACTTAGGCATCTCCTTTAGTGTAAAAGTCTGTACAATTTCTCTTTGCTTGTCCCTCCCCCATCACCCTGCCCCACCCCATCTGAGCCACGAAGGATGCCTTAGTGCATGGTGCTGGCATTAGCCACGGCAAGAGCTTCCTGAATCTCTCGTATCACCAGGATCCGGGTGAGCATCTGCTCCATCTGCTCTCTGCTGATCGGCTGGATGGAATACCAGATCGGGCTGTTGGGGGCCACCACTGGCTCCGGGGTCAAGTAAAATGTGTCATTCCGGCCTTTCACACTCTGGGGGCTGTGTGAGGAAGATCAGAAATAACCAGACTAACAAAATGTCCTGGAACAGAGACACCACCGCTGTCCTCACCCCAGGCTTCACAAATCCTGACAGTGAACATCTGGCTGATGACACACGAAGGTACGGAGATACATCTAGGGGCAACATTCATTCCAAAGTTTTAGGACATGCCAAGGTTAAAAAGCCATGGTGAGGACTACAACGAAGTAGTTTTTATTTCACACTGGTAAGCATAACACACACATGACTTTAGGGGTTCTTCAGAGTGAAGAAAGGATGGGGTACTTTCACATTCAGGCTACTTGCAGATCCATCTGTGCAGATGAACCATTATATCAAATTTCAGAATCATCATAATTTAGAGATTAGTCCTTTAAGGCACCCTCTAATCTCCATAGCAAGTCCTTATTTTTGTTCAGAAGCTAGTTTGAATAGGACCCTAATCCTACTTTCAGTAGTAGATGCTTCCAGATGACATGCAACTCATAAGCAGAAGAACAAGTTCATGTCAACACAGTGAATGCAAATGTCCAAGATTAAGAGCAGCCAATTCACAAATCAGGATTTGTCTCTTAAATACCCCAAAAATTCTATTTACATGCCATCAGAGTTAATCACACTCTCTCACATCAGCACCCCTCTCCATTTAAGTAAATTTATGAAAATATAGAAATTGTGCCAGTGCTATCACATAGCACTGGAAACTCTGCCAGGCACAGGGTGCAGCTCCCCAGTCACAGAAGACAAGCACCATACACACAGCGAGAGCTCTCACCATTTGAAGAGGTAGAAGTCATACAGCTTTATGGGACACCTCAGGGGGTTCTCTGGATTCTCGGTCTGCTCTGCATACATGTCATCTGTAACTACAAACCAGCCCCCCAGAAGTCTGTCAGACACTCTGTGTAAGCACAGCACACCGAGCAGTACCTTAGAGCCTCAACACTGCAGCACCTTGTCACCACACAAGAGCTAGCAAGAGACATATGGCTGTTCCAGGGCAGAGGCACCTGGCTATAAATGCCAGCATATAAAAGCATTATGCAGAGCTTGCTATATCCTAAGGCTATAGAAGATCACAACCCATCCATATCCTTCTTTCCATTTCTCCTCAACCAGTGTTCAAAATGAGGGAAATATCACTACTGAGACTGCAAAGCCTCAGTTGTATCCTGTGCTTTTAAGAGGATAGATTGTACTTACATAGGAATTCTTATGAGTTCACATGAATCAAGGTAAGAGAAGCCCTCCCAAAGAATTTTCTCCATCTCTTCATAAGCACTTACACCCAATAGTCTCTTTGCCCATAAAAAAACAAAACAAAACAAAAACAAGCAAACAAAAGTAACAAAAAAATTATCCTTAGTTCTTGTTGAGTCCCACATGCCTCAGGTAAGGTATGTCCCCAGGGTTATGATTAGAAGGTACTATCCTCTCTTGGAGAGAATGCATGGAAAACACATACTGCCAGGCTACAGGTAACTGGCAGAGCCTTGGATTCCCTACCTGCAAACATCTCCAGGTTCATCCACTTCTTCAAGCCCAAGTAAGTAAAATATTACCAAAGAAACCTCCTAGACACTACCTTTCTGTCCTGTCTGGTGCATGCCTGGAGCCTTCATATAGCGGATACTCGTGCTTTTATCCTTGGGATTAGAAGGGTTCTTCTTGGTCTGCCTCAGCACCTTGGAGAAGGCCAGCTTCATGTGCTGGTCTACTGTTTTCAATAGGAAGTATCTGAGCAGCAAGAACAGAACACAGAACATTCAGAGGCAAGCAAGGGACATAGTCATAACAGCAAGGTAGCTATCTTTAGTCATCACGAGCAGGGTGAAGCTCAAATGAACCACTGGGCTAAGGACTCTTCCAGCAGCAAAGCATACAAAAGCCACAGTTCTGCCCTCTGCTAGCTCACTTCCTTGTTATACTGCATCTTCTTTGTCTGATGGAGCTACAAGTGGGCTCTGTGTGCAACCATTTGAAACTTGTGATTTTGCCCTACACAGTGCAGCAGTTTCCCACCCATCCTGTTAAGGTCTCTGAAGTTCTTTTATTCCCCAAGATTCCCTAAGACCTGAGTACTTACTTTGTATTAAAAAACATTAGTGTAGTGAGCAAGGTGGAAGGGGAGTGAGCTCCAAGCTGCTTACACTCCCACAGCATCTCTTCTGTTACATGACTGGAGAGGATGTAACCTGCAATAATCAGAAGTCAGCATCATGCCAGGGGACAGATACAACATGAGCACAGGCAGCATTTTACAGTCTGTAAGTACTGGAGAGCATATAAATCTTAACAGAAGGAGAAAGAGGAGATTCTCAGTAATGTCAAGATTCAGTGCTCTGCAAATAACTTTTTAAATAGCAGGTACAGTTAGGAAACACTTGTACATATCCATCAACCTCTAGCTGTGGAGAGTGTGCTTGTGCAACATGCCTATACATCCCAGCCCATAGAGAAAAGAATATGCACTTAAAAGCTTTTAATTGTTGGCTTGACTCCAATGCATATGGTCTTAATCCAATGATATGTGAGAGCAGGCAGGCCAGTGTAACAAATCAGTTCTTGGCCCTGTGCACAGCTTCAGTGAGCACACAGTGCCAAGTGATGTATTTGGACACATGAGTAATCCTTTGATTCTCGGATATTTTTTTCCCCTTTGTGTAGAAGAAAAATACTACACTCCAAATACACAGATAACAGAAAGACAGCAGTATGAACTCCAGGGCTTGTGGAATGTCAAAGCACTGATCAAACAGCCAGACTGAAAACAAAAGGATTCCAAAACTCATGGTGCCACTTAGCCACCTAGCCTGTAACATCAGTTACTCTACTGAACATAAGAATTAATTCTTGCACTCATGTCCAAACACATCAAAAGGAATGAAGCAATGAGAAACCAGGTTTCCATGCTCTGAAAATGCAATTTTTATCTAGTTCTCATACAATTTTCTGTCAAAATTTGTCTCTTCTGGAACTGCCTCCCCCATCCCTGTTGCCATGATCTCCTAAATGTAAGGTTGAGCTGCAACTGACTGCAGCACTGGAGGCTTTATTCACTCATTGTTTTTTCCTTTCACACTCAGTTGGTTCTGCAGACAGCATCCATCTGGCTACATGGCACTATGACACTGCTGTATTATCTCCCAAAGAAACAATACATATTAGAGGCAGGATGTATTACCACTTCATATGAGGAAACCTGATTCTAATCAAGGATCAGCTGCCTGCCAAGTAAGCCAATCTTATAACACTACAAAGTCCCCACAATGTGCCTTCTGATTGGTGACAAGTGACAGACAAATAATGCTCAATGACAGTCAGGGTTAGAGCCCAACAACTGCAGTAACCCCAGCATTCACTGCAAACATCACATTTTTCTCCCTGACCAGCATTAGCTAGCCTAGGGATGTTGCATACTTCAAAAAGGTTTCTATTCAGACTACACTCATGCTGTAGGTTCAGTTTAAACATTCCAAGCTCTAGGAAGTTTTAAAGTTCTTAAACAATGGCCCTTACCAAGAGGTGAAACACGGGGCTGTATGTCCTTAAGAACTTCATGCAACCATTCAGTGAACCGAATGTAGTAGAGATCTGAGAAGATGTCATCGACTCGGCCATTTTCAAAGAGATACTGTAAGAGATCACAACACAGCCCAGTACAGTGGGAGCAAGTGTGTTCCTCAGAGCAGACCTCATCCTAAGGGCCCACATCCTCAGCTGAGCATTTTACAGCACAGCACTGAAGGCTAATACAGTTTACTTAAAGAGTGAGTACTCTTGCAGCAAGATGAATACAGGGTAGGTAATCTCCAATACTATCATGGCAATGCCAAGACAGAAAAAGGAAAAACTATCTTACAAGGTAAAGCTGATTGGATTTCACCTTTTATTTCAGGTGTGTTCACTTCCAGTTATTTCACAAGACTAGTGGACGCTACTTTTTCAGGTTAACAACAAGGATGCTCAATTTCCCTGTCCAAGTATAGCTCTGCTCCTGCAGCTCTTCCAGAAAGCTCATACTTCCCATAGCACATAAAGCTAAGTTCTTGCCTGTTAAAGCTTCAACTAAATTTAAGTCTTGACATTGACAACTTCTTTAAACATCATCCTACCCTTCTCCTCCCCATCAAAAAAAGCTAAATGGATTTATTATTTTCACTGTGATACTGAACTCAGTTACTCACAAACTTAACTCATAGACTAAAGCATTGCTTGTACTAAGGACAGACAAGTCATCTCATGTTTTCAAGGTTTTTTAAGCAAAGAGACTTTTTTCTTATAAAATTGTTGGTAAGCTTAATAGAAGCCACAGTCTTTATTTTTATAACCAGAAGTCCCCCTACACATTCTGACAACAGGGACAGTTCTGCAGCACATAGAGCTGTCCCATCCTACCTTCTGAATACACAGGAAGATATAGTAGAGCACATCTGGATCATAGGGTTCACCATCACCATTCCGAGCTTCTCGTGTCATTAAGCACAGACCATAATTCAGCTCAGCCACAGCTGAAGAGATGAGATCTTCCTGGAACCTCAGCAGCTGACGCCCTGGAACAACAAAACAAAGCTATATTACTTAAGTGATAAAGCCATATTATTTCCTAACATTTCAGGAAAGATTTTCCGCATCTCCATTCTATCTGGCAGGTCCAGCACTACCTCATTCTCCCAGTATAGTAACGCAAGTTGAAGTAAATCCAGATCTTAGGCTGTCAGAAATAATAAAAGATAAAACAGGCAAGAGTTTGATAGGAAGATCCTCTGCCCTACCAACTGCATGACTATTGCCTTCTTTCACCATGTCCCCAGTGAAATGCTACCCTGCAGCAACAGGAAAACATCAACCCCATGACTGCTCTACCAGCATGGATGGGCAGTTTGTCCATCACCCCAGCCATGCAGTGCCCTTTTCTATTGCTATCAGCCCAGGTGCTCAAGGGGGCTCAGCACAGAGCTAACACATGTCCTGTGGCACTGGGAATACACAATAATTAGTACTGCAGAGTAAATTAAAATTTAAATTTAGGAAAAATCACTGATTAAACAAAAGGGTTTTCCAGAGCAGTACACACATAACATTTTAGTCACTCCTAATCCTACTTGAAAGGAAACAAAGGCCATATTGTCAACAGCACTTACTTCCAATAGGTGCTAGTCTATTTTGGGCTTCTTTTTCCAGCTCTGCATTCTTGGTCTGTGCCCAGCTTTTCCATACTTCAAGACCTTCTTCTGGCTTCAGAGAGTTTGGAAGTAGAAGTTCAGGTGAAGTCTGTGGCTGCGGCTGTGGTTCAACTTCAGCAACCTGAACAGTTTGAGCCTATGAAAGAAAACCCTTCAGTTTATACACACACTTCAACATGCAACAGCTGGACAAAAACCAAGAATCCCACAATACCTGTAGCCCCAGGATACCAACCTTCTGCAACACTCCCAGCAAGAAATTAATCCAAGGAATGCAACTTTTGCTGTCCAACCTGAATTGCTGCTCACAAAAGAGTATTTTACACTCCAAAAACTCTTTCAGTTTGAATGGACAGATCTTTTCAGCTCACTTGTCACTCTGAATCGCCACTGAAATCCATCTCACTACAAGAGCAGCCCACAGAAACCACCAGCCCCTGAACAGGAAGGTGCCACCAGCTTTACTCACCACTGCTGCTCCACACCTAGACTGCCCTAAGGAAGGTCCTGGGTACAATCACATGCCATACACCACTGGCATCCCTCCCTGTTCAGACTCTCTTCTTTAAGCAGTACATAATAGGCACACAGAATAAATACATTCTATTCTTAGCATAAATGATAAATAAGATTAATTCATTTGTAAAAGGTATAAAGCAGTAAGACTGGAACACAGCATCAAAACATCAATTCAATTTCAATGCAACGTTCTCAAAATACCAAATATTATTAATGGGGAGTAGCTATTACTGTGTGAAGACTGACTGCGTTACTTATTACAGACCTAAGGCATCTCCAGACCCTCTGGAAATTTACTTTGCAGTGGGACCTTAGGTCACCAAGAATTTCAACCTCAAACTGAAACTTATTTGTCAGGCAACCAATAACACCAACCTAAAACCTGCAGCAAGCCCTTCAGCTGCACTCACTCTGCGTTCATCACTACAGGTTTTCAATTCTATGCCACAGAGTCTCATTGCTACCTCAATTAACAGCTTTACAGACCTTAGTCAAACTCTCATTGGTAGCCTGAATGTTATAGAAATAGCAATTCTTATATCAAAACAGTTTTGCCTTTTCCTTCCTAAGAGCTACTCCAAAAAGCAGCTTTTCCTTTGATACTGCTAAGTGTCAATATTAGTGGAAGTTGCTCTCACATTACTAGAGACCATGGCATACAAAAACAGCATCAAGACTTTAAATACCTGTACCTTACTTAGTATAAAAAAACAACAGCATAAGAGGCAAAGTCTGCAAGAGCCTCAGACTGGAGCCTTCCAACTCCCTCTGGCTGGCTTTTTATTCTCTGCATCAGCTCTTACTAGCTTTTTGTTTCTCAGCCCCTGCAGCTGCAGCATGAGCAGAGAGACTGCTGAAAAGGCCCAGCTTTAATCAAGGCAGATGGCGACTAAGTTGTGAAGCAAAGCCTCTCTCTGCCATCACGAGTCCAGGGGTGAACTGACACGTTGTCTTTGCAGGAGCCAGAACTGAGCCTCTGCTCTCCTCCAGAGTGCTGCCACATTACTCTCCAGAGAGCTGAAAGCTTTCCAGAGCCACTTCCCTCCATCAGCCCAATCCAAGGGACAGTCTTCTGCCCTAACCTCACAGACACCTTGGTCCAGTGTGAAGGCTGGACATAGGCTGACGTAAATCTGCTGAACTGGCACATGCTTTTTAACAAACCTGTATTTTTCACAAATAGAGCAAAATTGCTGCAACTTGCCCAGATCCCCTAGAACCACAATGCCAGAGGACAGCACAGGGCAGGCAGGCAAATTCTTTCTCGGTTTCAGTTTTGAGAGGGTCAACTCCCAAAAGCATGATGTTAACCTCTAGTAACTTTATTGACCCCCCCAGAGAGAGAGTACATTCCTCCTGGAATTGTTTATATATTTAGGGTATTTTATTTTAAATACCTTATGTACTCTAAAGTACACTTGATCCAGGAAGTTTGCTCACAACTAGTCAGATTTCAATACTTTACCCGGGCACGGGATCTGCTGTGGACTCCCATGTCCAACATAACACAAAGTATCTGATCATGACTAGTACATATTAGCACACCTTATCTGGCTGCAATTATCCCTGCCTGTCCATTGCAACCCCTGGAACAGCTCGGGAAAATACTGCAGATCCTAGAATACCTGCTATGAAGAGTCTGGCAATCAGTATGTATCTATTAATTTTTAACACTAAGATCAAGACTGTGCTCTCTTTTGGAATGTTTTGAATCCTGTAACTATGTACCAACATTATCACATGAAAGTCTTACACCCATCAGGAGTCAAGCGCCCCGTGTCACATTCAGGCTTCTGGGACAGATGCATCTCTGCTTCCCAGACACCAGCTGTCTGTTGGCACGCTCCCTCTCCAAAACATTTGTAAGTTGTTAATCACCAACTGAGACCAATAGGCAGTTTTAACTTACTGAGCAAGTGACTTGTAGCTGCTGCTGCTGCCCCTGCTCTTGTGGTGTGGGCTGCTGCTGTTGCTGCTGTGGGTCCCATATGTGCACTGTCTGTGCTGTATTCTGGTATGTCCCTGCCACAGCCTGCACTGCCACTGGAATGTGGATGTTGCCGTTCATAAACTGCGCTGGAAAGATCGAATTAGCAAGAGTCTGCACCACTTCCTCATGAGAGTTCTTCACTACTGAAGTACTTCCCACCATCTTATCCTTGTCATCTTCCAGCTTCACTGTAGCCAGAGTTGTGGGGGAGCCACTGACGTGGACGGCATTGTAGGCCTCCTGAGGGATGGCAATGTGGGTTATGTTTTGCTGCTGAAGGTCGCCACGTGGCTGAGCAGAGTAAACAGGGATGGTCCACGTCTCTCCAGTGGGGCTAGTAATGGTCCCAGTGGCACTATACAGGTGGGCACTGTCCACTGTTAACAAGTCTGGCCTTAAAGAGACATAACTTTGCTGCTGGCCCTGAGGAATGGCCAGCACTGTGGCAACTGGCTGCCCTGAAATAGCATACGATACAGTAATAGGCATATCCACTTTACGTTTCTTCACCGGCTGAAGGACACTCGCAGAGCTGATCCGCCTCTCTCCCTCTCGTGGGGAGCCTTGTTGAGAAGGCGGGGGTGACAGTGCCCCGACTGTCTGGATCTGGATCTGCTGGCCACCAGTAATGGCCTGTCCTGCCACAGGCTGGGCCTGGATCTGCTGGTGCTGTATGTGTTCCTCCTGTAGCTCTGCAGCCTGGATCTGTTGGGCAGTCTGCACATGCTGCACTTGGATCTGAGCTGCCTGCAGCTGCGATGGGCTGGGGCTCTGCAGAGACTGACTCTGTATTGTCTGGGATGCCTGCTGCTGTGCCTGGCCCTGGATCTGCACCTGGACCTGTATTGGCTGCTCTGAAGCCTGATGGACAGAGAGCTGTGGAGAGAGCTGCTGGGCGGAGACCTGCTGTGGTGACTGCTGGACCTGGACCTGAACCTGCAACGACACCAAGCCACCAGTTAGAGATCAGCAAACACCAGTGATTATCAGAGATGGTCTGTCACTCAAGAGCTATGCTCCAGGCCTTTTTATGCTCCCTTTTGATTCCATGTATTAATCCATTAGTAAAGATTTCAGGAAAATTAAACCAAGTTATTCTAGAAGTGCCTGGTTGATAAGTGATACAGTAGATGTGTTTGCTCAGCATTGCACATGACTCTCAGCACAGAGAGAACAGCATGTGAGCTACATCTCCACCCTCAAAGCTCTATGGGCTCAAGCCAACAGATTCCATCCTTGGAATCCAAGAGTCTTCAAAACTATTTGCATTGCTAAAATGTTACTTTAGCACAGGTCTTGCAATACCGAGACTTAAAGATCATTCACATTAAAATCACAGGAGCTTGTCTCATTGTTACCATGCTCTAAAGATTGTTCTACTGCTGCCCACCCCAGTCCCAAGATGGCCACAGGATCACTTGCTGGTGACAGGCAAAAAGAAATATGGGTAAGTCGAAACCAGCACTTGGCTCTTTCCTCATAAAGCACAGGAATATTACTCTGAAACCTATCATTAATAGTAACACTACTCAAGTGGGTGCCAACACAGAATGTGGCAAGTTCAACCTCAATCTCTGTCATGCATTAATGGTCTATGCTGCAGCATGTTTTGTAAACTCTAGAAGAATTTCTTTGGCAATGATAATTAAAACCAACCTTTTTTTCATGATTTACTTATTCCATTTAATACCATTTATTGTCCAAACTACTCAGTTGTATTTTCTAGCTCACGCACTTAGACAATGCTGAATAACACAGACAAATCTGTTGACTTGATTCCCAACCAGTTCCTTTTATTTTAGAGAAAAAAAAATCACACCCTCTCACATTAATGCTCATTTGTCCAAGGTCTGCTACAATACCTAGCAGCAGTCCAGCAGCACACTGAAAGCCAGCAGTCAAAGGTAGCCCCCAGCACAAATTTCAGGTCCCAACAGCTTCACATCCCTTGTCCAGACACCTCCACTTTTCCTCACATTTACAGACACAACTTGTTACATTTGCCTTGTCCTAGAAGCGATATCCCAGGTACTTGTGACCATCTGTTGCTCTAGGCTTCATTAACACTTCATCTTAAGGGAGGCGATTAATTACTCAACACCTCTTTCTGAAGCCAACACGGACTTCTTTAGTTGCAAGACTAAATGTCTCCCTACTCACAGTTCTCTCACCTTTTTCTACTTCACTTCCTGGATCCAGGCAGACTAATGCAGCATTTGCACAGAGACAGCACACTAGTCTGACAATACCAAAAAGAACTACAATGCAGGCCTGCTGTGCACAAAATCTCACTTCCCAGCATCACTGCTAAGAAGTCTTGAAAAATGTTAAGGACCCATTTACAGCCAATTAAGAGTTGCTAAGGAAAAAACTGGGGTAGCAAAATGCCCCACTGGTGGGCCAGATTTATAAGTCACCTCCTGTTAAGAATTAATTTATTTCCAGGAAGAATAGGGTATAGTTCCTTCTGGGAACTCTGGGCAGTATACTGTAATCCAGATGACGTGGTGACTCTATAATAATTTCCTGCAAGGTAACAAGAAGCATGTGACCTTATGTCAGCATGACAGTGTAAAAAGCTCCATCAATGAGTGATTTGATCAGGCAGTCAATTGAAAAAGATGAACTCACCTATGGGATGTTTTCTCAGCTCTATTTGATATTGTTCTGCCCTGGACCATGAGTACTGCCTTGGGCAAACAGGCCCAAACATGGATACCAGGCAAGGGCTCAGTTTAAGAAAGCCAGTTGTAATCACACCCCTAAGGCAAGAATTCTCTAAAACATTTCACTTTAAAAATCACTAATATGGTCTTTACTAGTAATTTAAATCCTTGTTCAGAAGATTACCTGCAAGGCAAAAGCCAAAGATTGAACAAATTACATGTTTTGTCGCACTGATATTTTTGGGCTCACACAAGACACATTTACTTTATCTGCTATGATTACAGGCTTTACCCTGGTCTGAGACCAGAGGCTTCTTATATTGACCTCATTGTCTAACTTGCTATCTGAGGAAAAAAAGGACAAAGAATTACACTCAGCAGCAGCAGACTTTATAAAAGACTCTGTACAAAGGGGAATGTTTTAAATTTACAGGCCAAGACCAACAGGGGACTTTAAATCTTCATTTTATGCTGAAGATTAAAGCAAAAATATGTTATGCTGGCAATTCCTGGGTTACTGGTGCAAGAAAGGAACATGCCAAGTTACCAGTACTGAAATACTATTTATTGCCAAAAGTCTGGATCCAACAGCATGAAAGAATCACCTCCCAGCAGGCTACCATGACACAGAGAAATGCCTTTTCACCATGAAGTAGCTGGAAGCTGGACCAAGTACCAGCTGCCTAGAAAACCAAAAGCATCAGAAATCAACCCTGTATCATAACAGGAGAGCAGAACTAAATTCCCTTAAAGGAAATCTTCTGTCACTTCAAGCCCAAAAACATATTCTGAACTGAACTGAGCAAATGCAAAGAGTAAATAAGTAACCCTAGGACCATGAGAACATCTGAAGCCTGGTTGCCAAAACTTTTTTTCCTAATGGTTGATAGAGGAACTTTCAAGCAGGAGTCATAACATGTCTGCCCTGTGTGGATTCTTGGCCCAAAAAGGAATCAGGCTCAGTTGTTTCAGAACAGCAGTTCTGAAACAACTGAGATTTTCTTTGCTTGGTAATTCTTTCATCTGCAGACCGACTGGATTATCTAATATTTCCTAAAACCTAACTCTAAACCAGCACACAGAGCAACTCTTTCCTGCATGGACTTTTTTATATGTAGCTTTTCCTAGAGCACCTGACAGGCTCTTAAATGCATCTTTTCACAAAGAAATCTTGGTTTCTGAAGCTGTATTTAAACCAGCAAGCAGTAGTACACACCAAGAGCAGATCTCCAGAGCAAGACTGGAGATGTACCAACATGTCCACACTATACCTTCCAGAAGACTATTTCAAATTTAGTTCTAGTCTTGCCCACCAGCCAAGTTTGACATCACCAAAACACAAGACTGCATCTCACAGCTTATTTTCATCTGGAGGGAACCCCAAATGACAGGCTCCAAACCTACAAGAGGTAAGAAGGCCACCTCCAGCAGGTGGCCAACTTGCTGCAGGAAGTATGCTCCAAGTGCCCCCAGAAGTAATGTGGGTGCATCTCAAACTTCCCACACAAAGTCAAATACTTGGGAAAAAAGTTAATGAGAGCATGAGAAGAGTAACCTCAGGATTTTTAAGCCAAATTTAAGGACAGAAGACTTAAAAGACACTTTCCTCAACAACTGTCCTAAGATAAAGCAAGTCCAGCCCTAAATAGTCCTAAACTAAAGCAAGTCCAGCACTAAAAACTAACACTGTAACAAAGAGTTCCTTCAAAAGCTACACCAGAAAGTGTACAAGCAAGTACAAAACAGATATGAAAAGTGTAAGTGAAGAGTAAGTGAAAAGACTGATCAGTGAAGTAGCAGGAAGTATCAGAACTTGTTATTTAACTACTTTACAGGAAGTCCTTTCTATCTAAGTAAACAAGGTCTACGGGAAGGGTGCGAGTCAGCTTTTCAGAACAACTGCCAGACTGACTCTCACTCCAGGCTTTTCCTCTGCTCATTCATCAACATCAGAGAGAGAATTCCATCAGCTAAATTAGGCCTTGGGTGTGTTTAAACAGTTACAATATCAAGATTATGCTGTCAAGCTGTACACTGGGGAGGGATTTAGGTCTAAAAAAGTTAAAACACATGAACCAAGGAAAAACAGCTTACCTCTCCAACAGAAGAGTACTTCCATAAACAAGTAGATGCTACCTTGAAAACACCACTCTTGACTATAACCACTCTTTGAATTGTCCCATTCAGCCCTAGCAAATGCTAATTAATACCTGCTGCTACACTAAAATCATCCTGGCACGTTTTTCAAACGTAAGCAAATAGGAACTCTACCTTCAAGCTAAACTTCAGAACCAGTACAGAGGCAAGAGGAAGATACATCCATCAGAAGCAAAGGAAAGATGCATTCTGTGCAGAGCCAGAGATGAGACTTTTTTCTAAGCTATTTAAGGGCATCTTTCCCAGCCTTGTGTCATTAATAATGTCCAGCCTCCTATAAAGGTTGGAAGTCACAGAATACAGTGAACAGTAAACACTTAAGGAATTGAGCAATTAGGCACAAGTATTAAGTGAAATATATTTTACACAGGCATTCAACCATACAGTTCTGTGATCTTGCTCACATGTAGCAACCTCCCCCAAGCCCTGCCCAAGAAAATCTTGCCACCTAGACATCAGACTGTTCACAAAAAGCTGAAACTGAGGATATTCTCCACACACACCATAAGCAAAGATACTTTCCATCCTCTGATATTCTTTCAGTGAAAGCTTCTTGGGTAAGAGGCACAAGAGGTTCACTGACCTCTGCAAAAGTACCATATTTGGGAACCAAGTCAGCACTAAACACCTCACTGGCATCATCAATTCCATGGTCTCCATGCACAGGACGAACAAGCAACAACCTCACCAAAAGCAGAGCTGATAAAACACTTCCTTGACTGGAGCAAAACATGGACCCTCCCTGCCACTCCCTGATGCACAACAAGGTATGACAACTTGACATACTCAACTCCTTCTCAAGGTCACTTATGGCACCCCTGTGATACTGGGTGTGGAAGGAACTCCAGGACACTTGAACTGTAGCAATGACCAGTGTACATAACCCAACAGTTGCATCCACTCATCCTATAAAATAAACATTTGCTAGGACTTTTTTGAGCCTCTTAGGCAAGAAAACCTTAAGGCAACAACTTCTTCAAAGAGCAAATTTATTTTTCTAGAATAAATAAAAGCAGCAAGCAGTGACACTCTGTCTTTAGTTGTTCACAGCAAGTAAAATCCAGGATGAAACCTGAGCACTATCTCCATGATTGTAAGATCATCAGCAGCACTTTCAACTGTGAGGTCATCTGACTGGTCAAAGTGTTAGTCACCCCCAGCAGCACTGTCACACTGCCAGACATAAGCATAATTATTCAAAGGGTCTTCCACTGACTTGCAATTGGATTAGCAAGAACTAAACAGATTACCAATCCAAGTACCAGGATGACAAGTTTAATCAAAAGCTAAGAGGCTTCGGCAGATGACCAAAATCCATCATAATAAAACACAAGCAGTACTTCAGCACAGGGAGCCAGCTGGAGCAGGTGCACTGCTATGGTGGAACACCGTCACTTCCCCAGTCACAACAAAATCCAGCTTTATCCAGAAGATGAGCTCTGCCACTGCTGCCGCAGAGATGAGGGAACACTAAATCATGAGTTTAACATAAATTATGTCTCAATAAGAAATCCTGAAAAACAGAAAAACACTCTTGCAAAGGGGTAAAGACATTCTTCTCCATCCTATTCTTGCAGAAAAACTAGTAATTCTGAGCTAGCTGCTCAAATACACCCGAGTTCAGCTGCACTGCTGATACACAAAAGCTGCAGCCACATCTAGTACCAAATGTGCCACCTAAAGTGAGCAGCAGGGTAGGCAATACAAATAGTAATGATGATCTGTACAGATGGGAAAGCAGGTATCTAAAAGCAGAGGCACATCAAAAACAAGGAGAAGAGGGTAGACAGCATTCTTCAGGAAAGTTGCTGAAATCTTAATTTTCATGAGAAGCTTTTCATAGTCAGGGTGCAGGTCATTCAGTTCCAAAATCAGAAACTGGTCTCTGGCAGCAACTCTATGCTTATTTATAAGAAGGTTAGGTTATTTTTCTCTGGAGCATAAGATATACGACCTCCCTCCCTATCTCTGTTACTAAAAGACTTGCAAGGGTCAAGCCTGAACATTGGGTAGTTCTGAAATGAGGCAGCAAGAGTGAGAAGGAAAAAAATTCCTTTTGACTTTTACAATTGGTCTGGGGGCTTTCCACATCTTCAAAGCTGAGGCACTCAAAAGCCAACCCTCCTAGCTCTTCTGCTGCTGCTGCTGCAAAAAAAATTCTTCCAGAAAACATACTAGCTGGTACAACCAAACCCACTCTTGATCATTTTTAATAGCCTCATGCAGAGATCCAAGTCATGCCTGAAAGAGTTCAGGTTTTTGTTCTTCAAAAGCCTTTCAACACAAGTCACTGTAGGGCAACAGGTTACAGAAGTCCCAGTTAAGCATTCATTTACTCAATAGAAAGTAATTGGAGATGAGTTACCAGTGAAGGAGTTTTGTCTTTGCTGTAGGATAAAAACACACAAGTGAGCTGTTGACACACGTCTACTGCACTGCAGCAAGTACACACTACCTGAACTTCAGTCATTTGTGACTCCATACCCACACTTGTTGTAAAAAAATTAAGAAAAAAAAAAAGAGCTTGCAGCTTTACATTCTGCTACAGAAACCAGAAAGATTCATATCTTAAGTGTAGTGTATCAGAATTACGGCTATAGCCAGACATATCCTAGAAAAACTTTAGTAAATGCCCTGCCACCTATGAACTCTTCAAATTACAAAATGTATCTGAAGACAAAAGCAATTTCCTAAGTTATAAAATTGGGGTTTTTTTATCTCTGATAGTGGATTTGCTTACTTAATAAAATACCTAATGTAATATCTACTTAAAACAAAACAAAGCAAAACAAAAAAAGACAACTCCTTCCACTGTGCAAACATATAATCTACCTTGATGCATATGCATCCTTTAGAATTCCTTTCCAGTATCTTCCCCTGGTTCATATCTAAAGTTGACTCTCTTGCATTTCCCCCTCACTTAAAACTCAGTTCAACAATAACTTTTAGAATGTTCAAGTAAAACTATTTAAAGATTATTGATTTTATTAAGAAAAAAAAACCCTTAAGGCAAGCTCCATGCCACAGCCACTCTGAACAATCAGACAGTCAGAGGGGGCTGGTATTTATAGCAGCTTCTGAGCACAAGGCTTCTGGAGTTGTGTGCATGCCAGAACTGTGACCGTTTCTCCAATAGGTGACACCACTCCATTGCTATGTATGCGGCTCCTCCTACAGCAGGGCTCCAGGGAGGCACAGGCAAGAGAGAGCAAATTTATTACCAAATTCCTTAAATGAAAGGGAAATATTGCTGTTCTATATGAAGTTAATTGGCCCTGCATTTCAAGTACTTGTCTGAGGCTTAAGGTTAGACAGCACCTCTGAACACTACTCCATCAGTTGGCAATTCACATATACATTCAGAGATTATTTCAGATGCTTACCTGCACTTGCTGGGGTTGCTGAACCTGTATCTGCTGCTCTGGCTGAGTTTGTTGCTGGATACTGGTTGTCACAGGACAAGCAAGTTCAAGCAAAGACCCAGCCACCTCTGTGCTGTCCGTGTAAATGCAGTTGCCACCCTGCTGATACACCATTGTGGTGGTGGCTGTCTGTTGAAACTCCTGGAGAGCTTCTGGCCCCTTGGAAGCAAGGGAGTCTAGAAACTCCTTCATCCTGTGCTGGGGGATCGTTCGTGCCTTCACACGGATGTATTCTTCAAAGGAAATGGTGTTCTCCAGAGAATTATTCATATTGCAAGGTCCTCAGGGTTCCTTAAGGAAAGAGAAAGTAAAAGTCTTAACTACAGCACTTCCTTGATGAAAGGATATTCTTAACTCCAGTAACTAATCTCTCATACCAAGTACTGTATGAAAACTGGCAAACATGCACAGCCAGATGCCTGAGACAGATGCTTTAGTTTTATGAGGCATTTTGTGCTACTACACATTTCTCAGATTAACCCTTGGCAGCTCAGGGGAGTCTGAATGATACCCAGGTGTGACTCCTCCTCCTCCCAGAGATCACTGCCATGTAAACTCTGCTAGCTCTGTACTTCACCCAGACCAGGCAAGTCCTGTACCAGACAAATCCAGTCATACATTCCATTTGTTTGCAGCATGCACTGTTAGCAAGAGAGGCTCAGAAATCAATATCTGCGGCCCTGCTTTGCAGCCGCAGAGGTGGGAAACTGAGCAGTGTGTTCTATCAGGCCGTGCAGTTCTATTCTAGGCAGCTAATGGGAAGCACAACAGAAGAGCAACAGATGTAGCACTCAGCTCATTGCTATTAGGACTAGGACAGCCTCATTGATTTGAACACAGCAAGCAAAAGGAGAGTGCTGGAATCGAGAAATTTCCTCAAACTGGGAACTACACATATGGAGAAACAGAGCTCTGGAAATGACAAAGGCAACTGCAGCATCAGTTCTTGATGTCCTTTTAATACAGGAAGAGGTTAACATGAAACATGCCATGTGTGAAGACAACAGAAAGACAGAAAAAGAAGTTAAGATGATCAGGGCAGAAGTGAAAGCAAAGGAAAAAAACCACCACCAATAAAGATAACTCCACCTGAGAACGTCAGACAGCTCTAGGGTATACTCTGACAGCATTCTTCTCTCATTGACTTCTCTTGTTTAAACCCACAAATTGTTTTTGCAGTGAGTATACTGGTTATTTCTGAGGCACTAATTAGCCTTGATAGAGCATAAATACATTTGAGCTGTAACATCACCAGATAGCGAGACAGTTGTGAAAAGATGTGAAACACCACAAGATCAGGACTAGAAGAGGTGATTCAGCACTACTAGATCAAGCTGCACAAAGGAGGAAAAACAGATAGACATCACTATGTACATTATGACTGTAGGTCTAAAGAGAACAGGTACAAAACCAGAGCTTTAAGTATCCTTTCACCATGATTTAACAAAGTAGAACTGAGACAGGGCTATGGCTGAACTTAAGGCTGCAAAAGCCTGTGTGAAAATAGGAGTTAACTCTAGGCTTTCACTGGCACTCAAGTACACTGGAAGTCCAGTGCCAGTTATCACCAAAACCTAGCAGAGCTGAAGCAAACAGTAACCCCTCTTCACTGTTATGTGACAGCAGTACAAACATACAGTTTTTGTTTACATGGAGGTTCATGGCTAGTGCATTGGACCAGGCTCACAAAAGAAAAAAACTAATTTCAAAGGTAACGGGAACACACATGAGGGAACTTGTGCTCTATCTATGGTTTCTGAAGTCTTTAAGATATATTTGTTGCTGTATAAGATTTCTGTAGAAGATATTCTTAAAATATACAACATGTTTAGGAAAAAACACCAAATAATGGTGTTCACATAGCAAATCCAACAGCTCTGCAAATATCAGCATACAGGAGCTCCTGTAGAGCCCACATCTGGACAGAAAAAACATTCTTTGAGACACCAATCTGACATTTTCAAACCAACTCTGGGTGACAGAGCCAGTAAGACTACTCACTTCTCCAGGAGCTACCCAAGAGTACTCTGTACCTCTACAGCACATATTGCTACCCCCTTCCCAGGTAACCATATGGCCAGGGTGAAACCAAGGGAGAACAACAATGTAATGCATCCATAGGGACTCAGACAAGACCTACAGCAGGCACACTGAAATGTGTTTTGCATCTAACTGCATGATGCTCTGTTAGATACTCTGAGGCTGGAAAACAGATTTTGAGCAATTAACTTGTCCCAGTCTTCTACCTGGAACTTTCAACTATTTGCCTTCAGTACTACAGTGAGGCTTTCAGAAGAGCATCAACATTCTCCATGTCCACCCTGAGGTGCACTAGCAGATACGGCTTTGAGAGGGAAGACTCTTCTGAAGAATAAGCCTCAAGGATGCCATGCTGGGATCCCAGACATGAATGCCACAGATGTTCTTTGACAGCAGGATCCCAGACATAAGTGCCACAGATGCTCTTTGACAGCCAGCTGCTGCTAAATTGGATGGGCTCACCTCTCCCAGGTGCTCCCTTCCTGCTCCTGCATTGGTTTTTAGTACGTAGTAACATCTCAGGGAATAGCTATCCACCTTCTGTTAATCTTGTCAAAGGAGAAAGTCAGGAGGTCAGCAGGGCCACTGTTCCCAATGGGAGCTGTTAGCCCTCATGTCTACTTTTGAAACTCCAACCCTTCTTTCACAAGCTACATCATTCTCCTCTGTAAGAGACCAGAAGCCACAAGACACCCAGAAGCATAAGCAGCAGAGATCCACCACCAAACAATCGCCAACCTCTTCTGACCACCAAGCAAGCACTGATTTCTTAAATACAGATCTTAAAGCAAGCACTAATTTCTTAAATACAAATCCTTGACCCTGCTCAGCTGGTCCATTTCAATTAGTTCTTGTTAGCATCAAAATCAGGAGCCTACTAGGCCAGTCTTCCCCTACTACTAAATCTTCCTCTCTCACAAGCTGTCAGAATAAATCTTTCCTTTCTTCTACCATGGAGAAAAAAATTCATTTTCATTTTCTTGAAGTGACTATACCAAGAGCCACTAAGCTGAGCCCCTCAGTATTCCAAGTGCCAGGCATGGACCAGAGTCCCACCATGCCACAAGGATCTGTTCCTGCCCCAGAAGAGCAGCAAGATCTTTCTTGGGTGTTCCCTACAGGTGCAGTTACAGACCCTGGAGGTAAAAGTGTCTCTCATTCATATCAGTTTTAAGGCTGCTTGAGATTATTTAACTAGAAGCACTGAACCACCCAAAACTGCACTTCCCAACACCCTGTGCAGCAGTGGAGGTACCAGGTCCAGAGAAAGATTCAGAAATGTAATGCTGCACCCCAAGAAATTTTACTTATTAAAACTAAACCAACCTGCATTTATGGCAGAAAACCTCTGTAAGGTTCTAGGGTGCATTCAACAGCCTTTTGTAGGGCAACACATACAGCTTGCTGCTGCAGTCACTACTTTTAGTTATTAAAACACACTAATTTGTGCATTCCATTTATCCCACAGACACACACTGGAAACTGCAAACGTCCACCCTCACTGGATCTCAGCAGCATGGTTTTAATATTGCATTTTAAAATTAAGAAAAGAGCATCCAGGCAATAAGTTTCTCCAATAAAGGAAGGTAACGCCTCTCTGTGCAGCGTAACTGCATTTTTTCAAGAAGTTCAAGAAATTCTTTGAAGATTATGAGCACATACGGTTAGTTGATAAAACTTAGACTGAGGTTACTGAAAACACACACACAACTTGCAGCATGTGGACAATCTGGACTCACCAGTCACCATGTTGCATGTATTTCTGCTGCTCTTGTCCTGAGCTCTTAGACTTGTAACGTTCTGGAGAAGACAGAACAAAGAAGCCCTTTCCATCCCCAGTTCCTCTTTCTTTAGTAAGTCATTTTATTTTTAATATGTATTCCATTAAGAAAAAAAAAGTCAGGAAACAAAGATATGATCATCCACGCAGCTAGCAGCTCCTACTGAGGAATTGCGAGATGCCCAATTTGTAACCATCGTATCCCTCAGCCTGGTGGTACTGAGAACGACTGTGCGAGCACATCTGTCACAGAGCGCCGTGCGGCGACAGGCGCGGCACGGTGGGTAACACCGGAGTTACTGGCACACAGAACTTAGAACAAGGCAGCAGCAGCAGTGACCGCATCCAGAGGCAACCCGCCCACCCCGTCCCCCCGCAGGTGTTCCCGGTGATGCCTAGAGAGACAGCCGGGAACGCTACGGACCGCTCGGCCACCCAGCCAAGACCAGGCGAAGCTCCGTATTTAGGCCCTGAGACGTCGGCTGCAGCTCAGCCTCGGTCCTGCCCGAGCGGGGACGCGGAGCCCGTGGGGCTTC